>NW_020447196.1:8134417-8675696 GCF_003343035.1 Apteryx rowi | reverse complement strand
GCTCACCTGGGCGCCGCTCCATGGGCTCCGCCGCCGCGCACGGCGGGGGCGCGGCGCTGCGAGGCGGCCGCCGGCGCCGCGGCGGGGCAGAGCCCAGGTGACCATGCGGGCGATCGGGGCCGGCCCGCCGCACGCTCCGGGCAGCGGGTAGCACGCCAGGTGCGCGGCGGAACATGGGCTGCCTCCTGCTCCTCGTCTGGACCTTGCCTGTTGCGATCCTCAGCGGCAGCTCCATGCGGTTCCCGACCCTCCCGTGGCTTGGAAGCGCTGTCAAGGCAGGTCGAGAGCACTTTCTCTTGCAATCGCCTAGTGTACTTTCATTCCAAGTTACCGCACTGTCTCTGGTGCCTTGTCTTTCTGCCTTCCCTTGTCAAGTATATCTCGCCCAACACTCCCTTTTCTCTCTCTTTTTTTTTTCTCTTGCAGACCCTTCAGCTGTGCTGCCTCTGTTGCATGTCTCATGCAACAACTTTAACCAGTGACAGCATCAGCATCAGTGAATTAAATCATGGTTTGTATTGCTCTCTCTGTATCTGTGTGTGTGAACATTTGCATGGATGCTTCTTTGGGTAGGCTGAGCATTTAAAAGGAAGAAGCCACAGTGTTAGGGGAATATAAAGTGAAAGCAAGTTGGCTGCTGTAAAATAGCTGGGCAGAGCTTCACTTGCTCAGCCCTGTAGGCAAAAGCTGAGAGGAACGGTACGTGAAGGCAAAGCAAAAGCGTAACTAAGAAGGTAAATACATTCACGTTTATATGTGCAGTTAGACGAACGTGCATGTAGCCCAAACAACAAAACCTCATGTGTCTGTTATGGAGCAATGAAACAAAAATAATGAAAAGATTTGGGTGGGAGAGAGGAGGAAGCAGTGCAATGCAGAGACCTGCAGAGAAAGGGCTTGTGTGAATGAGAGTTCAGGAGCTGTTTGTTACCAGTTTGCAAAGTCTAACACTTTGATGTTGATGACTTTTGGGAAGTTTGCAGTGCAGTGTATGCTTTTTATTGGGTGACAGTGGAAAAAAAAAAAAAGCTCAATACAGCACCACACCAGGGTGCAGAAAGGAAAACCCTCTTGCACCCTATCGTCTGTTCAGTGGGGGATTCCCTTTCTCCAGCAGCTGCTTACATTTTTTTGGCCACCAGCCTGCTTAGCGCCCTCAGCTCCTGCCATTGATTAACACCACTCGAGGAAAGTGAAAGCTCTTGATGTATTGTTTCCACTGTCTAAGCGAAAACAACCTATCACTGGGTATGTTTTCAGCTTAATGTGTGTCCAATAAAATCTATTCAGACAAAGAGATTAATAGTTTTTGCAACATCTGTTACAACATAAGAAGGAAGGTTCCCCCCCCCCCCCTTTTGTAACAGTATATTTCAACTTAGGAAGAAAGTAGATTGTTTTACAGTTGGAGACATGGACATATTTAAGTATTCATAGAGGACTAGAGCTCAGAAATTAAATGGGGTAAGGAAGCAGTTTATTCAGCAAAATTACCCATATAACCAGGAATACATGCTAATGGTCCTAGTTCAGCAAACAACTAAAATTCAGACCAAACTTCCAGGATACAAGTAATCCATTTGTGGATAAATCAACAGCAATGGTAATGTACTTAAAACTAGGCACCTGCCTAAGTAGCTAGCTGAATCCTGGCCTCTATTTTTTCACTTTCTTAGGTTGTTGTGAGTAGATCTTGGTCATGTCCTCACAAATAGTTTTGTAATTTTTCACATATTTTATCCAAAACAGTAAACTTCTTTGACATTCAATTAGCAATGGCTGACTAAAGGTTATTAGGTAGGATGTAATCTCTTTCTGCTGGAGGTCAGTTACAATTTGAAAGCCAGTCTAATCAAGTCACTACAAAGAGATGAGGTCTCACTCTGTTAAGGCATTAATAAATTAATCCTTTAATCCATCTGAACAAGTGGTACAGTTCTACAAAGTCTCAGTCATGGTTACCCCTACAATGATACAATATTTGCTGCATTCTTTGGGAAGGAAAGGAAAAAAAAAATTTAAACTAAAACAGCCTTCACATTTGACAGCAATTAATATGGGGGAAGGGCAAAATCTACAGATCTGCTGGTGATGACAAATGTCTTCAGAAGAGTGATTGTGGGAATGTTCACAGCTATGCTAGTTACTCTGTACCTCGCAGTGGGGCGGAAAGGAAACAAACACTGCTTGAGAGCCTGCCTGACTTAGCGGGGTGAATTATGCAGCCAGGCCTGTATACACACAGCCCGTAGAGCTTTGGGACCATTCCCTAAATGAGGGAATTCTCCGTGTCGTAGTGCAAACCTGCCGCTTACTCTGTTAGAATGACATTTGTTTTATTTGTTGGGTGCAAAAGCTGATCATGAACTTCTTACTGTTACAGATTATGTGTTTGTGACACCTGTCAAAGTGGATTCCAGTGGATCATACATTTCACATGACGTTTTGCACAGTACTAGGAAAAAGAGATCAACTCAAAGTTCAAAGAGTTCCTTGCACTACAAATTTTCAGCATTTGGACAGGAACTTCATTTAGAACTTAAACCTTCGACCATTTTAAGCAACAGTTTTATTGTCCAGGTACTCGGGAAAGATGGAGTCTCAGATTCTCAGGAACATGAAGTTGAGCAGTGTTTCTATCAGGGATTTATAAGGAACGATAGCACCTCTTCGGYAGCGATATCTACGTGTGTAGGCTTGGTAAGTGTTTCTTTAAAACAAATCACTGTTTTCATACATGGAACAGTAGCTGTTTTGGCAAAGATATATAACTGATATAACATTCTGGATGCCATACACCATTTGATGGCTTTCCTGTTGTCAGTAGTTGCTCTTGCATTTAACAGAAGAGGTTTAGCTACAGCCAATGGCCTGCATCACATGCTTTGTGGTTTTTGATCGTGGATTTTGAGGAGAAAAAGAGAAGACTGACTGGTAGTCCTGGTAATTAGTCCATGGCAATTTTTATTTGTTATAGTTTGTGATAGTTTATACAGTGTTTGCTTGCTCTTAAGTAAATGCTCTTCCTGTCTTTGTGATTAGTCTCACTACTATTAAGAATAAAGAAAAAAATAAACCATAAGGTTATGAGAAAAAGTAAATATTATACCTAGGTTTGTCAGCTGCTTTAAGGAAGGGTGAATTTTGCAGTTCAGCAGGAGTTATGAACCTATCTCCATTAGCTTCCTTTGACAATTCCAGCCTGCTTTGCTTCATAAGTCTTGATTAATTGACCTCTTATGAAGAATCTAAATATTATCTCTGCATATCTTCCATTTATGACTGTCTTCCAAGTTCATGCAAAATTATTACTAATAGAAATTATTTTTTAAAAAAATACATTTGACAGTGCTCATTGTCTGCAAAGAAGTCTTCACTGATGTAGTTCAGAAGAACCATCTACAGAATTAATAGTTACTGATGGCTCCTAGGGTAAAGGCCTTACACTTCACAACCAGTCTCCTATGAATGCAGATTAAAGCAGGGACATTTACTAGCGTTGGGTTATAAGAAGCTATCTGTGTGCTTTGTGGCTGATTAAGGTCCAGATGATATGTTGAGTCACCCTCTAGAATTGTGTTTTCCAAGGGCTTGTCCATAAGGGCTATTAAGCTGCATGATGGGATCAAGAAAGGGGCACTTGAGATATCCTTTGCTTTCTCTGAAATCGTAGTCAGTGACTTGAGAAGAGGATGCTCCCATGGGAAAAGCTGTTGAATATCGATAGCTGGTGGAAGTAGGCTGGATTATACATTGAATGGTCTGCTTTTTCTTCGTTGGTCCCAGCAATTTAGAAGAATTGGTATCTTATGTTTCATTCGAACAGTTGCAATCACGACTTTGGAGCTGGTGCCAGGAACTGCAATAAAGTTTTCTTTTGTTTTTATGGTTTGTTTGTAGTGCCAAACTGTTAATATCAGATTTGCTTAGCTGTGAGTTTTTATATGGACTGTACTTCTGTGGAAGCTTCATTTTCACAACTGCTAATTTTTATCATATTTGTTCTAAAAAACTTTTCAGTTATTGCAGCGTTTGTCATTCCTCCAAGGGAAGTGCTCTGTCTACGTACAACAGCTACAGTTCGGGTGATTTCCCCTGTTTGGTCAGGTTTTGATTTTTGAACTTGTTTCAGGAGCTAAGTGGAGCTGGGCTTGTCAAGTCTTGTTTGGAGAAGGAAAGTTCAAGTCTGCCTCAGGTCACAGAGAAACAAAATGTGGTGATCCTAACTGAGACTGAAACGGATCTTTTACCACTGTCTCGCCATGGGTTGTTATGACTGGAGATTTCACTTAGGAAAGATCCAGAAACTGATCAGAAGAGAATAAATATTGTAGCATGAACAAATTTATTATGGGAGAACCTTTCAGTACCTAGATTATCTTTTTCTTTAATCACTTCCGAGGTTCAATAGATTTCACCTTGAATTGTTATTTTAAACTGGTAATTGAGGTACACTTTTACTTGCCTACAAAGATCTCCTGCACAGTCAGTATCACAAATAAACTGTAATAGTTCCTTTCCCTCTATTCTTTCATTAATTTCAGTGCAACTAATGAATACCAGGAAAATAATCAACAGGATTCTTAGTCTTTCAGTTTGTGAGGCCGCTTTCGTAAAAAAGTGTCGTCAGCTGTCTCTAATGACAGCCACGTCATTTTTGACTGTGATCCAAATTCAGTAATCATATGTTAAGTGTGGACGCTGTGCTCTGATCAAGGGAACCTTGTGAATAGCCTCTATATCCTCTTTGCACCAACTGCTTTTGTCACTTGGTTGCCCTTCTTTCCTATTTGCTTTGTTCACTGCAATTAAACCGAAAGTGGTGTTTCTTCTGTATGGTTGGTAGCACTAATCTTTCCATTGTTCCTTTCATTAGCAATAGCTTCTCTACAATAAAACCGCAGTGACCCATTCTTTCAAGCCTGGAACACCACAATGTGATTTGGAAGCAATTGCATTTCAATAGACTACAGGGACTCTTTGATCTAATTTTTTGGATGACCTAGAGTATTCAGTCATTCAGCTGTCTGTTATCTGCCATTGCCTGCAGAGTAGACTTTTGAGAGAAAGGTTCTATGTGAAATGGTTTGTTAGGCAGGGTGACCTTAACTTAGCAGTGGAAAGGAGCAAGAATTTGTTGCTTTGGTATAGATCTGTTAAGAGATGTGTGCTCACGTTTTAATAGCTTAGTTGACACTAAGTCCCCACATTTTTATGCTGCTTTGTTGATTTTAGACTAAATGCTTCCATCAGTCAACACAAGTTTCTTGATGTATCAGAAGGCAAAACTGGATCCATGCTCTTTATCTGAAAAAATACTCTGGTACACTAAATTAGCAGTTTAGGAGAATGTGTACAAATTTACTATGAATACCGTCTCTTGACTTTCCATCACCAGTGTTTATGTGCTTTGACTGTCAACAGCAAACATGCTTTCCTCCATCTTCTGCCCTTTTCTGCTTCAGTCAGCATCTTCTGACTGCTGGGGAATCTGTTATACAGCAAGAAAACCATGATATTTTTTGATGAAATTAACTGGTATGCAAGAAAACCTTGTTCTTCCTAAGTGCCTGTTTCACTGCCAGGCATGGAGTAGCAGCACCGTACTTACTTACAGATAAAGTATGTCAGATTTACTAAAATCCAGGCTCATGTTCTACATTACATTCAGTCAGTTTTTCAAAGCTGCCCAAAAGAAGGATGTACTTCATACACCTCCGGGAAAATGTATTCAAATTATCTATGCAGAAGATGATACCTTTCCTCTAAAGCAGCCATGACAGAATTTTTTAGTTGCATATATTTCATTAATACATTCTCACTCTCAGTTTTTTTGTTTAACTCTTACAAATTTGGGTCAGCGAGTTCATTTACATTAATAAATACAAAACTAGTTTGTCTTCTTGGCGTCAACTTAATGTGGCCCAAATAGAAATTCCTGCAAAGTTTTCCTTTCTTCACCAGTGTTCTTTATGACTTTTAATAGAACACTTCTGGTTTGGAAACATGGCTACTTGGAGTTTTCTTCAATTCCTTGCCGTTTCCCATTTTATATGTATATTCAGGCCACTGGTATATCATGCTGCTTTATCCGGTGTTTACATTCTCCAGCTCAATCTCTTAATTCTTCCCAAATTTAAGTTTTTTGCAGACTCCTGACTTGAGCTAATTACTACTTATTCTAATTATAATTTATTATTGCTATTATTATTTAGTAATATATCATTACTTATAATTGCCTTTAGCTATAATTGAGAGGCAGACTATGCCAAATCCACATAATGAAGGGGTTTTGCAATTTTTCTGAAGCAGATGGTGCTGGCCACTGTTAGAATAAGAAATTGATCTTAGGACTTATTCAGTCTGGCTGTTCCTATATTCTGAATTCCTTCCCCTTACCCATCCTCATACATGTTATGCTATCTCTCATGCATAAAAACAGATATCAGACTTGTTCACCATCTTTAACCCCGCTTTCATGATGACATTGTCTCTAAAACCCTCCCTGCTGTCTTGCTGCTCTGTGTATATAGTGTGCATTGTTTGTCTCTTTTGATATGCTACCTTTTGTCTCCTTTTTATCTCCTTCTTATGTGCTGCTTATGTTAGGTCTATGTGTACATGATCTGTTGTATAGAGTAGTTAAGTGAGTTGTTTGCAATCACACAGTAAGTCAGGGCAGAATACAAGAGAACCCCAGAGTTGTCAGTAGACTAGTTGTGTTCTTGAGACAATTTCAAAAGTCATTTGTAACTGCGCATTTAGAAATTGAAGTCACTTTCCCCTTGTGAACAAGAACTCTCCCTTATAGTCAAACAGCTGTAGAAGGTTACTCTATAGTCCCATACACAAAACAGACAATAATCAGCATCATGAATGAGTTGTTTGTTATCACATAGCATTTGTGGGAATGTTGCTGCTGTTTGGTGGAGGAGGCAGGTGAGGTTATATAGCAAATACAAAGCATGTGCCCCAGGAGAGAGCAAGGAGAAAAAAAAGAAAGAAAGAAATACATGTATAACATAATGGGAGCTCTCCTACCATTACACTGATCAGGAGATACGCATGTGTGTTTTGGGTCAGAGAGAAAATCAGTATAATTCAGTGGAAAGAGTCTGGCCCTTTAAAACTGTATGATACACAGTTTTATTATTTAGGCCAAATTCAGCGCTAAACAGATGTCCTAGCATAGAGGCCAGAGGAGCTGCACCTGCTTACACTGGAGGTGAATGGGGGCCATTCTCTCCCTTTTATTTATGTACCACAATTAGAGCAGTGGTGTCAGCTTCACGCACTGGCTAGTGCCCTCCTTTGTTTTTGGTAAGATGTGATTGAATCTTTCATTATAAGGGGCCTCTTTCTCTTGTCTCAAGTTCTGTTGTGTTTGTTAGTGTCTAGTCAAGGGAAGAGAAAGAGGAGGAAAGGATGAATCATGTTACACTCGCTGAGCTGTCAGAGGAGTCTACAACTGGAGAAAGGGTTAGATGTAGCACTGAGAGATAAACAGGAGATGTATTAATTCAATGGAAGTTGTGCGTGCATGTCTGAGGGGAGGACTTTGCTCAAAGTATCAAAGAAGCCACAAAATTAAAGCTTCTTAACACAGCCTGGCCACCTAAGAGGCAGGCAGGCAAGGCGACTCATGTACCCATTCTTTGTAGTCATTTAATTGCAGCCCGTATTAGCATTATTTGAGTTCATGCTAACAACAGCCTCTTATTCCTAGAGCTCACACTTTAAGTCCAATTAAATATGTTGAGACAAATCCCAAAGTCCTTATTCAGACAAGCTCCCATCAAAATCAGTGGGCTAGACTGCTAGTAAAAGTACAAAATAATTGCTGTTTGCAATGAAGTTCCTGTAGAAACCTACAGCTGTAAAAATAGGATAAAGTTTGGCCCAGAGGGACTTTGAAGAGAAACTGAGTACAGAACTGAGAATTTGACTCATTCTCAAAACTATTTTTAGTCCCTCCACAAGTCAATACACAAATCCTATAATTTTTGTCCTTATACCAAAACAACACTACCAGCATCTGGAATACACATTCTCTGACTTTCCTGACCATGCCATCTCCCTCCTTTATAAAACACAAACTATTTTTTACAGGGTCATCATTTTGTCCACTGTTTGGATGGACATTGTCCCATTATTCACCCCATAATAGGGTAAAGACGAAGGGAAGAAAAATCTTTCAAGGAAAATGAGGTGACAATGAGAGAAAAAGCTATATTCTTGAGGATTGTACTAGACAACTATGAGAAACTATTTCTGGTCCCAGCATTGTATTGGCTGCTGATGGGAAATGAACTGCATGATTAGATTATTGACTGCCCTTCTCTATATCTGTCTGATAACTTCTCTGTTTAGCTCTGGGTTTAACTCTGCAAGACCAAGGCAGTGTTATCTCGGGCATTGTGGTCTCCCTGCTTCCTAGTGGGTGAGAATCGGAATTATAGAGAATGCTGGAGAAATAATCTGCCCCCACTGGACAGCAGAAGTAACGGAGAATGTATTTCTTCCAAATCTATATAAAAGAATCTGGAACCCTTGAACATATAGACAGCAAATACTGTGTCATCAGTTTTATGGGATTGCTCCTTGAACACAGCGGTCTGCAGATGTAGAACAGCTCACAAGACTGCCTGCAGGAGCAAGGTAGTCCTCTAGCTCAGAGGCTTCTGCCTGCTCCATTATTGCTCAGCTGGCAGTAAGAGCATGGAAGCTGTTCGCCAGCGTATTTCAAAGAAAGCTTTAGGCTGTTGCAAGCAACATGGCTTGCACCCTATAATCAGTTCCAGAATCGGGGAGCCATCCTGTTTCGCACAGACAGGCGGTTCTTCCCAGCTTTCTTTTTTAAGAAACAGTCTTATAACTTGTAAGGGAATTAGTATTCATCATCTATCCTTGAAACRTCAGCATTTCTCCTGCTGTAGCAAAGACTTTCCACAAAGCTTAGTTCCCACAGTTCTCATAGCCCATTAGAGGGAAGATTATACTCAAATGCCCTCACAAAGGTCAGCAGAGGATGACCTGTCTGCACGGACCTGACCTCCTCATAACAGGATGCCTTTGATGTAAATGAGTATTTTTATTTTAAGTGCCACTATTTTTATTTGGACCATACCATCTCTGCTTTTGTGATGCAAGACGTTCTCTGCTCCACAGCCCTGAATTGCTGAACATCTAAAATATTTCTCTTTCCATAGGCAGATTTTAATAGCAGTTTTTAGTCACTAATAATTAACCTAAACAAGGTTTTCTTTCTTTCTTTCTTTTCCCTTCTTCTTCCACTTAAGGGAATTCAGTGTTTGAGGAAGATACCAGGTTTGCAGAACTGGAGTCAAAAGCCTTTTGTTTACCCAAAACACAATGACAGTCTGTAAAACTGTAGTTCAAGTCCAGCTCAAGCAGCCCGCTCCTAGAGCTCCGCAAATGACACATAGCAGTAGAGTGAGTGGAAAGCACAGGAGTATCTTGGTTGTGCCCTGCCCCTGCAGCACAGCCCACTTAATTTGAGCAAACAGTGGTATCAAAACTGTCCTCGAAGTATTTCTTTTCCAAGCTTGCCTCCTCCTTAGACTCTATGCAAAACCAGTGCCCTGATTACGATAACAGCTTTGTGATTTGCACGCTTGAACGGAATTGAGAACTTGACTTTGATTCAACATAAGCTGCCCAAAAGAGGTCATGACCAGTCTGGCAGAAAAGATCATGATCAGTCTGGACGGTCACTGGGAGGTTGTTACAAACTCCCTGCACTCCCAGTCCTTTTGGCACTTCCAGCTTTCTAGAAAGAAAGTTTTCTAGAAACACTACAGTTTTCTTTAAGTCACAATTATGTTTGTGTGGGGGATATTCAAAATAATGCTTTTTAATTTGAAACTTTTTAGGGCAGGGATTGTCTTTCTGATGCGTGAGGTATGCACCATACTCAGAAACATACAGAGATTACAGTTTCATCACTTGGGCTGCTGGCCAGTACTGTAGACAGCGAGAGAAGGGCTGAGGCTTAAAGACTGTTCTCAACCTCTGTGGTTTTGAAATTTGCAGTCCATGGATGGGGGCAAGATAAAAAGTGGGGCCATACTAGAAAAAGACATCCTGAGCTGTGACGCAAATAATGTATCAGTCGGTCCTCCAAAACAATTTCAGTGATATTTGCACTTGATTTCACTCTCTCCTGGACATGAGTAATGTTGTGGACATATGGATTTATAGCTGTCTAGGGATATTCTAGAAAATACCTGTTTTCTTTTTGGAAGCTGCAGTATCTAATGATCACTTGACAACAGCCCCACTGAAGTCAACAGTCTTCTTATTCAGCATAAGTGTCCCCTCTAACTTGATTCCTGACGATGCACAGAAGCTGTTAGCTCTGTGTGACTTTTTTTTTTTTTTTTAAATGATGTTCTCTCAGTGAGCTAGCAGGAGAGGTTAAAACTGAGCTATCTCAGCAGTGAGAGTGAGCACTAGAGCTACGCTGAGTTATATCAGCTGAAGGTCAGACTTCATTATCTTTTTCTAAAAAGACCACTCACTTTGTGTTAGGAGGGCCCTGACTAGCCCTTAAGTGGTATCTGATTTGAACTTTAATGGATAATTACATTACAAACAAGATTTTCCTCTGTCTTTTTGATCATGTCACTGGGAGCAGAGATGTTGGTTCTTTCTTGCCTTTTCTTATCCCATTTTAATCCCAATTCTGTTGCTGCAGGTCTACCATAAATTACAGTATGCTAAAGGAATTTCCCATTGATTTGCTCTGACAGTGATTTGACCAGCTATGTGAATAGCTGATGGAAGCAGAACTTATCTTTGCTTCAGACAGTAGAGCACTGACTAAAGCTTGGAGGTAAACATTTACAGAAAGCTGAAATCATAATACCTTGCCGCTCAGCACAATTTACAAACATGTATTAATTAAGCTTCAGTACACGGCTGGGCTGTGTGTTAGACAAGAAAGGCCTCCTGACTCATAATAGGTTGACATCAGTCACCTTTTATTGTTTATCCTGCTCGGAAGTCACTAAGAATGAGGGTGAAGAAATGTCAAATAATCAGGTCATACGCAAGTGAATGAGCCTTGATGGCTGAAGCTTGGTACCGTGGGAACCATTATCGTCCGGAGTCATTTCTCTTCTACTATGTTAGTTCATAAGCCAAGGGAATCTTCAGACAGTTTGCGCAGTCAGATGAAGATCCTTTTCCTGAAGTTTATGTGTGGCTGCCCAGCTAGTTCCTGTCACAAATTAGTAAAAGAAAAAACAATTTGATGACAAAAGTGATGGATCTTGAAGTTATTCCTCCTGGAATAACAAGGCCCAGAATCAACCTGTTCAATAGAAAAGAAAGCTGAGGCAATAAAGTGGTATTTACTTGCGCAGACGGCAGGGTGTTGCCTTTTCACTCTTCGGTGGTATTAGCATTTCTAGCTACCCCACTATGTACACAGCACACTCACGGATTTATTCTGTGAGGACTGGATTCTTGCTGTTCACAGTGGGATCACTTGAATGCTTGTGCCTGCCTGCCTAATATATGTTAATTGAAGGACTTTTGTGTCTCAACGTCTTTATTAATATTAATGGAATGAGATTTTTAATGGCCCTATACAAAATATGCTTGACCTAGCTTGAGCCTTTGCTTTTGTTTTTATACTCTGCAGCACAGTGTGGCTTCCAACTAATTTAAGAAGGTAATATTATATTCCGTGGCAGAATACACAAACTAATGAAACATGGATTACTCCTCAGATCTGTAATTTCTTTGCCATGACATATAAAATTTATATAACACCAGAATATAATTAGATTTTTTTAAAATAATGAAATGAAAAACAGTTTTGCTCTTTTCTCCATGCAAATAATTGCACTGTAGTGAAAAGAATGGCATTTAAAAATAATTCTATCTTCAGCAGGCTTGTTTTTATGCCACTTTTTTTTTTTAAGAAGTCATCAAAACCATAAGTCTTAACATTAGGCTAGACTAAACCTCAAGAAATATATTAAGTTAATATTGTAATTAAAATATAATCTGTCATGGTAAAGTGTAGGTATAAATGGTGTAAAACAGTGACAGAGAAGAAAATTTCAAATTTTCTAAAAAATGTGTCTACCCAGTTCCATTCTCTGTTAACACTTGGCAGAAATGTGCTATTTATTTTCATAGATGCAGGTATACATTAAGGATTAAAGCACCAATTCTGGACTAGGGCCAAGCTGAGTTTTCTGCAGCCCACTGTGGGTGATCACAATAGAGACAAGCAAAACGCCTCTGTCACTTTTGCACTTTTTTACTACTACTCTGACCAAGAGAGGATCATTCTTCATAGTCTGCTCTACATTACATTGTTTGCAATGTCTGTCTGTGAAATCACTGTATAGACGAGCTGGCCAGAACAGTATGTCCAGGCCACAGCTCCTTTCTCTGGGTTCTGTCTTCTCTTTATGCTGGAAGCTATGTTGAAGGCTGTGCGGGCATTTTTTGCACTCCCAGCATGATGCACTGACGATCAGACTTTTAACCAGCCTCCTGCAGCAAAAGCCAAATACCAAGCACAGAGAAAAGCGAGGGAAATAAAGTGCAATTTCCAGGCTGAGACAGAAGTGGGCAACCAATGTCCTCTGATTTTCTGCAGCCCAGGAACTTCCCCTGCCATTGACAATACTATAGGTATTTGCTGGTTTGTGGGCTTTGTCTAAAGCCTGTTTAGTGAGTAAAAAGATTCATACTGACTTGCTTTGGATCAAGAATGATCAGAACCTGGCCCTGGAAGCATTCCCTTCTCTTCCTCACTATATCATCTTGCCCCTTGAGCCAGGAGGCATGCCATTTCTGTGGGAGAGATTACTACAATTACTATTTGGTTTAGAACGACATTGTGCAAATGGAAAATACTGCTGGCTCATCAAGAAAGTGAAACGTGTTGGTTTCCACTGACAGACTCCAAAACACATCTTGTAAATAATCCAAGGTAGTGCTGTATACTCAGATTTCACTGAATCAGAAGTGAGATGCAGGAAAACAGCCTACTGAAGGGCAAAGAAACCCATCTGCAGACAGACCCTCTCCTGTTCTCTTGGACCACTCTGACTAATAACAGCCAGAAGTGAAAGGAGGCGGGAGGTCCGGCAGCTACCCAGAGAACCAGCTGCTGCTACTGCTGCTACAAAAATGCACTGAAATGCTTGGCATCTGGGGCCTGCAGCTGCCAGATACATTTCAGTGTACTAATGCCAAATACTGCTCTGCTGCCAGAGTATTATGACAATGAAGGGGTAAAAGAAGCATACTGGCCACCAAAAAATGTGAAGTTAGGAGTAAATTTGAAGAGGTCACTTGGCCTAATCCTGATCAAGTCCTGGTGAAGTCAAAATCCTAAGTCTGGCATTTGGAGTAAAAGAGGAAAGTGGCTTTGAGGTTTATTTCCCTTGTTAGACAGGGACATAAGTTCTTTACCTGCAAGAGAACTGTGCGAGGACATTATCACTTGTCATCGTGGGGGTGCATGTAGTTGGCAAGACTTAACCTCATCCATCTTCTGCTCTTGGTAGGAGAGCTGAGTAGCTTCAGAGAGGAGGACATGTAGTCTCATAGAAATAGTGCATCTGCTGTGATTCCTCTCTCTACCAGGGAGTCCTGGCCGGCCGTTTCAACTGCTTGAGGCACAGAGGGTCCTGCACTTCTCACTTGGTGAAGGCTGTGCATACCCCAAATACCATGTGTGAGCTTACAGTCAGTGCCCTGTGTCACTGAACATCAGACTGATGGCATGGTGACAAAGGCTTGCTTTCTTCATCGGTCTGTGTGACAGATGAAATACCAACAAAAGGACAATTTGGATCAGAAGCTGAGTCAGCAAGAGAGGTTGATAAATTACCATAGACAGTTGAAGCTGGTGGTCAAATCGTGCCAGACTTTGGTCTTGACCTTCTGTTTACAGGTTTATGGCTTTGGGGAATATACTGCCCTGAGAGGTTTGTTTTTGTTGTTATTTTCCAAGCATTTCTTGAAAACAAGCTATTTGGTGTGCAGAATAGTTGCACAACACTACATTAGCTAGAAATAGCTTGGGGTCTGAGGGGACAATATTTTTTGTTGTTGTTTTGTCTGCACTTGATTCATTTAATCATTCTAATGATTACAGTTTGGGAAAGTCAGGAACACACTCTAATATGAGAAACAAAACAGAAGGAAGAGAATATTATTCATCCACAATGAAGGTCTCTGTTCTACAAACCAGCATTTGTGCATAACTAAAGTCACTCTACCTCCACATCCCTACTTCTGTATTAGATTTAATAAAACAAGATATGGAGCGTTCCCCCATGGACTCATGTTTCCTGCTTGCCATCAGCCTCCCCTCAGTGGTGCCCTTGTGCCCCAGAATACCCCCGGGGATATGCCACATGCCCTTAATGACAGTTTGCCATCTGGACCTGACTTCTTGCATTTAACTTGCCAATAAAAATGAAGAGAAAGAAATTTATATATAAACACATATCTATACCAAAGCATTGAACTGGTGCCAAATCTTTAATCTTGATTTTACAAAAGATTGTGCAATTCAGTGTTCATCGTCTGTGAAATATTAATATATTTTTATTTCCATAAAGTAGCGCAAGACCATGATCCTTGGAGTTGTTGTCTTCTGCCATTCAATAGCAATAGTATGTGCCAGCAAAATAGTAGTTATTATTTAAAATAAACACCTTCTTGTTTCTTCCAGGAAGGGACTTAAATTTTAAAAATGGTGATGTGATTTATCTCTCCTAGATTGATTGTTCTAGTAAATGGATGGATGTGCGGTTAGTGCAAAAATCAACAATGTAGATGACTTAGTCATCTTTAGTCATCATCAGTCTTGCATGACTGCTATCATTACAAAGAATATCAACATATATTAAAGGAAGAAGTCACTAAGAATTCATAAATTATCTTATAATTGATTTACTTTCTGCGAAAAATTTCAAATACATTTAGGATTGATGAAATTTGTGAGAATGTGTTATAATATAAATAATATGGGGTGAAAAAAAAGTGAGTCCATGTCCTGTTGTAGTGCTTTTGAGGTGCTCAGTGGAGGAGGTGTACAAATAGCAGCCCCGGAGGTGATCAGATGTGGAATCTTGGGCTGAAACTATTTCAACTGGATGGGAAGTGCAGTTTAAACTCTCTGTTATCTTACAGTGTTCCTTGAGCATGGTGGTTCTCCACAGTGAGATGTTTGATTGATTCATAGCAACTGATGTGCAGTTTAAAATTACAAAGCTTTCAATTTCCTTGCTCCTGACAGATAAAGAGGGTGGGCATTTCCTGATTATATGGTATACATTCAAAGTATTTCAGTTCCCTATGGTGCTATTTGTGCCTAATTTACTTCCATAGAACATTAACACTGCTGGTTTTATGCTGTGGGAGGAGTGTATAGTGTAACATGCTGTGAAGAGAGGAAATGTTTCACAACGAGAGGTCCTTCTGGCTTTTCCTCTGTTTATGTTACCACCTGGAAAGAAGAAAAGGTGGAGTAAATGACTGATGATCCAGATGGACTGCAGGAACAGTCACATCTTTAGTCATGACACATTAAGCTGGGCAAATTCACGCTGAGAAGTGGCAGGATTGCACTTTAACTCCTGGAAGCATGTATATCTTCTACACAGGAAAATGTTTAGGCACGAATAGTGCTTGACTAGCTTCATGCCAGTAGCCTTGTGGAAGGCAGTGCAGATGGAGTGCCCTTTAGCCAGAGACAGGCTGAGTGACCACCAAGCAGCCAGATCACATTGGGCAAATTCAAGGATAAGCTCCAATGTGAGAGGCAGGGGTTGGGACAGGCTTTAGCAGAGGAGTTTGAATCTGGGAATGATAAATCAGTGGTTGTGCAAGTTCTGAGATACTCAGAGTCGGGGGGAGGATGACACATTTCTCACCCCTCATTTTCTCTTTTTGAATTCCTGCCTATGAATTTAGGCAAATTATCTCATGCTTTGGGGGGATGGAGTTCTTTGATGGACTGCAGCTTTGACTCACATAGTACCTTGCGGCATGCAAAGGGTATCCTGATTTCTAGGTAAGGGTTCAAGATCCGTCGGCCACTAGGCTGGGCCATGCGCCTCTTGGCCTGTGCCTCAGGTCCACAGAGAGCAACTGCTGGCTGCGGCATGGCCCAGGAGGCCGCGGGGATGCAGTGGAGGAAGCACACGCAGGTCACAGCAGAGAGCATGGTCATGCCCTGGAACTAGGAGGTGCGTACGAGATGTGTCTGCAGCTCTCATATGCTTCCCTGGTGTCCTCGAGCCTCTGTGACCCTGGCAGCACATTCCTCTTGGAGCTTTTTTCTTAACCTATGCTTAACCTGACCTTTGCTTAACCTACAGTAGATTCATTGCAGAAAGAACGTCAGGCCGCTTAGGAAATTTGGCCTCCTAAATCTTCTGCTGAAACTTTTTTTAATGGTGTTTTGCCATTCCTTTATGACTTTGCAGCATGCTAAGCAGCCTACAGATTCCATGTAATTGTACCTCCCTAGACGGTACTGTATTTTCCTTTCAGTAAGAAGGCCTAGAGGGTTCGGCATTAGCATCTAAACTAATATGATGGTAATAGATTTCTAAATTTCTTGGACTGATATCATACAGGGACTGTCTCCTAAAAGAAGAAGTTGCTTCCAAGCACAGCTTCCCTTTGTCACTTTATCTTTCCCATTTCCTGAGGTCTCAGAAACCGTCACAGAATTACATAGATTGCTGGTGATCCACAGACCATGCTTGGGGAACCTAATGTGGTAGGTAGTACATTGAAAACACTCTACTGTGCAAGTGCTTTCATGAAGAAATGCTATCCACTTGATTCAAACCAACAACAAATGTTTGCTTGCTGCCACAGGAATCAAAGGCCTCCTTTCTTGGATCAGTTTATGGGTCTCTGTAAAAATGGGAACGTTTCTGTCCTCTCCTCAGCTTCTTTTTTGTCCTCTGTTCTCATCTCTGATTCTGAGAAGTATAATAGAACTGATTTCTTCAATGAAATGAATACATAAACACTCCAACACCATTCTTCTTACTTTTCTTAAGACTCATCCCAGCTAGAGAGTCACGTAGTTCACAGGCTTATACTAAAATGTGCTGATGATAAAATCATGACTATTTTAATTTTGTAGGCCTAGTCAGTAAGTACAAGTTGCACCCAGATCTGAATGCTTGGAGTCTTTGTTATGTTAAGAATCCAAATACTGGTTTAGACTTGTATCTCGTACTTTGACCCTATCAGTAGACAGGATGTCAGCAGATGTAAATTGGTGTAGATACACTGATTTTAATGGATTTACCTCACATTATACTGAAAATACAGACTAACATTAAGCTAGTATTATTGTTTCAGTTCTACAAAGACAGTTTTGACATGATCCTGTATGTTATACCAAGCCAGGATATATCTGGGGCAGTTTTTGCATGTGATCAAACTTTTTTCTACTACAAAGATTTCTGTAGTTAGAAAATGGTACTGAAAATTATTTCTCATCAAGCTTTCATTTATAATCGTTTTAAAAACTTTTCTAGACTAGGACAAACTCATCCAGTTTTCCCGCTTTTAATTTCAGTGCAGTTACATCAGCAAAGCAGTTAGCATGCTCCCCTTTGTGCATCATTCCCTTAAAATAGAAATGTGGGCCAATTTGTGGGAGAGAGCAGTGTGAATGAGTGCCCACTCAAGCCGGGACAGGAAACAGTGCAGGATATCTGTGCTCTGCTGGCTGCTGGCTTACTGCACTTAGCTACAAGTAGGACAACAAAGAATCTTCTTTGGACCCACAGTGCACTTGACTCATGAAATATTGTGAATGAAAATTTTATGGGTGTAAATTGTGCCCACAAAAATGAGGCTTTTTCATGACGTGGAATCAAGATGAACGTTACTTCATTTACTGTGCCAAATAACTCACTGCTTATTCCAATGCCCATTCTAAATTAAGACCTGGATGGTAAGGATGGTTTACTGTTTACCTAAGTATTGCATATATCTGTCCTTGTATAGCTTTTGCAATGTTGTGAAAAACCGAGAAAATGATGAGATCTTATTTTAAGTCAGTGGACCTTTGGAATGTTGCTGCTGTGCCTTTCAGGTTTGAGGGTATGAATTATGTCCAAAGTTTTACTGATTTGCCATTTCTTAAAAAAAAAAAAAAAAAAGATTCAGCCATGCCTAGACTGTTAGCCTTTTTCAAAGATGTGATTACAGGAATTTTCTTCTTTTCTGCTCCCCCTTTCACAATGATGCTAAGCAATGTGGCTGTGTAGTATATAGGCATATGTAAAGTAGAATGCATTATAACAAGAGAATTCCTGCTCATGAGCAAACCTATCAACTTTCCCAGACTCCGTTGAATGTGATGGCATATTTCTGGGTCATGTATCATGTAGCAGCGTTGTTCCTGTGAGTGGGGTCTCACGGCACAAGTCCATCCARGGATGTGACAAGGGACAGACCCCAGGGCAGAGCCGTGTTTGAGGAATGAGTCTTTGAACAGGGCACATTTCCGCATGAACCCTGTTGGGTGACCCACCAGGTGGCAGTGACCGTGTTCACGTGATGCAGCTGGTCGATGGGTCACAGCTCGAGCGACTCAGCGGCATCCCCAAGCTTGGGGCTGTGGCAGGAGAAAGACCATGTGCTTATAGTGAGGGAGATACAGGCATTTTAACAGAACAACCCCACTGGGGTTAAATGCGAGACTTCACAAGTCACTCTTGAGCATCTTGAGCATCTTGAGCAGGGTAGACTACACCATAGTCCCTGAAGAATTCACTTTTTATAGGGTTTTTTATCTTTTCTTGTACCAAGAAAGTAAATGTAAACATCCTGTCTTAAAAACTGAGAAATGAAGCACGGGCAAGCTAAATGACTGAAGAACTGGGAGGCTCCAGGTGCTAGCCTGACGTTCTGGCTACTAGGCCAGCTTTACTGCCGGTGCTTTTTGATTGCTGCTCCCTTGATGGCCTTTCTTCCAGTCCCCTTCTCCTTCCCACATAGATATTTCAGCATATGTATATGTCTGTGTGTGTGTGGAATATCAGCAAAGCTGATACTTTGCTCCCTGCAGAGTTCCTTGTGACCACTCTCTCATGTAACTAATCCATAGCGAAGAGTACTCCAACAAGGAAAATTAAAAGGTTGGGAACCACTGATTTAACTTCTTAGTAAGCAATACAGCTGGCAATCAGATGTAACCTGAGCTCCTTGCTATTGGAGCTGCCTGAACTATTCATAGCAAAATAAAATTGTTATGGGAATTGAGCTGGATATATTTTGTTTGAATGCAAATTATCCCGGGTCAGACAGGCTCAGATCTTCTGCCCCCTTAAATTCATTTTCATCAGCTCTGCCAGCCCAAAGCTTTTATCTGGATCTTGGTCRGAGACAAGTATGTATGGGTAGTGAACCCTCATCATCTAGAGCAGTCCCTTTGGGACTTGGATATTTCACGCAGGGTAAGTCACTCCGAAGCTGAGACCTTTGCTGTTCTCTCTCAGAGGGAAGGGTCTGCTGTCAGCTAGCACAGTGGGGTGTCCAAGCGTGTTTAGAAAGCGCCTCTCTGTTGGCTGTAACTTCAGCAAGGTATCTCGTAAGAGTGAGGGAGTCTTTCATGCTTGTGAGCCACTCTGAGGCTCATGATATGTGTTGTTCTTCTGAACGGTCTGGCTGCCAAAGTCCCATCACCATAGGAAAAGCTGAGTTTTCACTAAAAAAAAAAATTTGGGTATGATTCTAGTGCACATGATCATGAAGGGCTAAAAAAGAACCTTAAAATCTCAATCCACAATGGCTGAAGAAATCAGAAAGCAAGCAAAACACCAGACCCCTTCAGCATTATTTAAAAAAATCTGGTGATTTATAGTCTTGTTTCCTGCAAGGCCTGATTCATGACTTCTAATGTTTGGAGTTACACATCTGATGGGGAAGAATGTTCCTAGTCGGAAACACTCAAGCAAGCCTCTGATAATGCTAAATACTTATGGAAAAGAATTTCCAACTACTGATTTTAGTTAACTGTCATCAGCTCTCTTTATTAAGGAGTTTGTTCTCTGTTTCATTATTTTAAAATAATTTTATTGTTTTTGCCTTTAGCACAATTACAAGAGCAGATGATTCATTACAAAGGCATGTAGTTTCCCTAGAATATTAGTCCATTTGAATTTCACCACACAGAATCGATTAGCTTTACACAGAGGAGGAGCAGAATCTTGCCAGTGCATTTTCACTGCACCGATTCCTTAGAACAGCACAGATAATTCAAAGAAAACCATCCTCAGGGTGAAATTTTGCTCTGTCCAAAGGTCTGCTAAAGATCTAGATACCTGGAAGTCAAGTTTTAGAGATTTGAGAGGGATATAAAAGGTGCATTTATCTTGTGCTGCTCCACAGAATGGGATGAAGGGGAGGGTTGCATTTTCTATGCTTTAAAATTGCCCAGAGGTAGCTGCTATCACACTGTAAGGGCTCTCTTAAGCCCTGATCCAGCAATGCACTCTGTTAAGTGGGATGCTGGATTAGGGCACTAAGCTACCTTCTGAAGTCAGTTATTCAGTTACTCTTGATGTACCATAAGTAACTAATCAACTGTAAGACAGCACAGGACAAATAGTGGGCTGTCTCTTTTTAGGAAAAGTGAAGCATAAATGCATTCATAAAATAATCCTGCTGTTTCCTGTTTGCTTTCAGAACTGTCATAACTAATAAAATATCTAGATTTTATCTTACAGTTGCAGGGATTTGCTTAAACAGGCTATACCCAACTGCTTATGTAAGTACCAAGTCTGAATTCGATCTGTTGGTTTTAGCTAATTGCTTTCTGGAACCATCAGAACAAGGCAGAGAGCCGTACAGCCGGTGCGTTTGCTTGTCCTGATTGCTACCCTGGGCCCATGCTGATGGAATCATTAACAAAGGGATCTAGAATGTCACTTAATTTAAATGTGATTAGTGTATAGTTCATGTCATGCTGCTGCAGTTTACATTAGTATTTTTCCTGTTCATTTATGATGTATACTGCTGGGTTTTTAAAAGCATGAGAAATGAGGAAGCTCAGATCCTCAGATACCAAGGATTTAATTTGTGGTAAAGCAACTGAATTT
Organism: Apteryx rowi; assembly: GCF_003343035.1. Taxonomy (NCBI): domain Eukaryota; kingdom Metazoa; phylum Chordata; class Aves; order Apterygiformes; family Apterygidae; genus Apteryx; species Apteryx rowi. Next base: position 8,654,559 of record NW_020447196.1, on the reverse strand, counting down.
GTATTAGTTCTAGAATTTCTCATTGCCCTTCTATACTACAATTTAATACATTTAAATACCAATGTGACTGGTTCAATTACCTTAAGTGGAGGAACAAATAAGAATATTTCCTTATTTGCCACATGTTGACAGAGGATTGCATAAAGATGTTTTAAACAAGTTCAGTCAACTGCAAAAATACAAAGGCACTATTCAGAGATAACTCCGTCTTTGTTCATATAGGAATAATTAAAGACAAGCAATTTTGTTACCTTGTTTTAATAATTGCTGGATGTTCTGCATAGCACTCTTTTTGAGAAAATGAACAGAGTAGTCTTTCATGACTAACTCAGACTGGCAATTTGAAGGTCTTACTGTCTGAGGACCTGATGGAAGGAGAGTAAATTGCTATGTTGTTAAGAATTCAACATTTTACATTTGCAAGAAATCTATATTGTGTTAGAAAACAGACTGAAGTGAGTTATTTTTGTGAGTCATTTGGAATCTAAAGAAAAAGGTGATCTGCTGTACAACTCTCAAGTCAAAATAGGCAACCGGTGATTCTAATGCCTCTTTCATGATTGAAATATTTTAGTCTGTATAAAAGCCATTAACTTAACCTAAACATTTGGTGTGGTACAGAGCCAGATATTCCAATCTGGTGAAAATCAGTAAAGGTCTGCTGAGGTTATTCTCATCAGACAAGGACCCAGTCCAATGAAATACTGTATTTGTCCCCTGGCTCTGGGATAGTCATCAGCAAATGTTGCCCATGTACAGACTTGATACTTTCCTAAAGGATGAGTGAATTTATTTGACAAACATAAAAGCTAGGGAAAAGTTTAGTTAACTTAAATTCTCTCTTTCATTTAGTGTGTTCACATGCCTTTGCGCTGCCTGGTTTGGGATAGGATCAAAAATTAAAATGCTCTGAGTTTTACTCGTGGGATCTCTGACTTCAATAATACATGTGTATTATTGGAAACCTCATGAGAGTCAATTCTCACTAGTTTCCCAGAACATTTTCTTTCCCAGATTGGTTTAAATGCACTCTGGTAAAGAGACGATATTCAGTTCAGTGGGAGCTGCTGGGTGCTTAGCACTCTTTAAAAGTAGGTCATTTATTTAACAACGTATGTATGGATTTAGGGGCCAGATTTTATATTTTTTGTTGGAGAATCCTGGGCCATGCTCCTGCTGCTGTGTCTCAGAATATTCCTTAACTTCACCCAGCACCCCAATAACATGGGTGCATCTGTGCAAAGCGCCCTTTTGCAGGGGACAGAAACGGTGTTTGGAGGCAAAACGTGCCTCAGCCCTGTTAGCTGCTGGTGTCCCCATTGGAGCTGCCACCCATGGGGAGGGGCTGTAGGTCGCAGCAGAGAGGGAACGAACATATTTAATTACTGTGATTTACTGCCATTGGTTTGGCTGTTTGCTCATGCTGCGTCCTGGGGGTAAAGATATCTTTCACCTCAGCAACACTTTGTGCAGTTCAGCTCCTACTTTCTGCTTTGCCAGATATGTTGCTTGTCATTTTTTTCCTACCTAATTTCACATCTTAATTTGCTCATTTTGATTATATTTTCCAGAGCACTGACATTTTGACCCTAACCTGAGAGGTGCTCAATAACCCATCTCTCAAAAAGTCAGTTAGTGATATCAGGTATCTACAATTCTAGGTCAGTGTGTACTATACTGCTGGCTGTAATTCTTGGAAATAGTTTTGCTTATGACTATAGTAAGGTTATAGTCTTGCATATTTTTCAGACTACCAACTTAACCCATCCCAAGAGGTGCGAGTCTGCTTCATTACACATTCTCTAAAAAAAACAATAATTTATTTGGACTGTTCACATGATGTGGGATTGCTTTGAACAGCCTTGTCCTAGGATTGGGTGACAGAATATCCCTGCTATAGGGGAAAGAGGAATCCAAAAGATGAATGCGGGCAGAATTACCAGGACTTTATTCTTCCTGGGCTTCCTTGGCATGTATGAGGCAACTGTATCTTTACTGCCTTTTCAGGGCTTGACCCAAACCCTATTCTAACCAGCTGCCACTTTTTCCTTTGTCTTGAATGGATTTTGTGTCGGGCTGCTGGTATGTGCATAGTGGACTGCCATCTCCACATAGGTTTCTCTGCGTATGCCTTTGGCAGACAGATCTGAAATCACTCTGCCTCTTCTCCTAGCTGCTGGCCATCAGCTAGCTCTGTTACAAAAAACCATGTAGACACGTTAGTGTTGTGCTGTGCTTGAGCTAATAAGCCCAGTCTCCCAGCAGCTGCATTGCTTCTGGTTTGGGCTGGCTTGCCTCCAGCTGCCTTGGAGCACGAGCAGAACGGACAGAGGGCTGACTGCAAACGTGTGGATCCGCTCTATGCCTAGTGAGGTGACTACCACTATTTGGGCTATAAAACCTGAGGGAAGGGGCTCATCCCCCATCGTTCCGTGGTGGAATCCGGGCAGAGGTGCAAGGGTTGTGCGAGACAGCTCCCTTCTTGCAGCATRCAGTGCAGCATGTTGGTATTTGAAAATTGACATCTGCCCAATTCCAGAGGCCAGTCTGGGCCCAAAGGCAAGTTACAGCTGTTGAGGTAGCTCTAAGTTGTGTGAATACCTTACTGTTTGCTGGAACTCCATCATATCCTCATTCTGCTTCTAATACGCTCATTATTCCAGAAGGGAAAACAGTTTCGCAGCAAAACCCACAGGCAGGACACTGGAGCTAGGGGAGTCCCTCCTGCAACAAGGGAACTCCCTGATGGCAGAGGTAGGTCCTTTGTGCTTCCTTTGTCGTGCCAAAGGGCCAGAGACTTAGCAGAACCTCAGGGCGGGAAACGAGAGTGTGGCTTTGATTAAAATGACCTGCAGCTAAGATCATGTCATGAGTTTTCACTGCAGAGTGAGTGAGAAAAGACTGTAACATGCTGTGACATGAGATGGTCCCAGTAATATCGTGACGGGATTACTAGATATCTAGGCATCTCCTGGCTGTGGACCTCTGATAATTTCAAATAATTAGCAACCATAGTTTCTAGATCATTTGTTCTGATTCTTTCCATTTCAAAGAAGTTCTTCATTTATATTTTTGTGTTTTAAGTAGAACTAAAAACTGTACTTTATGTTTCTGGTACGTGCTATAATGCTCGTTAAGATGTGTTTGAATCAATGATTTGTGTTTTTTAGGAGCTAGACAGTTGGAAATAAACAGCAGAGGTCTTGGATCAATGTCCACCGGAGTCTGTGGAAAGCTCTATGCCAATTTCAGTYGGCCTTTTGTCAAATCCTTTAAAACTTTGTGTGAATATTTGGAACCATTTTAATGGGTGTGAAACTATATTTAACTCTTCCTTTTGAGAAATTTTTCATCTTGAGTGCATGCGCACTCATCTAATGGTATAGACTTCATGAGTTCTTTGGCCACTGTTCTAACTGCTATCAGTCAAAAGAGTGGTTTTTAACACTCTTAGTTTTATATATATATACTCATATTATAACACTGAATAAAGCATTCTGGAAATAAGCAGTGTTGCTTAGACAATATGTGCACATATTTTGTAGCACTCTGTTTAGTCTAGATACTCCTGTCATCATACAAAGTGTAGTTTAACTTTGCATCAGTCAGTACTAAGCACTTTTATTTAGCAGAGACATTGCAGTTCATTTATTCATGTGTTTTAGTTTTCAGTTTCATTATGTTTCTTAGCTCATTTTTTGCATCTGGTTTATGAAACTCCAGTAACTTTAATATGCATATGGCCAAGCTGTTGCCTTTAATTTAATTAGCACATAATGAAAATACCTTGTATGCAAACATAGAACCCACAGCCATGAAGCCCTTCTAGTTTTGAGCAAGGCTTCTCTGCTATCTCAGAACTTTGATTTCTTAAAATACAGGCAAGAAAAGTAAGTTCTGAAAAGCCTCCTCAGTGTGATGGGTCACTCAGAGTCCTTGCTGTATGGAGAGTCTGTTTCTTGGAGATGCTGAAAACCTCAAAGTGAATTAGGTTTACAAGTCAGTAAGATCCCATAGACCTCACTCAGAGTCTAAGAGCTCAAGGGAAGCACCTCCATGCTGGTTCAGTAAAATGCAAATGAAACCTCCCTGAACAGATGATATTTTAGAGTGGGACTCTCAAAATCATTCTATGTGGGTCTGAAATCAGTGGAATATTTACCTGTTTTTGTATAGTTAGACAAAATTTCAGTGGTTTAAAAATTCCCATTATTCTTCAGCTCATAATATAATGTCAGTTAAAAAAATCCTGAAGCAGATTTTTTTTATCATCTCCCTTGTCCAAATTTCATTTTGAGATTCTTCCTCCTTTTGGAAAATACCAAGAAAAAAGAACAAGTGCCTTGCCTTGGTGATAACATCCTGATACTAAGGAATTTTACAAAGGCGTATTCCAGTCTGAAAATTCCTTTAGCCCAGAGCTAAGCAAACATTTCATAACAAATAAAGGATGGGAGGAATGTTGCCTTCTCATCTCTTCTCAACTGGTCTGCAAACAAACTGCAAGTTCCTCTAATTTATTGATTGCAGTATTATTTGCTAGCCACACAGATCAACCTATGTCTTTCAGTTTACTTTCCGATGGTGTGCAATATCCCTTACAGAGGGATGGCGAATTTGTGTTGTGAGGGAAGAATAAAAGAACAGCAAATTCCAGCTGAGGAATCTCTTGGGTTTTCCTTCCCACCACGTTCGCACAATTGCTGCTATTGTTAGTGATAGCCACAGTGGGAGAGAGAGAGTAGATAGGAGTCCCTGGCCTTTTGCATGCTGTGTTGTCTAGACTTAGTAAAAATGTTAGATTTTGTCATACCGCTTCCTCTCACAGTGTTATAAACACAGAAAATCTGAAGAAAAATTGGAGTGTGGACATATCTGACCCCCTCCTTTTTGGGTCCCAAACTCATCAAAGTTAGTGGAAAGGTATCAAGTTCTGATTCAAGGAGAATCACATGTACACTTGAAGTTACACTGGCAGCAGAAAGACCTATTGCAAAAAAATTCCATGACAATTTTGACAGTGTTTGTTCATCTACAGAAATATCTGAGCTGGAGAAACGTATTGCATCGAAGTCATGACTCTGGTGATGTTTCTGTAGAAAAAGTTCCAAACGACACTTTTTCTAACACTGCCCAGGAGTAGAGAATAGCCAAAATCTGGCCTTCTTCAGGAAGCTGGAATTCCTTGGCAGTGCAGTTAGAACAGTTGATCCTGTGCCACCATCCTGCATCTATGCCTTGGTCTTTCTCAGCTGGCATATGCTCCAGTTGGCCTAACCATGACCATAGGCCACTTTAGCTAAGGCTAAAATTCAAGAACCTGCAAGAAAAGGATTTGGCAGTTATTGCCCGATTGCCCACTTTCTACCAACCCGGAAGGCTGCATCTCTGTCAGAAGCCAGGTCAGCATTCTCCGCATTGCTTTGGAATTACTGAAGAGATTATTTTAGTAAGAATCCTTGAAACCAGCCCATAACTGGAAGAAGTGCAAAATGGTCTGTGATTGAATGAGTGTTCAGACTGCTCTGTGACACTTCACCTTTTCTTCTTGACAATGTCATAAAACTGAACGTTATCAAAAAAGAAGACATCTTTCATTCACACAACATTTTTCAATTTGGAGGACCTGTCTGATGTAAAACCCAAAGGAAAGAGGTCTTATTGGGAGATTCACAGTCTTTTCTGCTGGAAAAATGTGAATATATTTGTTAGCCAGTTACAGCATATGAAAACTGTGCAGAAAAACACATTCAGCACAGGGTCCAGAATTCAGTTCACCGTTTATTTCCGGAATTCTCAATCCACCCTTATAATGTTAAATACAGAAATTACATTTGGGGCTGAAACTTGGTGTACATCAGGGACAGTTTCTTACAGGAAAATTTAGAAAATCCTTTGTTCCATATGGTTTGAATCATTTACAAAATGAATCCTAAAGGAATAATTTCAAATGTGGAAACCTTTAAAATGGGGAAATAAAAACCAGATTTACTCCATTTCTGTTTTCCAGCAGAAAAAAAAAAATCATTTAGCAGTGCCCAGTTATCAGTGCTCTCTAACAGATAAAAATTGCCTCTTGGTTAAAATCACTTTTAAATTATGTGATGACAAACCTCATAAGGATTAAAATATTAGTTGTCTTCCCTACAGGAAAGTACTTTGCCATGACCAAATGTGATCTGATGTTTGAAATATGCCAACTTATTGCAGTGAGCAGGCAAGTTAAATTCTTGTCAATGATGAAAAGCCTGTTTTATTCTCTTATTGACAAAGGCAATTTTATCCTTCACGTAGAATGTTAAGTAGATATGAGATATGTAATTATGAATTTATGTTGAAGGAAAGAGAATGGGCAAGTTTTTTTTCAGAATATTTTCTATGTTTGTTTTCATATTATCATTTGGGAAGCAATTAGACCCTCCCAAGTCATAATATGGAACCTCTTTTATTGTCAAAATTAAGAGCATGGTGTGATCTTGTGAGCAGTTGCAGCAGGTTTCCATGAGAGATGCTTATATTGGGGAGTACTGTGAAGATGCTGTTGATCTTGTTCCATCCATCTGGAAGAAGACAGAAGTGAATTTCATTAAAAAAAGGCATGGTGTCTGATTGCAGAGTGTTGAGAACCTGTATATCTCTGGTAAATCCTTTTAACAGGAATGCACTTAAATTCAGTTTTAGCATTAGCTAAGTAAACAGTTAAAGCTGTGAAGATTTCACATGTAACTTCCTATTTTCACTTGCTTTACATTTTCTGTTGAATTTTCCTCCTGGGAAACAGTTCTGAAAGTGCGTAAAATTCCACAAATCCTTAAGAAATACCGTGCTGGTCTTAGGTATTGAAATTGCTCTCTTTCTGATATCATTGGCATTCTGGACCTAGGAGCTCAGGCAAAAGCAAAGCATTAATTTCAGAAGGGATTATGTGATACATGTCTAAAATACCTGCATTTTCAAAGAATGCTTTTTGAGGGAGGAGGTGGAATCATGATCTGGGAGGACTTAGATGTCGGGCAAGATGGTTTGCAGTTGACATTTGTTTGTCTGCACATACTTTTCTGAAGCAAAAGAGATATGTAGCCCTCGTGGGATGTCAATTTTGGCAGAAAGGTGTTGGCACATGGTAGAGCCTCACTGATTCAAAACAAAAATCTGTATCTAGTATTACATATATAATGTAATAGAATTACCTGATGAAACAACTTCTTGGTTCTCGACTTGGTAAAAAGGAGTGTTTATTACATGTTTCACAAAAACAAGAAATGAACTAAAATCATAACTGATTAATGAGCTGCATGGAAATACTTCCTCAGTGCCACCCACATTTCTCTGGCCCTCATCCTGGAAACACTTCATCACATGTGCAGTTTTATGCATAGATACTATGTGAAAAATACAACATAGTTTTCCCATGCTTACTTCTGTCTTTTAGGGATACAAGAAGGAAAACAAAAAGATGCTTGCTTTCACTGATCAGTTTTATCTTGTATGAAGCAATAAAATTTAAACTGCCTTTATCATGATAAATTGCTAGGAATTGATTACTGAATAATGGTACTAAAATGTTTCGAAGCTTTAACTTCGCACTGATGCACCACAATGTGTTTGGCTTTCTACTTAGAGAAACATTAAATCTGGATTTCCTGGCTGGTAATATTTGGTTTTGAAAAAAACGAATCTTAATTCAAACATTTTTGCTTTCCTAATCTATGCACTTATTAGAAATCCCATCTTTCAAAAGCATTTTCTTTTTGTCTGAGACTATATAGCCTGTATGTATATGTGTGTACACACACAAATACATACTGTGAAGTATAGATTAATATTGCATCTTAAATTAGTCCTGGCACCATATGAAGGTGTTATGTTGACAACCCGACAGACTGAAGCATTCTTGTTCTGTGCCAAACATGAAACCTGGTCACCTCCAAAGGGAAGCGAAGCATATTTTGTTTGAGAATAGTTAGACTATATCTTGAATAAAACTAATTTGGCAGAGAACGTTTCAGTCTCCCTAGAGCCTTTGGAGGGAGATCACTTTAAGAGCTAGCATGTTCCAGCTGTGAAACTTGACAGCCTTTCCTCTAATTTGTGTTTGCTTTTTAGTCAGGTTTAATAAGGACACAGAAGATCGAATTCCTTATATCTCCATTACCTCAGCAGCTAGCAAAGGAGCACAACTACACATCACCTCCTGGACACCATCCACATGTATTATATAAACGAACAGCAGAAGAGAAGGTGCATCAGTACACAGTAGAGTCCAATCCCAAATACTTTTCCCTTCGTCATCACAGAATTCACACTTCCCACAAGTCTCATGCTCAAGCGAATGGTTACCACCATGGAATGTTTCAAAAGCAACATTTTTGTGGACGTCGCAAGAAATGTATGTAAGGAAACTTTCTCTCCTTGTTTGAGATAGTGGCTCTTAGAGACACTATGGTGATTCTTAGGTGTGGTTTGTAGTCACCTTTGTGATGGAGATGTCATAATTTTAAATAATATGGCTATAAAGGGAAATAGATATGGGGAACTTGATTACTCCTTTAAATTTAAGCCATCATCCTTGTTATTAAGCCATCAGAATCACTGATTAGTTTTCTTATTCTCCACCTAAATTAAAAGATTTCTTGCTTGACTTTTTCTTGAAGCTGACCTAGGTTTCAGTAGGCCATTCGGCTTCAGATTGCCACTTTTGCACAATTACTGATGCCGGCTCCCTGAGCTGTTCTCTGCTAGTCTGGGATATGTAATTAATTAGGCTTGAGGATGAAGGAAAAGCCTTTTGAATCATTAAGTTCTGACAGGATGGAAGATAAGTCTTTCAGAACTCACCATTTGATAATGAAATTTTCAGCAACTGAGATTTTCAAAAAGAACCTCCCACATAAATTGTTCAAATAAAATTTTGTAGCCACCTCTTAAAAAACATATTGGAATATATTATCCTGCCAAGGTCTATTCTGAGGCCTTCATTAGGCCCTCAGATTGCATAACATTTTAGAGCTCCCTTGGAGCATATAGCTGTACTTATAGCATTCAGCTGATTCCATTTGAAAGCTGATCTGCTTCTGGGTTGAGTTTCTTAATGAGAGTCTCCAGGACTGCACACAGTATTGAAAACATTGTCTCAGGCTAGTTACATTCTTCCAACCTCCTACCTGAGTTCTGAGAAAATGAGCAGGTTCCTTTCCAAAGGCTATGTAGGGAAGAAAGAGGAAAACAAATAGCAGGAAGGAAGGAGAAAGAAGGTGGTGGAAAAGGTGGCTGAAACTGATGCCTACCTGAGGCTATGAGTTCTTAGCTGCAGTTTCTGACTGGGTTTACGTTAAATGAAGAACACACAGTTAGCACCCAACAGTGAAGAGTTTAGTATAAGTGATTTACCCTTTGTCACTTAGGAAGTTGGTGTCAGAAGCACTGTTAGAATCCAATTAAATAAGGTAGCATTTAATTACCTTAACCATGAAACTCATTCTTTCCACATCCTATAGTCTTCCACTTCAAACAGTACATACCTGTGACCTTCTGAAAGAAATGAAAGAGGAATTCTAAAAAATAACAGCTTAATTCTCTACCTAGCCTTCATTAATCTGTAGAGCAAGTATAACTCATGTTCAYTGAATGAATGCAGTTTTACAAATAAAATCATATGATCATTTAACTGAGTAGGTCAAACAAAGGATATAGAAGAAAAGATACCACTCAGGTAAAGGCGACACCCCTTCTATGATTATTTGAAGCACAAGCGGAAGCAGGCACTTTTTTTTCTTCTCCCTCTTCCCYTTTTTTTGTAGTTTTTACATTTTTCTGTGGTCTTGTTCTGAAATCAGAAGTCATATCAGTTTGAAATTTTGAGGAATATCAGTCTGGACACCTGGAATAGAAAATTTCATCCTGAATGAACAAAGGCATAAGAACTGAGAATGCAGTGTTATGGAAGACAGTCCTCTGTTATTAACGCTGCCTATATTCAAGGTTTATTCGTCCTAAGCTAACAATGAATCCAAGCTTGCTGATCAGTAAGAGTGCAGAGCACATTGTCACTTTTAATGGCATAAAAGCAGCTTGTCCCACTCACCATCTTTTAAAATTTCATATGCTGGCAGTTTGTAAGCACTAGAGAAGCCAGTTAATCATCTTTCAAACTCTTCCTCACAATCTACATGTTTTTAGATCATGCAAACTGAATGGTCTGTAGTCAGTAAATCATACTTGAAAGATATTGCTGCTGCTCATGTTTTATTAGTAGCCAAAAAGTTAATCTGAGAGCAAAACTACATTGCTTGTGGATCAGTCTACAGGACATGTGAATATGAACACGATTTTTTATGAGTTAAGTGCCTTCAAGTTGTTTTGCCTTCAAAATAGTACATGGAAAGTGATGTGCACTGAACTGCACGCTTCATTCTTGGGTGAGGCATGTCGACATGTTTTTAGAAGAGAAGAGGAGTTCTTTGAGCTTGTAAAAGAAAATTGTTTATAATGAATATTGCATTTTAAAATCTTACTAATACAAGGACTTGTAGTGTTAAATATAGTTCAGAGTGACTCAGTTCTTGAAAGTAGATACTGTTGTCCATTCTACGGTATTCTTGATTTCCCAGTTTGGCCTGGAAGGAGACAGCTACTGTTTTAGCCCCGCCATTGGAATATCTTTCTGATGAGGCATAGACGGGACTTTTTAATTACCTGAGACTCCCTCACTTGTGCCATATTACATCCCTATGTCAAAAAAAAAGAAATCCTACTGTTATCCAGATAATATTTGAAGTGACCTTTGAGTTAATTCTTGAAGCCAAGGAAGCACAGGTATATGCAAAAGAAGCTATGAGCAGCAAGAGAATTATAGGATATAGCTTTCTTTTCCCATTTTCTGTCTCTCTGTAGAAACTGAGTCCTTTCTTTAACCATGCAATTATACAAATACAAAGGGGAAAAGTGCACCCCAACATTAAGATGAGCAGGCTGGATATACATATCCTGTTGACCAAGCCTTGATTGCTGCTTCCTGACATTTCCTATACTAAATAAATATATTCCCAGCAGGGATAATCTCAGTTGCAAATTTGCATAGAAGGCTAATGTCAGTCAAACAGCACCCCGACAGGAATCCTGCTTTTGGCATGTGTCTCCTTTCTGTACTCATGGTGGACATCTGTTGTGGAAAGGAGTTTTTGAACCAACTGCTAGGTAAGTAGCACATGCCAAACACCTCAGGAAGTTACCTGCCAGACAAAATAAATGTTGATACTCCGTTAGAAATTCTGTGTATATCTTTTGCTGCAAATGCTGCCATTTTATTAGATTAATTCCTTATGTTAAACTGTTTATTGCATACAAATGTGGTTCTCCCTTTTCCTTCCCTCCCTGTAACTATCCTCCCCTCAAGAATGAATTGGGTCTTATTTACTAAATATATTAGAACTTCCCACCAGTAAATATTAAATCACATGCTATAAAAATAATCTAAGGCTCTAAACCTGTGTTATTTCATTATCTGATAAAACTGCTTATGGGTGATCTGAACCCTTTCCAAAACTGAATTTTATTTCCTTTTAGATGCACCTAAGCCACCCACAGAAGAGACATACATTCGCTCAGATGAATATGGGACTTCTCCAAGGTTCAAAAGATCATCTGCTAAAATTCAGAAGAATGGGAGTCTAAACGTTGAAACTCTTGTTGTGGCAGATAAAAAAATGTTGGAGAAACATGGCAAGGAAAATGTAACAACTTATATCTTAACAGTTATGAATATGGTAAGATCTGATGTTACTGAAGTATGTCCTTCCCTGTGGAATATTGGTATGTCAAAGTAGCACCTTTCATCAGACAAACAGCAATAGCAAAAAGAGCATGCACACTTTAGATACACAAGCTCTCCTTCAAGCCTAGTCTTATGTATTACTTATGCTTAAAAGCTGCTTAAAAATGCATCCTTAGATTGTCACGGCTATGGCAATACTACTACAGGGCAAAAAATAGGAATGTTTGAAAAATATTTAAAATATTAAAGTGTTTCTGTTGTAGTACAAAGGAAGCAGGTACTCATTGAAAGTTTCATTTCCCTCAGTATTATAAGAGTTTTACTTTGTTTCACCCGATGTCACTCCTTGAAACAAAAATTTCTAAGAAAGCACATATTTATTCTGAGAAAAATAATTTAACTGGAAATATTTTTTCCTTTGAGGATTTCCTCTTCTTTAGTTTTGTACTGCAAAAACCTAAACTTGATTACACTTGATCCAGAAGAACAAGGACAGAACAAAACCCAGTGAAATCAATAGAAGTTTTTCAAGTTTTTTGAAATAAGCGCAGTGGTTTGTTGCAAAATTCTTCTGAGTTAAGCTCTTTTGGATTAATCCTACAAGGCATATAATTACAGTAATTTGTGTTGAAAACTGAAGCCCAATGTAATAACCCAATACATATAGTCAATTTTTTAAAAAGTTTTTTTTATACACGTAGGTGATATTTCCTGCTTGAATAATCATTACAGGTTTCCAGTCTGTTTAAAGATGGAACAATCGGAAGTGACATAAACATTATCGTTGTGAGCCTTCTTCTTTTGGAACAAGAGCCTGTAAGTTGTCATAATTATTATGTAGTACACTTTATTTGACACTGTTCACAGGGAGTCTTGGATGTGTCCAGGTTATGTATGAACTTTCATTGGAGGTTGCTTATGACATAAAGCACAAGAGGAAGACTGATATCACAAAAACCTGCAAAATCACGTTTTCTACATTTCACTGCTTCTACTTTTTTGATAGTAAATCATGATTTTGGTTAAAATGTTCTTGAGAAATTTGAAATGCTTCCACTAACAATTCCCTACCTGTTCTTGAAGGGAGAGGGCTGGAATTAGAAGTCTACTTAAGAAGTATCTAAATAAATGATTAAAGATTTAAAATAAAGATTTTGAAGTGGGCCTAGATAAGAATGGCTTTCCAGGGTATGATCAGGAGGAAGGAGTCAAAAGTCCCAAACTGAAGACAGCATGTAAACAAAGGTGGGAGTTGAGCCTATTCTTTGGGCAATGATGGTGAAAGAAAAGAAGAAAAAATCTGTTTTGATAAAAAGAAATATGAATTTGTGGTGGGCCAATCTAGCTGGATAATACTGTTCCTCCACAGAAATCTCCAAACATTTTAAACAAAAGGCTGAAAATGTTTTAGCTTTTAGCTTTGACAACAACCAAATATATTTGCACACACTAAGAAACTGATGAAACCCTTTCATTTTCAACTGTAATTCCAACCACTAGCTTTGAAAATAACTATGTGTCTAGGGAGAGGTTCAGTTTTATTTTATAATTGTGATTCATCAATCAACAGAATTGGTCATCACAGTTAACGTGAGAATGCATAAGTTTATATGCAACAAGTATGAAAAAAATAACTCCCTTTTCCCTACCCATCTCTTCTTCCTTCATTTACCTTCCTCAAGTACTGGTGGAAGCACCTTATTTCTGTGTCTGTGAAATATCTACAGGGTGGATTATTGATTAACCACCATGCGGACCAGTCACTGAACAGCTTTTGTCAATGGCAATCTGCTCTGGTTGGGAAGAATGGAAAGCGCCATGACCATGCCATCTTGCTTACGGGGTTTGATATCTGCTCTTGGAAGAATGAGCCCTGTGATACTTTAGGTATGGTATGCAAATGTGTTCTGAGAAACTCATGGATGTCAACAGCAGCATCTTGATTAATAAAACTGAAATGTTTTAGAATAAGGACAGGCCAGTTTTGCACATAACCATAATCTTCTTGAAGGTGACAGAGCAGTATTAACATTTTCCTTTGAGGTACCTAGAAGAAAATGAGAATTATTGGTATCTTTGTCCCAGTAAAAATGGCAAAATAAGCTTTCAGAAGACATCCTTCTGGACTGTCACCTTTTCAAGGAACATCTGTGATTTTGAAAATATTTCTGGACCATGCTGATTTTTGTTTTTCTGTGAATACTTGACTCTTTGTGAATGGGATTTGTCCCTAATTTGGGAGCAGTAGAGGCATGAATGGGGAAAGAATAATGTTTACTGGAAAAATGCATTTCTTTTGGGTTARGCTTGATTTGCATATACTTCTTTTACAGGAATCTCTTTAGTATCAAATAGAAATCTGCTGAAATTCTGCCGTGATAAAACTGATCAAGCAGAAAACTATCTTTATGCATCACAACAGACAAATACTGACCTATTAGGACCAGTGCAAATGATATATGTATTTTACATTCTGTAGAGGAACAACCTCTTTGCATGCTTCCTTCCTCCAGGATTTGCCCCTATCAGTGGTATGTGCAGTAAATACCGTAGTTGCACCATCAATGAAGATACAGGCCTTGGATTAGCTTTTACAATTGCTCATGAATCTGGACACAAGTAAGTTATTTTTCATGAATCTTGCATTCTCTTTCTATAAATAAGTATGTAAATGAATGGAAACAGTATCAGTTAATATAAATCAGCTAATTATAGATCATTTACAGAGCAATATAATTGTTAGAATACATAGAGCTTCCCATTAATGTGTTGGTCTTTATTAAATATCATCTCTTCAGCAATCATAAAACTAACCACTGTGAGATTTTCATCCATTTTGCTGCTGTAGGTGAAGAGACCCTATTCTGACACAGGTACATCACTATTGTTCCTGCTTTGGCAGGAAGCTATAGACAATTTTAGGTCAAACAGAAATCAAGGCTCTTCACTCAGACATGTGTCCTGTAGCATTAAGTGGTGAACTGGCTGCCTGGGGTTCTTTTATTTTTTGCCATTATATATATTCTAGTAAATAACTGAAGCAAACAGTAAGAGCTGACAATAATAATCTACAATGTTCCCATGCTCCTATCATGTGCCAGTAGACAAATTGCTCCTAGTAGTAGTGCGGTTGTTCCAAAAAGAGAAGGGACACAGCAGCTTACAGTATGGAGATGCAATCTCTCTGAGTCTCTTAAAGGTCTCTTTCCCAGAAGACTCCATGGTTCATAGGATCTTGGATCCATTCATACCATTCAACCCCTCCTTCTTTGTTCTCTGTACCTATTTAATGGGTGCTTTGGTTCAAAACAACCTTTGTGGGGGTTTCTGCCTTTCTGCATATATGTTCATTGGCTTTCTGTTGGATTTCTATGGTAAGAAGACTGTCATTTTTCTAAGAACTGTGGTCTCAAAAAATCAGTAAGAATCTTCCATGGAGTTTCAGCTACTCTCTGAATTGTTGAATTAAGATTTAATGAAGGTGATTAGGTTTTGAAGTTCTTTTTCCCAAATGATTTTGAATTACTTTTTCACAACTTTTTGCAAGTTTTTGATTTTCAGTTCTAACACAGCTCAAACAGAATTCTTTCTAACCACTGGCAGTACAGAAGCATAGCTTCTCTGTGTGGTACAGATCACAAACAAGAAATCAAGGGTTAGAGAAAACATSGGTATAGGATCGCTATTTTCTGCAGCAACATTTCTGCACAGAATACCTTTTTGAAAGGCAGTGCTACTGTATTCTGCTGTTTAGTCAAGGCATGAATCCTTCCAATTCTGCATGACTGAATCAGGACTATTTAGTTTTCATTGTACAGATATGCTCTACAGTATATACTATGACCTAATGTCTACATGAGTGACCCTTTCACAGGTTTCTGTACATCTGAAGGGAAACAAGGAATTAAAGAATAATCCAGCTACCAGTGAAGTCCATGGGAACTGTGCCAAAGCTTTCAATGGGACCAAATAAGTAAAATACCTATGGCTTGATGCTCATGTTACACTAATGCAATTTCACTGACCTCAGTAAATTTTTTAACGCCCCTCCCTCAGCGTTAGGAGAGAATCAGGTCCATAGATTATTTTTCAAGAACTRTCCCCCTTAGTCTTTTAGTTGCCTGCCTTCTTCTTTATCTTCTTCTTATTCTCTTTGAGAGAATTATATATTAATTATATATCTTATGCTTGGATTTTCTCCAGTGTTGCTGGATTTTTTTCTTTTTCACCACTGCCATTTTATTCAGCCTGTCTTTGGTTTACTTCCATGCTCCTGCACCATACTCTTGCATCTTGTCTAATAGAATACATTTTATCTCCTGGAAAAAAGAAAAAAACCTGCCACAGATACAAAATRTCTTTGTTAACATTTGTCCATGCTCATGTTCCTGCGACTGATTACTATGAAGTGGAAGAAGACAGGACTTGGTCTCCATGATACTCAGATTCCTGGAAGAAAAATGTCCAGAGGATTTACACCTCACAATCTCACTAATAATCAGAGAGTGGGTGGGAATGCAGCTTTGAAAACAGTATATCATCATATAAAGGATGTAAAATAGTTCAGTATGATTTTGAAACTTCAAGATCTCTGTCTGTTGATCATCACAGCTTAAATATCAGCTTCATGAGTGCTCCGAAAAGTGGTGCCTTGTGGGAATTAAGGAAGGCTCAGGCCACAGTAAAAAGTATTTCTCACCTGACAGGACAATACCCGTTTCCTGGAGTTTTCTCCTTCCACTCCTTAAATGTCCACTGTGTGTCTTTGAAAGTCAAACATTATTTCACAGAGTTTCCTCCTGATCTCACCATTTAAGACATTTAGGACAAACTTAAATTCAAACGTAGGACTGGTACCATTCTTCACTTCTTTAGTAAACTGAGTGCTCAAATATTGCACATATTTAAACAGATAGTTGGGAGGAGTGATTTGACTATTTTGTATTGATCTCATATCAATATAGATCCATTGAAACAAAGGGTGCTCATGTATGAAAAACTGTGACAGCTCTGGAGGTGATGAGGTCCACTGTGAAAATATTTAGCTAAGGATATCATAATAGGAGAATACTGCATACTGTAGAGGTCACACTTTCAGTGGCTCCACTTATTACATATTTTTATGGTTTTCTTTAAATAGTTTGTGTTTTTTACCTGAAAGCTTAGTAGTTCCTTTGGGAGCCTATTGTGTCAGTGGGTATTAAATCTGTGGATTCTTTGGCTACAATGCATGTGAACAAAATTATTATTTTCTAAAGCATTACAAAATATTAGCTCAGTTAGGAGTTTTTTGCCCATTTATAGAATGAGCCATATTTTTTAGCAAGTTTACATCCTCAGCTGGAGGCAACACATGTAGTAACTCTGATGGACCTGCAATGATTTATAACAGTAGAGGATCAAGTCCAGTAAATTAGATATTCCCTGCACATGCACACATTATATTCATAAAGTCACTAGTGTACTACAACATTGAAGTAGCAGATTATGAAATTTCTATTTAAAACACATTGAAATTCACAGATGTCCTGTACAGTGAGTAAATATAAAGCACTGAAAGAAAAAAACCTGAAAATTAGTTTTGTTATAACCATAAATTCCACATCATTTATCATTTTTAATGTGGCTTTTATTATTGCTTATTGTTCATTATATTATGGTAGCACCTCTGCTACTGAAAGCAGGGCCGTGTGACACTACAGACTGTGCAAAGCACCCAGTAAGAGGCAGTATTCCCACTAAAGAGCTTGCAGTCTAGACAAAGTAAGTGAGAGAGGAAATCAGAGGCACGGAAAAGCGAGTGATTTGACTGAGATAATATAGCAATTTAATAGCCAAAATAAGGAATGGAATCAGATGTTTATGTTAATACCTGGTATTCTATTCATTTAATCACACTTCTTTTGCTGCACAGATTGAATGTAGCTTTATAGTTCTTCCTTCAAATCAGGAGAACAGTTTTATTCTATTCCTACACTGATATTTTGCTGGGGCTCAGGTTTCCATGGCATTCAAGTTAATGGGAGTTGTCACTATGATAAGAAAGGCTCAGATTGCATGCATGTTTTAAGTTGATAGATTTATAGGCAGTATACAACTGTGAGTGAAAATAAGATCCACTAGTGCTTTACCTCCATCTATCTCAATGGGATCCTCTTTGTACATGCCCTAAATGTGCATCTTCCCTTTTGCAAGGATTAATAACTATTAGCAAGGTCTTTCTTGATTAGAATGGCAGAAGTGGTGCTATTACCATTCTCTTTATTGTGCATGGATATCAACAAGAGATACATACTCAAGCATACCTGAGTACTGTGTTTTCAGTTGTTCCAAAAACATTCAGAAAATTGCATAGAAACACAATATAAAAAACCTGCTTGAAATAATTACAGAGAAAACTGGGTTGTGATGTACTCTGACAGACTCAATTTTAGCATTAATCCACTAATTAAGAGGTTTCTGTGTTTATGAACTGGTGGATGAAAAGGTGAAAAATACTATCATTGTGGATATTACTGTAAATGATGCAAAGAAATTCTTTACCCCTTCCTAAATGTGTCATCAGCACAATGCACAAAATGATCTGATATAAAAAATTCAGTCAAATTGCAGACTATTCAGTTATTACTGAGATACATGGCGCAATGGAACTAGCTTTAATTCTTTGTGGTACATTATGGTGGTTATTTAGTCCATCATGGGGCTATTGTCAGATTTGATTCATTTGGTGGCAGAGGAGAAAATTCTGGTGGAAGCAAGAAACCAAGCTGCTGGGCAGGATTAGCAGATGGAAGGGCACATAGAGTAAAAGTGTCTTCAAGGCAATTTCTCTAATGCAATTATCTGCACAAGGATTTTTTGTTTGTTTTGTTTTTTTAATAAGGTACTTCATGTATTGTTCATGTGACAGCATGGTACCTAGAGTATAAACCTGATTTTGGCATTGATTTGTATATTATCGTCCCATTTGACTAATGCTACAAAGACAAAGAGCTATAGTTTTGACTTAACATGCCTGTGTTACGACGATATTGCAAGGAACTTGGCATCTGTTTATCTGTAGGGTAGGCCTATTATAGACAGTGGCATGTTAGTTTTTTTCCCCTATTACCCCAAGCAGTTCCTTCCAAGAGCAGTATCGCTAGTAGTGAGGAAGATGACTCCAAGTAACCTCAGTTCTTGGCTTGTTCTGCAATGACCAACAAGGCAGCCAAGTACAATAGTGATTTTTATAATGTGAGGTGAAACACTTCCATGACTGAATGCATCCACTCATTTCAGAGGCACCACAAAATAGCTCCTAGATAATAAGTTTCATTGGCAATGCATGATACAATAAACAGGCAGAATTTCAGGAAATTGTTTAACTGTGAAACGTCTCTCACAGCCTGCAGCTCTGGTGTCTGTGTCCCAGTGTCTTGTCATTAACTCACACTGCAGAGCTCCTGTGCATCACCAATATGGGTCTTTCTGGAAACTTGATGACCTTTCTCTAATCAGATAAGTGTATGATGACAACAACATTTGAATGCTACTAACTGGAGCTTTTTTCGTACTAATAGTCATTTGTATGTTAGTTTGTGCATATGTTTTCATCGCTTTGTGGAATTCTGGCATAGAGATGTTGCCCAGAAAGAGTTTCTTCTGCCCCAAATTGTGTCTTGCTTCTGATTAATCTAGATTTCCACTCTCACGTATGGTTCTCTTTTCAGCTTTGGTATGATTCATGATGGAGAAGGAAATCCTTGTAGAAAAGCTGAGGGTAATATAATGTCTCCCACACTCACAGGAAACAATGGAGTGTTTTCTTGGTCTGTGTGCAGCAGGCAGTATCTCAACAAATTTCTCAGGTAGGTCAGATGTAAATCTGGGCCAGTGCCAGGGAATATATCTTAGTAGCAGGGCATGAACTCTTGAACAGACATAAAAATTACTTAAGTGTGAAATTCACTTCTTTTTAAAATGTGTTCAAACCAATGTACTATTTGAGCCCACACACTTGGACTTATGAGGCGTATAAGTGGTATGCTATGTATGCAAAGTGTCTTTGTCCTGCCTCTTTTTAGAAGAATGAATTTCACCCTCCATGAATATCCTGCAGTAATGACTGGCATGCCATTCTTTCCCAGGCATTCCTGTCCGYAGCTCAGTTTATTAGAGAATTAGTAGGAAGTGAACACAAAAGAAGGCAGACACAGTGCTACCAAATTCATTACAAGATGTAAATTAACACTAGTGGCCTTTCTCCCTGAATTTTCTCTTTTGATCTAGTTCATGCCATGAGTAAGCACATTTTACATTTTCCATATACTGCTTCTGGGAAGGAAAAAAAAAGAGAGAGAGAGAGAGAGAGAGAGAGAGAGAGAGATCAATTGTTTCTCCACCATGTCAGCATTATTCAGTGATGCTTTTAAAGGAGCTGTCTTTTGATGCATATTTAATATCATGAGAATTGCAGTCCTTCTTTCCTGTACAAATTTATTTTATTTTGTTAGTCCTACATGGACATAATGTGCCTCATTCCAAAAAAAATGTGTAAGTGGTACTAAGTCCCAGATCCTAAAAGGTGTTTTAGATGTTAATTCCTTAATTAGAGTCAGAATCAAGAACCTAGATACTTCTGTGGATCTGATCCTTGCACTCCAAATTAGTATTTTAGACCAGTGGACGGGAAAGATGACAGAGTTCTGGTGATTTTGGCTGCTACAATGATCAAAGATATTCTAAGTACACAAGCAAATTGCAAATTACAAAGTCATATAAGCCCTCCAGCATGCAGTATGGTCCAACAGACATATATTTGGAAGATAAATCCAGCATAGACTGACCTTCTGTATATGTGGGTCCTTAAGCATATACAAAGGAAAGAAGTAGACCATAGTGTACCTTTGGTCTTAAGCTAGACGCAGCCAAGCCAAAGCACGCAACACAGCCACAGCAGCCTTTGGTATGTCAATCCACATGAAGTGAATGGGACACTGCYCGTCTTGCTTCTGTACATTGTCTTATATCCTGATTCTGGGAATCCATTTAAGGGAAAGCAGCAGACCAGATCACCTTGTTCTTGGTTACACAGAAATAAAGGGAGAAAAGAATTTGATAGCATTCTTTCTTGTCATAATAATGCCAAGGCCTGGAAATTCCTGTGTCCTAAAACTTTGCAGGTCAGGCTAACAACAAGATGTCAAGATATTTTGGCTTCTGCAGTAGATATTCTTATTCCAGTGCATGCCGATAAAGCTAGTTAAAGGTACCGTATACTGTACTATGTGTTTTTGCTGTTCTGTAGCAAATAAAATATTCTGATAGAAACATGATAGTCATGATTAATTCACCTTCTCATTATAGTACAGCTCAAGCTGCTTGCCTGATTGATGAACCCAAGCAAACAGGACAGTATAAATACCCTGACAAACTGCCAGGGCAGATATATGATGCTGATACCCAGTGCAAATGGCAATTTGGAATGAAAGCAAAACTATGCAACCTCAGCTTTGTAAAGGTACCTATTGATATACTTTTGAAAAGTTAAAATTACATTAGAGAACTGCAGTGCATTTATCAATAAGTACAAGTAATATAGTGTTCTCCAGAGGGTGGGCTGTTTCTCAACCTTATCTTGCCTGGCAATTTACTTTGAAAGCATTGGCCTTCCTTGAGGAATATCACCATCCCAGGGGAGTTTCAGAAAGAAACATGTTCTTTTCAGGAGCTATAAGTTTGCATAAAGATCCATCAGGCAGTGCCTGCTATGCTAAGGGAAATTAGCAGGCAGTGCAGTTTTGATCAAAACTTGCACAGAGTGTTGCGGGGTGAAGGGAGAAGTTCACTGTGTTTTGTTTTACTCTTACACATTGGCATGGAAGTCTGGAACAGATCTATAGCGTTATTTTAGAACAATAAAATGTAACTTATATTCTTGTTTTTTGATTGAGGATTAACCTAGTTTAACCTGTTATTTTAGTGACTATTATACCCTTTGCTGATCTCTTTAGAGAAGATGTTTTATTAAATAATCCAGAGTGCTCATTCTGAAAAGAAGTGTTGTCATTTCTTATACTCCTATTATTATCCTGYGGTATTTTGATTTATTTTATACTAACTGCCTTTATCAGGTGATGGCAGCTGTTTTTCCTCTATAGCCAATAAACAAAGAAGTGAGAGTGAACAGCACTGTGAAGAGACTGTGTTTCCAGACATCTCCTGTGTTTTAGAAAACCAGGTCTCTTCGGAATTTCATAACCCCTGTAGATTTGTTTTAATTTTGACCTTGAACTTTTTACCACAGTTTTTGTTCTCTTGTAGTCTCACACTCAAAAAAGTWAAAAAAAAAAATCCAGTGAAACGGTGCATGAACACAAAGGCAATATACAGAATACTGCTGTGCTAAGAATCTTAAACTCCAGATTTTCTAAGTTCAGAAGAAGGTTTTATTCATATGGCTTTTAAGGTAGCAAAGGCATACATCATTTATCACTATTTCTAAATACCAGGAAATAATGGGCAATTATATGAGTACAATTTCTTTCTCTTTCCAGGATATATGCAAGTCTCTCTGGTGTCACAAAGTGGGTCACAGATGTGAGACAAAGTTCATGCCAGCAGCAGAAGGAACACCTTGTGGCATAAGTATGGTATGTTATTTTATTAATAGTACTACATCATTCTAACTTATTGTTGACTGTATTGACTGTATTGGGTCAAATACTAACTCCTGTCAAAACCAGTTTTATCCAGATCACTGCAGGTTTCATAGTATGGGCTGCTGGATTGCTCAGTAAAAGACTGCATTGCAAAAGACTGCTCCTTGCAGTGACACATACATGATGGGAGGGAGTGATGCCCTTCCCATCAAACTATGCAATAAGATACTTCTGGCAAATCTAAGTCATTAAGAAATTCCACTGATTATAACAAAAATTAGATCAAGACTTCAAATTCCACTCTGCAATAAGCATTCCTTAAGTCATAAAATTTGCTATACAAACTAAGGTCGTCATGCATACTATCATCAGTGATCACTACTGAAAGAACACGGTTATTTGTTTTAATTGAACCCTGTAATTTACTCAAGGCTATAGTTACATGAAATATTTTATTTTGTTGTAACGTGTTTCTTCCATTAGAATATTGTTTTCATTTTCAGTTACTGATATCATGTTGTATCTCCCTTTCTCTCTTTTTGCAATGTCTAATAAGTGAATGATAAAAGGAAGCAATTTTAACAGAACTTTAGCAGTCTATTTTTAAATGACATGGGCAATTTTGAGGTTCTGACAGCCCAAGAGCATCAACTAACATGGAACATTTTGGAACGAGTAAGCTGAAAAGTTAGAGTACAGTTTTAAAGATTTGTACCTTGGAGATCTTAAACCCAGAGCCTGGGCAAATTTTAGGACATTACTTACATATATCATTGCGTTGACCAATGTCCTGCTTCAGAGTCCTTGTTCTACTGTAATCTCATTGAGTCCAGTGGGAGACCTCATGTTTACAGGGTTAAGCACTTGCTCTGGGGCTTTTAAAAGTGGATCTTTTCTTTTTTGCACTTAGTAGTTACCACTAACTGATGGGATACTTTTCGGCATTCTTTTGGCAGTGGTGTCGAAGAGGACAGTGTGTCAAATATGGTGAACATGGACCCAAGCCTGTCAATGGCCAATGGTCTGCCTGGTCTGAGTGGTCAGAGTGTTCTCGGACTTGTGAAGGTGGGGTCACGTATCAAGAAAGACACTGCAATAATCCAAAGTAAGACATAGATATGAAAAGGTATTATTTTTATACTAATTATTTATGTTATTAAGTCAAAAAAGAAATAGAGTCCATTTTTGTAAGGAAATAATATGTGTGGAAATCATTCTAAGATTTTTCTTCATCTCCAATATGACCAATCAGTAGTTAGGGAACACCAAAAGACAGTATATGTTCTGATACTAGAAAGTAGAGGTTTGTCTGAAGACTGGCAGAACATAAGGAAGTCTTCACATGATTAGGACTTAATGATTCCTACACAGAGCTCATCAAAGAAGACAAAAAGGAAAATGTTTTGAYGAAAAGAATTTTTCATGCTCATTGCATTGCATTTTAACTTAGATGAATCTCCCAATTCTTTTGAAGTTCATATGCAGTATTTGTACAATGCCATATCTATATTGGAGGTATGTTCTACATTAAAACGCATACCATCCACAGACCAATTTTCTAATGCACCTCTGGAACAAATATGCAAACTAAATGCAATTTATTTTGTGCAACTGCACATACTTGCAGAAATAAAGAAATGCCACACAAAAATATTCACACCTAATAACTTAAAACTAACTGAAAAAACTCTTATAAGCTATTAAAGACTTCTGAGGACATCATACTATCCAGGAGAGTAAACCAGAAATGTTTAAAGTCAATTTCCAGATAGTTGTCGATGGATGTCTTTGCATGTCTGTCATGTTCTTTGCATTCTTTTATGTTTCACAGGTCAGAATAAAGTTACTGACTGCTAGAACTGTATGTTAACTGGTGAAACATTTCTGATATTTTCCTTTAGTGAATATCTTACCACCATAAATACTACTATTCCTTACATACTATTTCAAAGGAGATGTAAAGTGTTATCTCTAGCAAGAGAACACAGGGTCTCAATTGCATGYCATACATGTATTTTCATTTTTGTACTCTGGTCCCTGTTTTTCCTGCTAAATATGCATGCAGGCACATTGTTCTCTGCATTGATTCTCACGCCTTTGATTGCTCTCCCTACGCCACAGCAGAATGTCTGGCAGTTGGAATGTCTCCGTTTGGTTCAGTGTTAGAACTGATCATGATTTCAAATGGTGTTAAAACTAAAGCTCTTGAGCATGAAATGTGTCTGTTACTGCAGCTCTGTGTATTTAGAACTTGCTTTGAGAGTGATCTGTCTGTTTTAACTTCAATATGAATTCATATAAGACTTGACGCCAGAACTAGATCATGTCTCTACTAAATTTAATTTTATTACATTAGTGATAATTAACTTGGAGCAAAGAGAAGAGACTGTAAATCTTTCTCAGAGTGATGAAATGACAGGACGGTAAGCAAGCCATCCATAATACAGTGTAGCTGCATTTCACATCACTGACCAACAGTGCTTTTATATAAATGTGGATTCATTAGAAAAATGATCCTATCCATTTTCAATGTTAAACTACATGGAAAGATTAATAACCTACTCACTGTTCATTGTTAACCTCTATAACTACACATAAACAACAAATAATGATTCATTTTTTTTAATTTCGTAAATATATTTCAGACATTTATGTATTTCAGTATATATATTACTTCATATGTAATATATTTATTTCAGTTTTCCTAATCCAGATTTGTGTAGGAGCTAATGTTTATTTTGCTCAAAAGCTTGTTAGAAGATTTTGGATAGCAGAATTCTGAAGGTGACAAAGAATAAAATATATTTCTGTAAGAGATCAGGACAAAGGCTGTGGATCTCTGAAGACTGACTGAATTCTAAAATAAGATTTTTAAATAAGTAGTCCGCTTTTCAAAACAACTGACTTCTTATGGACATTGAGGGAGATTTGTAGGTTTCCAGTGATTTTAAAGATGACACTTCTTATTTAGGAGCTTAAGCACCAGTGAGGAATGTAACTTCAGGCTGCGACTTTTGAAAACTTCTCATCTGTGGTGTGTGCAATTCTCCTCTTGAAAATAAAAGCCAACCAATTCAATTCTCTTTTTCTTGACAGTCATAGGGCAGACCTTGTCGTCATGCCCGGACAGCTCTGGATATGGCTTCTGAATTACCGCCTGAGTTACGTACAAATTCATACTAACAAACACCTATGGAAGTCAACTGTAGTACACATAACTATGCAGATTTGCTAAAATCATTATGTTTCTACAAATTGCCACAGTGTAATTTCATGGATCTGGTTTTCGTATATCACAACATTTTACAGTTGAGATATTTTTCCAAGAAAGAAATAGATTACGTAATTTAATAGCTCAGCTGGTAAAGAACCTGAAGAGTGCCCCAGAGATTTAAATTAATTCCTTAGTCGTATCTGTGGGACTGAATCGTACCCACTTCACAACAGTGCATTGCTCACAAAACAAGTAGAATGCAGTTTTAGGCATATATGTAACCAAAAGACAAAAATCAATAAAATTGCTTCAGCACATATCCTTTTTTAATCTTCTGTGTACAATGACTGCAAGAGTGACTGCAGACACTGCAGATGTAAACTGATGTAAACTAATGCTGCTGTTTAAAATATTAAATTAAAAATGAAAATTGTGAAAGACCTTGTAAGACCTTTGAATTCATGCAGGAAAAATCATCTAGCTTTGTGACATTATGGTCATTTCTAATAATATGGTCATAATACAAGCAGAAATGTTCACACTTGAATAAATGATCACAAACCATGAAAAAATAAGGTTCCAGAATCTCAGGGTCTAATTCCCGTTATAATACATGAAATATTTTCCTTGATCAGATTACTATACATATCATTCCATGATTTCTCACTCTGTATTGCATTCCAGTGAATATTCCTCTCAATAATCCTCAGTAAGGCCTCAGCTCTAACCGCACCTACTCATGCAAGGATCTTTACCTGTGCGCTCCAAAGCTGGGGATGTACACAGGTAGCTGGAAAGCGTAGGCTAGGTCTGCATTAGGAGCACTGGACTGCTACAGAAATATTGGCATCCCCTCTGTGCAAAGCTTTCCATCACGAGCAGTTATACTAACAAGAGCTTCTGCGGACAGTCGAACCAAACCCTACTAGTAGTATAAATGTCATGACTTTATCAGTGCAGATAATAGCCTTGCTCAGAAATTCAGTTTTGTAGATCTAAGCGTAGTTTCCTATGGCTTACATAATTCTTACTGACAACTTGTTGGTAAGAAATCGAAGGTGGGGAAAAGTCCATCAATTCTCTGGCCAGCAGTTTCAGTGATGGGAGCATGCTGTATTATTAAAATGCTGCAACAGAGCTGGAAAGCAGAACACCTCTTCCAGTACTCCCTTAGTTTGGTGGAATTTTACATCATCCTCAAATGCAAGACTGTGGCTAGAAGTCACGATCTAGCCATAAATAATCCTATTATATTGCTTGTTTGGTGGCATTTACTTGGAAAGAGGTTGCTTTTTTCCCTTACAGTTGAGAAGTTTTGTTCTCTGAGGATGAAGGAGGTTAAAAAGAAAAACACATAAATGTGCTGAAGCTGTAAAGAAAGTCAGTAGAGAATTGAGTATGGACGCAACAGCTTGGCTGCCTTAACTCAAAGCTCCCAGCAATTGCACAAAGTCAATATAAATACTGCCTGACTTCACTATTTAAAGAGACATCCTCCCTGCCCTTCAAAAACTGGATTGCCACCAATTAGGACAGAACACTTGCCTTTTTAAGACCTTTGCTGTTGGACCCAGCATCGGCATAGCTAGTAGATAACCTCAGGAAAGGTCAGTGGAAGGTTTTTCCTACAGCACATTTCCCTGGTGCTTTAGCCAGCTATAAATGGACTAGCAGAGGGGTTTCCACCCCTTCCTTTGCCCGACTGTTTTGCAGCCTAGATTTTTGGCAAAGCTGGCTATACCTTCAGCCAGCAGTACCTTCAAAGCTGAGGCAAAACATGAAAACCAAGCCCCAGCTTGTTGTTAGAAAAGTATGAGGGTTAGAATTTACAATAAGGAAATAGTGTAAAAATAAAATGAACCTGGGTTCTCTCATCCATGTTGTACCAAGCTGTCCCCATGTTACTCCATAGCAGGATGCATGTTAAGAGAAATT
Source organism: Apteryx rowi (assembly GCF_003343035.1). Lineage (NCBI taxonomy): Eukaryota > Metazoa > Chordata > Aves > Apterygiformes > Apterygidae > Apteryx > Apteryx rowi. The sequence goes on along the minus strand of NW_020447196.1, from coordinate 8,626,994 downwards.
GCATGATATGGGATAAAATTTTCACATACAGTTTAGGGATTTAGACAAACAACTCCATTATATTTGTTGCAACTGTATAAATCTTGTATCTTTTAAATTATTCTAATTTTTTTCCTTAATGTGTAACATGGCCAAGCCATCCGCTGAAAGATGGCTTGTCTTCCAAGTGTGTCCATTCCCTTAAGTTTTTAAAAATCATGATATGAATGTATGCAGGTGCAGAATCGTTACATTTTTTTCTCTTAATGCAAGAATTAGTACAATATCACACACATTCCGATAGTTTGGGGTTTTGAAGACTTGGCACAATACTTGCAGATGTGTATCTGATTGTGAAACTGCAACAATAACATCAGTGGATTCCAATGTAGATCCATAAGGAATATGAGTGTGAGTGAATACATTACTCAGCAGCTTATGAGACCTCTCGGTCACTTTGAAAAGAACAAGCCTTATGTTTAAAATTGGTTTACAGTCATGTACATAGATCCAATAGTTAAAAAAAATATTATTCTGATAGTGTAAGATATTAGGAAAGTAACAGAATATGTTCTTTTCATACTGGCCAGAATTAAGGAAAATGCCCAGGTAAGGGCTGCTGAAGTAGATGCAATGTGTTTAAAGTTAACCATGAACTTCAGTATTCTCCCAAAGCAGGGCAATTATGCACAGTCCCTGTTTCCTTGACTATTTAAAAGTACATTTTTTTTACAGTGATTTACAAAACAAGCAACTAGAATGTAATTACTCATTCTGTTTATGTTTGATCAGTTTTATGTTATCCCTTATTAACTCTTCCTGTGATAGGTAATTCTTTGCACATGTTCATTCCTGGATTACAGCAAAGTAAAAATAGCTAAAGAACAAGATTGAAACCAGCCAATACAAAATAGCTCTATAAATTTAAATCAGTGAGAACATGATTCACCTCTGGCTGGTTGCATCTTTGCTGCGTTTGCAGTGATCCACATAGGTATTGCATGGCAACTGCTTTGCTTGGTTTTAGCAACCATGAAAATTAATTGCCATATTAGAAATATTGATCTCTTAAGGCAATAAGTTCTCATTTTGTCAATGCACATGTAATATCATACAGGCTGTGTAACATCATGTAGGCTGTGCAAAAGATTTTTTTCTCTTTTAGGCCACAGTATGGCGGCAAATTCTGTCAAGGCTCAAGTCGTATTTATCAACTTTGCAATTATCAGCCATGTCCACCAAACAGTCTGGACTTCCGTGCCCAGCAGTGTGCAGAATACAACAGCAAACCCTTCCGGGGGTGGTACTACAAATGGAAGCCGTACACTAAAGTGGAAGGTAATTACAGCACCGCTCTGATGGACAACGTCAGTTGCAGGAAGCAAGCTATAGATCTATAATTCATCCATATTCTTTGGGCAAATATCACCCTGATGTAAGCAAACAGAAATTCAGTTGGCTTATTTGGAGATGTATTTGCTTTCCAGCATACCTGAATCTCGCCCTCTGTGTGATACTGCCTGTATGAACACGCAGTTGATTTTGATTGTGAATTTAGATCTTTGTCCTTGGCATGACTCCCTGGCTGTTGCTACCCTCTCTTTTATTTTATATTAGATATATTTTAGTGTAAAACAAAACAAAACAGCAAAAAAATTTCCATGGATTTTTCAGCATGGGAAATATGAGCTCCCACAATAACACTAGCAGACTCTTCCTTCATTTGGAATGTTCTCAGATTTCTAAATGTAACAATAAATCAACCTTTTGACTTCTCTACTGGTATAGTCCCATGAGAATTGGAAAAACAAATAATGTACTGAACATAAATTTTTTCAGGGTATCTTTTACTACTAGATCTTTATAAAGGTCAGGTCTCCATAACTATTTCTTGTCTTTTGTAGAGGTTAAGTTCATTTTTCCTTTACACATCTTTATTTTGTAATTAGAATCAATATTCATTTTTATCTTATATTACCAATATTTTCTGCAGTTTGAAAGCACAGTTTATAGGTGCAGTTGTTACTACTTAAATAAAAGTGGCTAGTGYATATCACATTGTAGCTGCTCTGTTTAGTCCTGTACAAATTTGCTTTGAAGGATATTACATGTATAATTTTATACATGCACACATATAACTTTTATTTATAGCCTGTTTATATGTCCTTCAAAAGATTTTGGAGGCACTTTGGTTGGTATTTAGAAATCTATGTTGTACCAGCCTTTATGAATGGAGGAAAGAGGAAATATGGTTTCACAGCATGTCACAACAGATGCTGTATTATAGGCAGAATGATGCATCTTGTTTAACAGCAACTAAGCTAACCTGCATTGATTTTAAAGGCAAAAGGGATATGTTTAGCAAAAGAAATAGGAGCTTAAAATTAGGGACAAAGGACATAATTTTCAAAAGGAAGAAGTCCCCACGTAACTCTGAAATTAAAAATGCCTCACTGTCCTAACTCTCCTAGCTGCTTTTCAAAATCTCCCCCAAGATCTATATTTGTGCTCCTAAAACCATGAGCTGATTTTCAAAATTGCTACACGTGTGGCTCTGTAGAAAGAGTGGAGTGCTAAGTACTATSCAAAATCCAGCTGCTTATTTAAGGGCAAAATGTATTTTGAATCTAATTTCATGAAAATGTTTTTATGTTGCTTTATTTAGTCCTTTTCTTGCATGAAAATTGTGTTCTTCAGCAATTGTTACAATATTTCAATACCACCACTGGATTTTCCTAGAATTTATTAGCCCTTCATAAGCATAATATACCATCCATATAGAAGTAGAAATCTGATTGACAATGCTGTGAATTTTTTAGAGGAAAAGTGCTTTTATTAAGGGAAAACCTGCCCCCAGTCCTAGCTTCCTGCTAAACTTATCATTTGTGCCATTTTATTTCTTTTTCAATTTTTACTTAAAAATTAATGAAAACATTACAAATCTCCCATTTCTCTTAATAAAAAATGAAACTTGAAACTGTGGGCAAGTGCTGCTAAAATTTAGGGCCACATCAACAGCACAGCTAATGGAATATGCGTGTTTTCACACTGGTGTTGAATTTTAAACTATCTGAGTGTCTGGATTGTCAAATTCACCTCTTATTTTAAAATAGCATAATATAAGCTACTGTATTTGGCTGTACTTCTGCCTATCTTGGGGTCCTAATATGTGACCAACCACAAATAACCCTTGTAGCTTCCAAGTGTCACCTAGGATGTGGGAAGAAATAATAGCAGAGTTTAGGTTTTGGGGTTTTTTAACTTTCTTTGGTCTGCTAACACTTTCTTGTCTTGTTTTTTCCCAGAGGAAGATAGATGTAAATTGTACTGCACAGCTGAAGACTTTGACTTTTTCTTTGCAATGTCCAGCAAAGTGAAGGATGGAACGCTGTGTTCTCCAAATAAATACGATGTTTGCATTGATGGAATTTGTGAAGTAAGATAAAATTAAGTTTCTTACAATCCTAATGTCTTTTTTTTTTTTTATGGGCAGTTGACTCCTTTATCAAAAATGCAGCTGTTTCTTCAAATTCCCTTGTGTCTGAGTCCTTCACTTCTGCCTTTTGGTTGCAGCAAGTAGGGTGTGATCATGGACTTGGTTCCAAAGCTGTATTGGATGCTTGTGGAGTTTGTAAAGGAGATAATTCAACATGCAAGTTCTTTAAAGGCCAATACTTGATCCAGCACAAAGCTAATGGTAAGGAAAGCTGTTCCACATGATCATCAACTCATTGCTCTGCTGTATCCCCATGTAATATATATGACTCCTTGCTCATTAGAGCAGCGGCTGAAAGTCCAGATGTGAACTGAAAATCACAGGGAGAGTGAGAGTTCACATTTCTCCTGTTCCTTGGTAACAAGAAAGCTATGAACATAAGTCTTGGTTAGTTAATTTGCAGGCATTCCTCTTGTTTCCTAAGCCACTTTTTTTCCTTTTACATTTCAATTTTCTGTTAAAAAAGATCTTAGGATTCAGGCAAGTGAAAAAATAGCTGTAAATAATTCTGTCTGGAATGAGCTTGTGGAAGATATGAACAGTGGTACACAGCATAATGCCAAACATGAGAGCACTTCCATGTCCATTTTCAAATTAAATTCATTCGAAGCTATCCAGCTGATTCAATGAATGACCCAGTCACTGGGATGCGGACTTTTCTTCACTGGACTGTCACAGGCTTCTTGGGAAATAATCTCTCTCTGCCTCTATTTCCCAGGCATAAATTGCAGATAATAAATATTTCTTTACCCTCAGGGGTATTTTGAGGATTCATTTACTGATAATCATAAGACATGTCAATACTACAGTGACAGAGGCCAGGAAAGTATTTAGCATATAGTTACATAGAGATAAAATACAATGCTAGGAAAATAATCTGAACCGAATGCTCTGCAAAATTAGCCATGTGCAGTGCATATTGGAGGTTGTCAGGGATGTCTGATCAGACTTTACAACGACTGAGGTTTCTAAATGCTCAGGGTGTAGCTGGTCACAGCAGGGAGATCCAGTGGTATACAGGGCTCTGTGAAAGCTCTCTGCGTCCGAGTGCATCTCACCCCCAAAACTCGTCTGTAATTGAAATAATACCTTCCAGCTACTCTAGGAACTACAGGGAAAACATGGTAAAACCATTACAGTAAAACCACCGTCAGTCTGATATGCATTTTTCTAAGGTGAACTTGCTTTTTCTTGTCTTCAGTCACAAAGAATAATTCCAGGAACTGAAACACCTCTGAGTTACTCTGATTACAGGCTGCATAGGAGTTTTAAAATCAGAACTGGTATGTCCTTGTGAAAGTGGAGTAACTTTTGGTGGATCAGAACAGCTGTCTTCAGTATCTTTCAAACTGTTGGCTCAGAAAGGATAAAGCATCTCTACCTATATGACAATTGCAAAATTGTTGCTTATGTCTTTCTTTTCAGACTACTATGCCGTGGTCACTATTCCAGCAGGAGCACGCAGTATACAGCTCCGCGAAATGCAAATCTCAACCAGCTATCTTGCAGTGCGCAACCTCAGTAAAAAGTATTATCTAATGGGAGACTGGACAATTGACTGGCCAGGAAAGTTCTCTTTTGCTGGAACCGTTTTTGATTATCAACGCTCTTTTAACCATCCGGAGAGTCTATATGCAGCAGGACCGACTAATGAGACGCTAGTCTTTGAAGTAAGCTTTCTGCTGTTTATTCTTTCCTTGATGTCTATTACAGAATTAGTAACGACAGCTTTAGCTCTGTGCTGTTGCTCTCAGTGAGATACAAGAATAGCACTGAGTCATAATAGCGTTCAGATTTAATTGTGTAGCCATGCTAGATTGAAAGGCCTTTCACCGGTTTATCAAGCTCTGAAGTTTAGTAAAGTGTCACAAGTTCTGAGAAAAGAAAAATGTGTAAAGCACACCATGTACCATTATTTTTCAGTTGCTGCGCAATGGTAATAGAGATTATAAGTCCATCCCGTAAGTCGTATACAATAAAATTCATTGATGTAAAAATAAAGTCTAACATCATGTTAAAGCTTAAAAGTAACAGTTTCAAATAATGCTTCTGAACTTCAGGCACATGTAGCCATTTTTACATCTTCCTTGGGAAACAGATGGTCTGAGTACTGCACATAGGCTCCTATGTAATTTCTCTTGATTCAGTTTTATTGCTGACAGCATCTAGAATAATAAATTTTACATATATTTATTTCCTAATCAAATTTATACCTACTCCATCTGCCAGATGCCCTGTGTTGGAACTATATTTAGCAGAAAATAAATTTGGTGCTTATATGGTTTGTTCCAGTGTTAGAATTTTGAAACTGGTTGTAAGTACTTTTGTTCTAAGAAAAATCTCTTTCCGCATTAGGTTGCTTTACGAGATTGTCTTTGAAAATGCATCAGAATATCTGATGGGCAGTTGCTGGCTGAAGTCTTTAGTGACTGTTAGCTACATTACTTTGCCTGCTTTGTTAGAAAGCTCTAGCAAATCCCGGGATTTGTAGCTCATCTGTTATGTCCATTCTGATGAGTCCTTCCCTGTGAGAAGGCAGGAGCCCTCCCCAGAAGGGTTCAGTTTCTTCCCACACCTGCCAGCAGTACTCTGGTCGGCTTGGTACCAAACCCGTGGTTTTCTCTGGAGTGTCCTTGGGGAGCAGGAGACTGAGTGCCGTAGCCGCTCGCCAAGGCAGCGAGTTGTGGTTCCTCACTCCAGCCCGTAACACCACAACTCAAAACTGCTCTCTGCCGAAGTTCAGCAGGAATGGTCACCCGAGAGCTCTGCATCCTCTCTTACACATCTTTGTTCTGTTGAACTAAGAAACACAGTAAATACAGACTGTATTATGAAATATATTCTTCAAGGATTATTTGAACTTTTACAACTATTCAGTACAGGTTTTGTTTGGAATACTTAAGAGCCTTACTGATATTCATACTGATTGAGTAATGTACTTAAATTCATCTTTAAGAGCCATTGAAGCTCATGGACCTTGAACATGTTTAAGTATTTGCTTTAGGATGGACAACTTGTCATGGGCTAACGGTGAGTATTTTCACGAGTGATTATCATGATTTGCAATGCCTTTTTTAAACATTTTTTTTTCTCAATTGAAGAATTTTCATTCTGGGTGTGTATGTTAATAAGGATATTTTAGTCCGAAGAAGAGTTTGGTCTACAAGTTACAGACATGCTTCCCTGTCCGCAAATCATTTCCAAAATAACCTTACACCAAACCAGCAAGCACACTTATAAATACTATGAAATGTTAAACTGAACTCTTGGGAATTTTATTTGTCATAATACAAAGTAAATTGAACTACATTATTACAGAACTAAAGTATGAATAATAAATTGCCTACAAGATGACTTACTTGGCTGCATATTGTGCAAATACTTTGCAGAATAGAGATTAAAGGAAAAAAACGATTTTGTTTTAATGCCAAATAACACTTCTATTTTCATCCTATCAAATTATGCTAAACAGTTTTATTAAGATTTAACATTTAACTTGAGGCTATTGCTCCTATGAGAGCCTATTTAACTTCCCTTGTATTTTTATTGAAATACCCACACCACTAGCATTGGTAACTAGGGATTCTAACAACTAAAAATGTTACAGTCACGTATTACCCAATTATATATATCTATGAGCAGTAGTTAATATTTTTTCTTTCAATAATTTAAGCAACAGTCAGCAAACTGAATTCTCAAAAAAATGCAAAATCTTATGTGTTCAAAGATTTGCCAATTTTTGCTTTTTCAATAACTCTAAGCAGCAAAAATACCAATGAAAACTGAAGAAATAACTTTTTATGATAAAACACACAATATTGCTGAAGATCTGTTTGCAGCAGTAATAATTAAAGAATTCCTATGTCAACTATAAATGCTAGAAACTGATAGAAGGCTGAATAAAAGGAACACTGGAGCATACTACATTTTAGCTTTGTTTTTATTTTTTTGTCTTCTGTAGTTTTCAGAGAAGCAAACAAAACAAGTCTTGCCAGCAATTTTTTATCCAAATAAGTTGGTTTTCGGTCAGATAAGGCTTTCCAGAAGTAAGCCCTCAACTTCTTCCCATGACATTTAGGTATTTTTTCTTTATTTTTAATTATGTTGTATTCAACAGCAATTTAATAATTATTTTCTAGATTAGTTTTTTTCCAGAAGAATTCAATGGGAGCCCTTGTAGAAACGTACACTGCAGGTACTGAGAAACTGAATAAATGGCATGCCTAAATGCAGGAACTTTTCTTACTCAGGTGGACACAAAATACAAATTTTTGTAGGTGTATTTATTGCTGGTCCACTGTGCTCGTCTGTATGATAGATGAACAGAGCTTGTGCTTGTTTAATTTTGTAGTCATAGTTTTGCTGGACATTTGTGTGGTGAACCTAACAGTCCAGTTTTTGACTGAGTTTCTGGATGCAAACCAGACTGCATGGATCCAGCGAGTTCAGGCTATACGTGTCCTCTGAGCAGCGTTCGCAGAGAGGACGGGACCCGTGCTCTCCAGGTATGGGTCCAGACAGGTCTGGCAAGTCAGCGCTCAAGGCTATCACTTCCTTTGAAATGCAGTTATTCTCCAAACTATTTGCTTGAAAGAGACATCTGAAGCATGTGTTAAGAGAGAAGGATGCAACCCAAGTAAGAAAAAATTCTTAAAATTCCCTATTTTCTTGCATACCACAAAAATAGCAATAGTCCGGTCTTGCAGTCATACTAAATGTTTCATATTTGTGATATCTTACTGTGCAGTATGTTCCTATGCATCTGTGTTTTTCTATCAGGTTTTTCAATGGTTCAGTTTAGCATGTATCATTTAATCAGATTTTGCAGTCCTAAAACATTATTCAAAAATGGATAAGAGACAAGAAAAAGAATGATACAGTGTTTTCGTATTTATATTGGAACTTTAGAAAAAATAAATATACATATTATATATATATATTTATAYGTAATATAGGTATATAATTATGGGAACCAGTCATACCAAAGAAGACAAAGGGCAGTGACTCTGTAATTTAGCTAGGTTGCGAGAGAAAAAATACAAACTTCACTGGCTGAATATTTTCTGGGGAGGAGGAGAACATTGTGAGAAGATTGTGGAATGAAATGTGGAGGACTAGTGTCTCTGGAGCACAGCTACTGGAAGTGTAGATGTATGGCCAGATTTATGAATTCAGCAGAGCTTTTCCTGGATTGTTCAAGAAGTAAAGTCACATATAGAGGGAAGGCAGCACAGTTAAGGCAGGGAATCAGAGCCCTTTAGAATTTGTGCATCGTTCTGAAGTTGCGGTTTTATTATTGATACTTCGGTGATTTTGGGTTTGTAGAAACCAATAAAAGCTGAAATGAAAAATCTTTATGGATTCAGAAGGCAGTTCCCAAAATGGCCAGATTCAGGCTAGATGAAACAACAGACAAAGCTCAAAGTGGGAGAAATATGATAGTTAAATGATAATCTAGGATCAGGAATTAATACCAGGTTCTTAAAATATGGGTCCTGTAATGTCATTGCATCATCTTAACTGGAAACATACTGGCTTTTTTTTTAATGTAGCTGAATATGTCCAGCCTATTTATTTATCTGTCATTTGGTCAGAGGTAATCTAAGGTCAACACTTTTAATTTAAAGACCTTGACAGTGTTTTTCTGCTAATTGAAAAAGATGTAACTTGAGGAAGGATAAACTGTAATTCAGCAGTCATTTATCTAGCTCTGGAAATCAGGGCTGACAGTGGTCCACTGATGGATGAAGATGTTTTCCATAGCAGGCCAGCCACAGCTAGCAGAGCACCAGGGACAGGGCCACCGGTGGGCTCTGGGCGGTTGGTCGTGCCTGCCGTTTGCTGCAATCTTCAGGTACCCTCCCCGACTCACTGGGATTGGGAGCAAGGTTTTGAGAGGGCAAAACAAACTCAACTGTTATGTGGGCATGAAAAATACTGCATGAGTGTGAATTAGTAAACTAACTTGAAAACAAGGGAATTTGATAATCTGGTTTTCTGTTTCGTCAATGAGCTGATGAAGAATGGATTGACTTGAGACTCCAATTTGATTTGAGAAAGCACAGTAAAGTCTTTCAGGATGAGATAGAACCAGTATCCTCACTGAACTTTGCCTCACACTTGGTGAAATACTGAATCAGGGAATTATGAAATCTTGGTGAAGAAAGATGTTTATCTTGACAGCAATAGGTAACAGATGGAAAGGATGCTTTACAAAGAGGCAAACATTCACAGAAAGGGAAGGTGAAGGGAGCTTCAAAGCAGGAAAATGTCTAATTAAAACCAGTAAATCACTTCCTCCTTGTCAATAGGGAGAAAAAGAGAAAGGAAGCCAGGTGGAATGACTTTACTGATGATCTAGCTGCCACTGGGAGAAAGCCAAGCTGCAGTTATAAAGCATTACGTTTATTATTAGCTACTAGATGATAAATTTGTACTGATTTCCCCTAAAGAGAAAGTAAGTTAAAGAGAGCTAAGATGTGCTTATAAGATACAGATGTTGATGCAATATAATGGATAAAAGGGTTCTCCTTTAGTGAAGAGAGATTAGCTGGACAGTATCCCTGAAGGTTGTACATTTAGCATGTGAACAGTAAAAAGATGGAGACCCAGTAACAACAGAGGATAAATTTGAAACAGCTGAAGCAGAAATGAGATCATACAGGACCTTTCAAGGATACTCTTTTTCTTTTTTTTTTTTTTTCCTTTTAATGACCTTAGTGGACTTTCTTGAAAAACAATAGTTTTTCATAAGCTTTTAGTTAAGATTGTTTTTAAAGTGACTCTAGAAATATGGAAGGCATAAAAATGCTTTTGTTTTAAGGTTTGGCTAGCTAACTAATGGGTAGTTCTTCCTTTACTGTCATTTTCCTCTGCAGGTTCTCTCACTTCCCTTTGAAGCTCCTGCTATTAGCCACTGTCATGGATAACATCCAATAAGTGCCCATTCTAGACAAGGGTCCTGTGTTTTTAAACTGGTTTAACAGTTTCCCCCAGCATCATATGCTCTATGCTTAGATTTGCACTACTGCAAACAAAGTAAATCCATGAAAGTCAGCAGAATAAACCTTGATTAATTAGAGAAATCAGAATCTGGCTCGGGATGTTGGATGTTACAGTATTTATTAAATACATGTAGGTTCATAGTAGATGAAAACGCAGGACTCACAAGCATCTTTCTGAAAATACCAATACCGCCACCAGTTACCACTCTTTCAAACATGCAGACTTCTCCGTCTGCCCTCCTCGAGAAAGCTAACTGCTTTATACCTGCCTAAAGAAATTATCAAAGATTTACAAAACATGGGAGAGACACAGGAAATGTAGATGCAATTTGAATACTCAGATCAAAGCCACCATATATGTTGGCATTCTAAATTTGGGTTTATGCCCATTTTGTAAGTTATACAAATGCAGAATGAGTAAAGTTGAAAATACATGAAGCACATGTGTGTAAACAGTAGTTATTCCTTTATTTTGCTCTTTTTTTAAGCTCAGCTTCACTCCATAAGTGATAAATGTCTATCTGTCCTTCACAGAGATAATCATTCATTTTTTCAACTTGTTACATGCCAGACGCTTTTATGTTTTCCTATACATTAGACAGAATACTATGGAGGAAAAAGGACTTTATCTTGTCTAAGTTAATCTCTCCAAATTCAGTGTATTTGCAAGTAACTTCACATACACATCTTACAATAAAACATACCTTAAAAGCACAAATCAATCATAAAAAGGATGTGTTGATAGGCACTTTAAAAATTTGCCCCCCCAAAACAGAGTATTTTATTGGAGGCTTAAGATAGCCATGGAAAGGAAAAAAAGAAGAAGAAAATAAAGAATCTTAGACAGAGGAGCAGATGCACAGCTAGTTTAGAAAATGTTTTGGCTTAGCTTTGAAATCAAAATTAGCAGTAAAAGGAAAAGGYTCTTTACTCAGGAGAATTCAATTTATCCATTGTTTTAACATTTTATGCCCTAAGCAAAAGCCAGTTCTTTTTCTTCAGAATAGATCTGGCAGATTCCAGCCATAGAGTCTGTGGTTTTCGAACTCAAGAAGCTGTAAATTTTATAACTCTGCGCCCTGCGGTCAGAGCTGCTGAGTGTTGTGTCTGAAGTCAGGTGGTTGGTGTGTTAAAGGTAGACATTAAACAGTTCTGTTGAGGAACTGGAAATGTTTAAGGAGGTTGTTTGCCAGCTGTAAATTTGGGAGCAAATGCCAGTTGGCTGAAAAGATGCTGGAATGCATCCAGTTAAGTAGACTAGCACTGGAGGTCTTTCCAAATTTGTGGGCCTGATAACTTGGCTGTATATGCAGACTGCAGTTATTGGGTTGTTAAGAAAGGGCTTTATAATGAATGTTTGAAAGTACGATAGAAAACTTTTTATATGCTCATTACTTTGGCAAAATTGCAACTTTGCAATAGCATTGCATTCTTGATGAAAATTTGGTTGAACATTATACATTGTATAACATTTTTCAGCTGAGTGCAAGGGACTTTAAATTATATGCTTTTGTACCCTGCAATATTTGGTCTCCAATACTGTTCCCAATTTAGCTGAAATGGGATGATACAGGAGGTAGGAGACATAAGTACGATACAGTTCTTGCTCTCTAAACATCCCCTCTTGTTATCTAATGGGTGGGAAGGGGCTCTAGCTCTGGCTGCTGGCTAGGAACAAGAGGGAAAGTTACAGACTTTGCCTGTCATAATTGTGTCTACTGTCCAGGGCACAAGAAGGGGATGCAGCCCAATGTCTTAAAATGTGGACAGGTCAGCTTGCACGGTGAGCAGGATTTACCCCACAGGCACTCACTCAGTTGGAGGTTGCTGTTTTCTTACATCACTGTGTGGTTGTTCTCTGAAGTGATAGATACYAACATGTCTTGTTCTAACTTGTGAGAGATCGTTTGCTCTCTTTCCTACCACTGTGTTGAAGCACCGGAGAATATTGCTCTAACAGGAATAAAACTGGTTGCCACATTTCTTCTATCTTCTCATCTTCCCTCTTGTGGGTTCTGAATCCTGTTGCTCAGGTGCATTTGTTTGTTTCTTGCCTCTATTATCACAGAGTAAAGAACAGTTAAATAGTACTTTTCAGAAGACTATTATTTCAGAAGACTATTTATTTTGGCCACCGACATAGCAGTTTTATGACAGTTGTCAGAATCTAGAAACAAGGGCTGACCCTTACACATGGTCCTGAGATATAGACAGTGGGAATAAGCATCCTCCTCCTTGCTACCTGGCTTACTAGAAGGCCCAGTAGAATTTCAGCCTCAGCACTTGAAGGAACACAGAGCATCTACTGACATGGGAGAAAGTGCATCCTCAGAGGACCATGAAAGAGACCTGACTTTGACCATTCATACATTTGCCAGACCTCTTCCAACATAAGAAGAAAATAAAGTTACTTTTCAAACTTGTTTGCTTCCCTGTATTTGGATAGGCTCACTAAATATTCTCTTTTTTGAAGAGTGGCTTTATGCCACCCATTACTGTGAAAAAAGTGCATTGAGGAAGAGTGGCCCCAGATAATCACACTGAAAGCACAGTAGCTACACTAACACTTGATTTCATGTCTTGTTCTTATTTTATTTCATTGACCTTTGACAATTAGTTAATAGCAACATAATCACACTAAAAATATATTTCCTAGGTATGTTGCTTAATTTCAACATATATATCTCTTCAAAGGCCACATATCTTAAGTTTGGGATGTCTTTAAAACTATAAATTTCTTGTGGTTCAGGCTTGTTCCCTGTTTACCCAGCTCTGGTCAGTAAATCAGTCTCCTTTCATGATTCAAATTAATTCTTCTTCCTAAAGCCATAGCACCAGCAGACCAAGGTTTCTCATTAAAATAAAGCAGAGGAAAAAAGCATTGAGCAAGTAAAAGCAAATGAATAAATAAAATGTAATGATCAGTGCCCAAAGGCTGCAATTATCATCAGGGTCCTACTTTTGTAGGCATGGTGGAATATCAAAGGATACTGTCCTAGTCCCATCATCACTGTGTGCCTTTGGCACCTTCTGTGCTCTGACAGGGTTGGAAAAGGTAAAGCAGTTTCACAAAAGGGAAGGTATAACCTTCTTCATTACTCAGTTGTCACTTCACAGGGCAGCACTTGGTCAACAAAACGTTCACTGCAAATAGACTAACCATAGCTTTTTCTACTGATTGAATGAACACAGGATGTTCTTCTTACTAATAATAGTTTGGGATACAGACAATTTTCTGGCTGCCTCGGACACTGAGATCTGTGCTAATACCTTGGACTCCTAGGATCTTCCAGTGGTAAATGGCAATTAAAGCATTTTGAGGTCTGATCTATAAGAAGAAACAGGAAAGGTACTAGTTTCTTAAAGAATGGTTTTCCAGGGCTCAATTCTTATTAGGGTTGATGCACACAATTTTTACTGAAGCATGTGTTCTGGAGCTTCACACATTAGATGTCTGTCTTAAATTGAAAAGGAGAGAAGAGTGAACACGTATTGTTGCTTGTTTTAAAATAAAACCTTGCAGCCTTTTTTTTGTAGGAACTCTAATGCCCATGGTCTTTAAGTTCAAGATTCAAAGTGATTGTGGAGTAGTGTTGTAAGAGAGTTGGACTTTTTGCCATCACTTTAAGAATCTGCCTAAGTGTGGCCAATGACACAGACTGCAGCACTGCTTGTATAAATCCCCAAACGTAGGAGGACAAAGGATCAATCCATAGTTGTACTGCCTCACAAAAATCAAAATTCATATGGAAGAGACATCTTCCTTCACCTGAAGAGGCTGATAAATATTATAAAACACTTGTATCAAATAGTGATGAATGGCCAAGGGAAAAAGAGAGTCCTGAAAAAGTGATAAGGATTTGAACAGGGCATAGCAAATGGGCATGAAACTGCCTATTGAAGAATGAACATAAAAAACTATGGGAAACTTTGCAATATGCTCATTAGTGAGCACCATGTGCTGCRAGCAGTGAACATGCTAGAAGCTTTCTGGAAGATATAATGTGATCCAAAGATTCAGAGTGCGCTTGTGCAGGACAGCCTGAAGTTGCACAGCAGTCTCAGTTCCAATGTTTTCTAATTTCCGAGTGCTTGACTTTAATTCTGTTCTTGTAAAATTGTTGTGATCTACTCATATGACTCTTCCGTAAAGCAGATATAGTAACATTATTTCTGTCAGGAATATTCACTAGAAATAGAGACAGGTATTTTAAGGTGTTCATGCAACAAGCTCCTTGCAGTAAAGCATTTAGTCTTGTTTACATATTTCAATTTACCTACCCTTAGCAGGTTCTCTAATCCGAATCTTTCAATGAGAAGGCACATACTCTCCTTTTCTTTTGAATGTATTTTGCCTTTTACAGTTCTAAATTCCTATATTCTTAGTTTGGATCATTATCAAGATTCACTGACTGAAATAAAATATTTGGCTAAGAATGGAATATATAGCATCCGCTTTTCTTTCTTCTAGAAAAGTAAACAGTATGCAGTCCAGATCCTTCATGTGTTCAATATTATTGAGCTCCAGTTCATGTAAATTTGGTCTAAATTTTCACTGTCATGGGTAATTTCTCTTTTCCAATATGTACATTTTTTGAATACTTTAAAGCACTTGGCCACATATTAAAATGTTATTAAATTTCTTGGTCATAAAAGACATAAATGTAAGTTTGTTGATGTTTTTTGAAACCTATCTATATAGAGGTCAGTTCTACCTACATGGATGTGCTTACCCACTCAGTTCAGATATCATGTGACATACTGCCTGCCAGATTTTATGAATATCTTGAATAGTAATCATTAACATAGACCGGAATCATACTTGAAATGCTAGTGCTTATCAAAAAGCATGTTTAGGAAGTGAGGTTAACTGCACCTGCTCTTTATATTAGTATGACCAGACCCATACTGATGCAGAAATAAAACTTAATAGAGCTCTATAATTGTAAATTCTTGTACTCTTTCTATTAAGTATGAATATAAAGGTACTTAGCTGCCAAAAATGCTTTCTAAAATAAATGTTGTTTAATAGAAAAATTTCCCCAAATTTAGATATGTGTCAGATGTTCATACATCTTGCATTGATTTTAATTCAGACTTTGATGGAATGAATACAGTGAACTGTAGAAAGTTGTTTAYGTGAAAGCTGCAATATAATTTGCCACTAAAATATTAAATAGCGGAACAGACACTGAGAAACACCTCCAAGAGCTAGGCTCCCTGAGTTAAGTGACAAAGATTGTTACTGTAGCCAGTAATCACACTTTCTATAAAATTTCTATTACAGGCAACATCCTGATAAAATCAGAAATAAAAGATTTTTCCAGTGCTTTCCCATTGTAAAGGACAGGTCCTTTCCTGGAATAACTTTTGACAGCTTTATCGGTTTCAATCATCATGACAAAACCACCAGCTGAGGGTCTTCCCAACAAAAACTGATCACCCATCTTCATTTGTTGTGGATTCCCTATTGCAAGATATGTACAGGAAAACTTTTTATTTACAAGAAAAAATGCTATGTCACCATCAGCCTCTGGAAGCCATCTCTAACCAGCTCTCTTCCCACTCCCCACGCAGCTATACTACCACTTTCCTCAAGCTCCTTGCAGTAAAGCATTTTAGTCTTGTTTACTCCAGCGGGCAAACGCTTCTGAATGTGTAGAAGGTGTTGTGAAAGGCTCAGCTAGACTAGTCTTTGCTTAGTACAAGACAGAAAATTTCTCCCGGCACCAAATCCTTACTCCATCCACAGCACTGCCACAAGCAAACTCCAATACCTGCAAGCAAGCTCCTGAATGGAGGGATCCCCTCGTCCACGGCCGTTTCCATGCGCAGCACTGAGCAAGAGGGCAGGGACAGTGACAGACACTGCACTGCGATAAGTCTTTGGAGGATAGGTCACACCAGCTGAAGGCATTTCTGCTTCATCATTCCAGTCAAATTCCTTCTGCCTTAAAGGAGCGTTGTACTGAATCCTGTATTTCTGCACTCTTCTCTTATATGCCCTGCAGGTGTTGGTCCTTGCAAAAACTTTGCTGTTTAGGAATTACCTTTGTGGTTTTAGTTTAACAAAGAATTAGGTCCCCTGAAAATTCTGTCAGAAATGTGATGTGTATAAATATATTATGTATGTATTATGTGTTGTTCCACTTCCTTCAGAATGACAGAACTTTTTTCTTTATTCTCCCCCCCCTTTTTTAAACAAAACCCAAATACCTCTCTCTAGATCCTGTTACAGGGCAAAAATCCTGGGATTGCTTGGGAATATACATTTTCCAGAATCACGCATGAGAACAAGACATCTGTCAAAAGACCCAGCCACTCCTGGGTGACGGTGCAGTCAGCGTGCTCAGCTGCCTGCGGCGGCGGTAGGTAACCTTCCAGTCTCCAATCCTCCCCTTTTTCCTTTTAAAGACATCTCAAACATTTCAGCACCTTTCAATTTTGCACAAGTCTGTATCAGTAGATACAGGGGATTACACTGAATGCCTGGTCCTTATTTTTTATGTRACAAATTATCACATAAATGTACTTTCACACTTTCTTTAGAGTAAACAAAACTCATCCCCATCTCAATTCATGTCACTTAAGGTGACTCAGTGTTTCTTCTTCAGGTCAATTGTAGCCATATAATATCTTCCTGTTGAAGTAATGTGGGAATTAAATACATGCTTTGATGTAGTCGTAATTTGGGAACATAGAAAGAAAACAAATAATAAGGAGTAAAATGTATCTCTCTGTAGAGAGTAATTGAAGACCAAAATATTATCAAGACCTTTACTGACAGTTCCACCCTGATCTTCTCATTGTTTAATTACAAATATTTGAGTTAAGCCAGGTCAAATTCTGAAATTCTATATAAACTAAAGATTTCTTATTACCGTATTCCTCTAGGTATTTACTCCGTTCACACCATGTATTTATTTTTCTAAATTCTGGATGTTCTGTCACTGAAAGTAATTCTAGGATTTAATGAAAGCAGAAAACTGGCATGTGGGAAGTCTTGCAAAAAGAATTGAGAATTAAAAATTTAATGGCTTTTCAATTGGAGTTGGGTCATATAAACAAGATAATATGATGCAGTTGTCTTCAATAGTAAAGAATTGGACTGTCTGACCAAGGAAGTGCTAAGCTATGTTCCTGTATTGGCAAAAAAAAATCCAGGTGACATTTGGGATTATCTTGCTGGTATGTTGTCAGGCTTCCTAGCATATCAATAGCCTACCTGTGGGAAAAAGTGCCACCAGGAGTACTGTAGGTATAAAATATGATAGCTGTATTTTTCTTGCTTCCCTTTAAACAAATGAATGTAACAGCATACATATAAAGACAATGGAAACAAAAGTGTTCCTAATTTGGCTTGCTGTGCCCAATGAACCATGTGTGAAGTAAATGATCCATCTCAATTAAAGGATAAATATATAAAATCACTTAATCCCTTAAGGCATTTGTAGCCTTCTCTAATCTGTCCTGCTGCTGAAACTAGATAGACACGAGGTACAGGAGCTTCCAGAATGCTGAAGTCTGTAAAGACATAGTAGAACAATTGCAAAATGTTTTTGCAAACATGTGAGGAAAGCCCTAAGAAAGTACTGCTTGTTTCTGCGGGAAATCAGGATTTGAAGTATTACTAATTTCTGCTGGGGGAAGAGTCTCCAAATATGTTGTTTATAACTAAAATGTTTCATCTGACTTCAATAGTACCTGTGTTGCAGAGAAGAAAATTAGTGCTAAAAACATGTTGCCAAATTAAATTCTATTTTATATAGTTCAAGTCAGTGGAATTGTACCAAGCATGAGCTTGGACTTGTTTGATTAAAATTCTTTCCTACTACATTTTCTCTTGCATTTTGAATAATCACTTATTTTACTATATTTCTTTCTAATACTTCTATAGGACACATTACAGCAAAAGCAATTTGTTTAGAAGATCATCGTACACAAGTTAATTCCTCTTTTTGTGGCCCAAGGATGAAGCCTTTAACTGAAACAAAGCTATGCAATACTAATCCCTGCCCAGCATAGTAAGTGCACTTTATTTTTGTATCTTTTCGCTGTGCCTTATGTCGGACTTTGCTGGGGAAGAAGTCCTCTCTGATAGGTACACAGAATTGTATAGCCTGCTAGATGAACCCACTTTTATTCTGTAACTTAAAACAGTAATTGTTTTAAAATGTTACTTGTGTAGGCTTTTGCCCAATGATAATAATGGAGGCGGTGTTTCTAATGTTGCTAAGCGAGACCTCCTGAGGATTGCTTGCAGCTCTGTCACCATGCTGGGGTTAGCTATGTGACACTGAGTAAATCTCAGTTACTTAGAGGCCTGTTCTGCCACCTTTACTCACCTTGAATCAATAAGACCATTTCCTGAGTAAAGTGCTACTCCCCATGTGGAAGCATGGCCCCGTGACTCAGATTCCGCATATTAGATTAGGTTAAAAGAATCTTGTGAAGTGTAATTATTGATTTTTGGACAAAATGTGCCATAGAGTATTATGATACCAGTAAGAAGATTATCTAAGCCAAATAAATTGTCAGCAATGCTCCTGGTGCCCACAAAAATAAATATGGAGACATTTCCTATGTTAACAATCTTATTGTCTAAAAGACATAAGAAAGGAGAGATGCAAAGGAAGACAGTGACATAGAGATTAGTATTTAGAATCCAGCTGGCATAAATCAGTGGAGCTCCTTTAAAAACAAGGGCGTCACACTGATCTCTAGTAGCTGTGGTAGGGGTCCTTTGGAAAAAAATGTTGTGTGTTCATGTAATTAAACACAGTTTCATGTGGCTTAGAATATAAATGGGTAGATTTAAGGATACATTGGCAGTCTTTCTTCTGCTGTTTTTTTTCACTTTTGCATGCCTGACTTTGCAGCCATAGCATTATTTTGGTTTTATATTAAAGATCAGAAAAGCTAATATTATGTTGGACAAGCCATTTGACTTCTGGAACAGTGGATTTTCCTAAGAGATATGTGGAAAAATTAAGAGTGGTTCAGTGAGAAATTGAAGTGAAAATAGTTGGAGATGCAGCAGTGGTGCATGGCAGCAGAAGGCAGAAGAAATGGAGGAAAGCTCTTGTCCTGTTATCATCTGCTGTTTTTACTCTGCAGTGATAACAGCAATGGGTGGTAAAAGCAATTGGCCAAGCCCACTCCCATACTTATATAAAAACAGCACATTTAATAGTTTAATAGGCTTTCCCTATCTCTCCCAATCCAGGAGAGGATGATGGGGTAAAGTGAAAAGACATATAGGCTGTGCAGTGGCTTTGTTTTTACTTAAAAATCCATAGTTTGCAATATGTTCGACATACTCAAAAATGGTCCAGTAATAGTTTGGAATTTCCTGCAAAATTTAAAGATTACAGCAGAGAACACAAAATCCAAATGGCAAATTATACAGTATGACCACAAAAGGATAGAGATAAGGTTTAAATAATGGCAGCATGTCACATGAGAGCTCCGTGTTCCTGCTTCAGCAGTTTCTTTAGATTGCTTTTAGCCACATGATTTTCTGAATACTAATTTTAAGTAATCTTTGTAGCCAAACACAATCTGTTTGTATGTGACTTATCTTCTGCCAGAAGTATTTTTATCCAGTGGACTCAATATCATGTAGACAGAAACGTAGTTTCTATGATATTTCCAGGACACCTTTTAAGCTGTTTATGCTCACCTTCATTTTATGTGGCATCGTGTTGGTATAAAGTTTCACAAACATGCTCTTCATTTCTATTCGGTCCATTTAGACCACACACAAAATCTCCATTTCTGTTAACTGGAGGCCCCCATATACTTTGAAGATCCACTGATAAATTTATCACTGAAAATATCTGAATATCTGTTTTGACATGCAATGTAATGTTTTTATGCTGTACTGCTCTAGTAGTCTTATTGTACTTTACAGCACAATTAGTGACTTGAACCCTAAAAAAGTACAAAAAGAAAAACCACAAAAACCCTAATGCCCCCAAACTGCAGAGAAAGTATTCAAGTCACTAATTATTTTTTAAATCCTCAAAATACATTAAATGTATGACGGATCTACATGTGGGACCATGTCTTAAATCAACAGATTGCCATTGAACTGAATGATGAATGGAACTAAACCAGATTATCTCTGCTGAGGAATCTGCCAGAAACCTACGGCATGTAGTATCTCCCATAAAACTGAGACTGCCAAACATCAAAAAATGTAGTATTAATAACTACCATGGAGGAAACAAAGCGCATGCTTAATAATGAGCAAATAAAGAAGAAACAAATGAGGCAGGCATGCTAGGCGGGGAAAGAGGTGAACAGTAGATGGAGATACAAGTGTGTCAGTCTTGTGACATAAAAGCGAAGACTCCAGACTTGTAAAGTTCAGTGAGGAATAATTACTGCATAYGAACAAGGACTTATTAATCTGAGGAGGAGCAAAGTTACCATCCTAACAGTACGAACACAGAAAGGCACCACAACTGCACACTGTTATTGCTGGATTTCAGAGCTGCCAAATCTGGTCATAATTATTTAGATATTTGAGCTAATGAAAGATACTGTTGGATCACAGCCCAGATAATCTTGGAAAACGGCAGTTTACTAGAGGACATTAAAGCAGGTTTATTGGCCATTCCTCTGTGAAAAGGGAGACTTTTTTGATAGTTTTGGTGAGTAAACTCTTAAAATGATCATTTTCGGGTGCTCTACCAATCAGTCACCAGAAACATCAAGGCAAAGTAATTGTAAGATGTAGCATGGATTAAGACTATACTTTCTTTCCAGAAGTTTGTGTTTCAATATTCCAAATATTTACAAATCAGACAAAAAGAGAACTTCTGAAGTTTTCAGGAATTACATAACTACTGATTTTTTTCACACTAACATTTCTTTGTCCTAATTGGGGCCTTTTACATTTCCCCAACACTTTTGGCAGTTACTAAATTGTGAGCCAAGCTTTCCTCTTTTCCCAAAGGAGTTTTTCCAAGATAGGCTTTTAACACATCTTTACAAATTAAAATTACTTTTGATTTCAGACAGATGTGAAAGAACAGGCAAATGGGATGCTATTCATCTTTTACACAGTGAGAAGAAAAAAGCCTTTTCTGTCATTAAAATTCTATATAGGCAGCTATTCTAGTTGTCACAGGGCTAATGCTGTGAAAAAGCACCAAGCAGGATAGGTCAAGCAGCTGGATTTGAGACAAGAACCTTTTCTGTGAAATAAATTATGAAAAATGCATAAAACTGCTATTTTAAAATCCTGACCTTAAATTCCGTGCTGGGTATTTGAATAAGAGTTCTTATCTTGACTAATCATTTAGTCATTTATAATTTCCTTTGCTTTCTTCACTTCTGTTTTCCTCTCCAGTTGTTATTTATGGTCTTGCACTTACCTTGTGAGCCTGTGAGGACAAAGACACTTTGCTGTATGTTTGCGCAACATTACATAGAGGCTGGGGACCCGCCCAGTGCTGCAATAATACAAATACTGAGCAGCTTTTAAGGTTTCAAAACTGAGCTTATCCTAAACAATTGACAATACTTCTTCAGCCTTTAGGTACTTTTTGTGATAATCGTGCATGACTGAAGCTTGCCTGTGACTCAAGTACAGATTTGCCCAATAGCTTTTGGCTGGTTAAATTCATATTGTTTTTTTAGGTTCTCCATCATCTGGCTGACAAATATATTTGTCTGAGGACATTTAAATCCTCCAAACACTAATGACAGGGCTGCTGATTTTAACAAGCCAATTCTTTTTTGTAAACAGAGGAAAGCTAAGGCATGACATAAATATCACTGGACAGCACCATGCTGACATTTATAGTCATATGCAAATGCTTCTCCGTACAAATGCATTTGGTGGCACATACTCAGGTAAACTGGCCCTATTCTTTGCCTGCCCTGCCAGCTTCCTCCTTAGCATCTGCATAGGTGAATCTTTCTTCTCCTCCTCCTTCTGAGAGAGACTGTAACAAGGAAAACTGTAACAAAGGACAGAACTTGGCAATAACCCACTCTCATCTATTTACAGAATTTTGACCATCTCTTTCTCTGCATATCTGATTTCTTCCTCTGGAGTATTAGTCCGTTTGGATGTCTCTTTAGCAACTAAAGTGACAGAAGAGATCATCCTATCATTTCTTTAGACAAGATTTTTTCTTCTGCTGTTTTAGAGAGAGTGTTTTCAATTAAAAACATAGACATGGTTAAGAAGGAATGGTGATTTGTTATCCAGATCCTTAGATTTTCTAGATATTCTACCACTCTCAATGGCTGTATCACTCTGATCCCCATGGAAWTACAAATTCCAAGTCAGATTCATAGACAAGTTTGTTCTCGTAGAAGAGAACTGTAAATAAGTAATAGCCATTTTTCCATTTGTATGATTTATACTTCATCCCTATTAAAATATTCTATGCTTTGAAGATAGATTATGTAACTTAGGCTTTCTGATTGCTTGAAAAGATATCAGTGTATCAGTAGAGCAAACTAAGCAGAATCACTGAATAATTCACATTTGATAGGTGGCTCACATGCATTGATTTTATGAAGTTAATTGGATTCCTAGTTTCTAATATGTATTTTCTCCTTTAAGCTGGTTGGCAGGGGAATGGAGTGCATGCAGCAAATCTTGTGGAGGAGGGCAGCAAAGTCGTCTCATTCAGTGTGTCCAGAAAAAGGCTTTCCAAAGAGAGGAGGTGGTGGCCCATTCCCTGTGTCCTGTCAGCACCCCTACACAAGTGCAGATGTGCAATAATCAAGACTGCCCACCTGAATGGAGCCCTGGACTGTGGTCTCAGGTAATCTGGAGAAAAACTTACTTTTCCTTTTGCTAGCATAATGAAAATATTGCCAAAAATTCTGCTAAAAGAGAGGGAACAGGACAAACTTTGTAAGGACTAATACTTTGCAAGTGGCTCCATTCATGAAAATAATATGTAAATTATGTATATATTTTAACTAGCCTTTATACATGATCAGACAGCAGGGCTTGTTGGAAGTGGACACATCCGTTCCTTTTTAGTACATACAAACAGATTGATAATTTTTTTCTGGTTTCATAGCTTAAGGCTCTATGGATTCCTTAAGGCCATGAATCCCTCCCTGAGATTAATTCCCACAGCAATACTAACTTTTCTTAGAGATGAGAGGCAGTCAAGGAATGAAGAATCATTTGGGATTAGATTTGCATATTAATGTACACACATTTTTGAATTATGGGCTGATAAAGTTATGATTTACATGTACAATAATCACTTCTGTACTTTTGCCTTTGTTAAGAGTGTAACTATTCTCCTAGAAATAGAGTAGTGCTGCAGTTAATTGCCATCGGAGCATAAGGCAGTAGCCATGGGCCCCTAGGCAGATTCCTGTGTGTACACACCCTCCTTCACAAGCCTAGGAAAGGCCTGACAGTCTACAGGTCTGAGTTAAAAAACACACACACACTTCAATGAAACTCATTTCTGCTCTTTCTTTCGCTGTTATTGATGCTGGTGTGAACTGCTAACATAAGGATAAATGAAGTACTGGCAAATCTGTAGATTAGAGAGAGAGCCAACAGTATGCCTATATCAAAAGGAGCTACATAATTTTTGAGTTTTTCCATCTTCATTTAATGAGATTCAAGGTAGATTTAAATGCACTGCAAAATCTATTACTTCTGTGCACACTTTTTGGTAGTTACTCTCTAAGTGTTCAAGAAGAGCTTGACCAAAGCAATCCCAATTGAGAAGCGCAGACTACCCCTCGAGGAGAATACGCTGTCATGTACTAAGACAGACAAGTAAGTACTCAGTAGTCCATCATAACAGAGTTTTAACACTCAAAAAGGATTTTTTTTGTTCCAGTGTATGTGAAGGAGTTCTTACCATGGCATGAGCTTATAAAAAACAGAGAAGATGATTAGATGCTTAAAAGAGAAGAACACACTCTTCAAACATATTCATACTTTCAAATTTCCTTTAAAACCCTAAGTATGCGCTTTTCTCCTCTTTAGGAGATACATGCCTCAGGTTGGGATTTTTCAAAGGAGGTCTATGAAAATTAGGTCCCCAAGTCCTGCCAAAATGTAGTGACAGGCCTACTGAACAATTTAGCAAAGCTTTTAAGACTTCAGCTGAAAGCTGCTATATCACAGACTCAAAAGAGTTAAAAGAAAAAAAAAAGGAAAATACTCAGTCTCTCTTCACAAATCAGAGTCATTTTAAATGTAAAGGTTTTTTTTTTTGTTTAGGGGAAAGATTATAAATCATAGCTTTTCAACAAGCAGATATTTCTGTTGCATCCCCAGTACAACTCTGCTTTCATGAAATCTCTTTAAAACATTTATGGTTTAATACGTACAGTGGTAGCATAGGATTCTGCACTGGAATGTGCCTGTTTTAATTATTATTAAAAAGAGCAATTGAAAGAGGGTGCAACATAGTAGAAAGCCAGCAGCATTATCTCAGGGCCATTTATTTCCCTGTTTCACCAGAAATGACTTATTAATGCATTTTGTTGCTTGCTAAGGCAATGAAAATTATAGAATGTGTTTTAAACTGAACCACAGCTTAGCAATGCATATTTATTCACTGGTGACTTGCCCTAAGCTTCAGTTGTAACCTTGGCAATTAACATATCTTTGGTCAAACATCTTAACTGTTGTCTGTATCACAGTCTATCTTGTAGTGAGATTAACTTGGTGAAGGAGTCCTGTAAAGATTCCCTGGGTAGTTTTCTCTGCCTCTATCTCATCCCTCTAGGCCCAGGTAAAGACAAAATAACAAATAGCTGAGAACATCTTGTGAGAGATTTCTGAGATGGGAGGTTAGGACCAGCTTTCAACTATGCTGTCCGGGGAAAAAAGCATTTTGCTCATAACTCCAGCTTCCCTCATCTACAGAAGAGAGATATTACCTATCTGTCCTACATGCGGGCTATAAAAGCTGATAGTCTACATAAAGAAATCACTTAGAACAATGTTTGAGAAGTGGCATATAAATGTCATTTTACTACACATATACCAACAGAATTTCAAGTTTACTTGTATTATAATAGCAGCTACATAGCACATTAACTTTGTTTTCTATGCTCTGCTGTAAAATACAAATAATGCCAATTTTCATTTCCTCTAGCTCAAATGAGTATTTCTTTCCATCACAGTGCTCCAAGACTTGTGGGAGAGGTGTTAAGAAACGGGATGTCTACTGCAAAAGTACCAGTCCTCCTAAGCAGAAAATCTTGCCTGAGAGCATGTGCAGCAGAGACCAGAAACCTGAATCCCAGCAGACCTGCGTGCTAGGACGATGCCCCAAAAATGACCGGCTCCAGTGGGTGGTTTCTTCCTGGAGTGAGGTAACATGGTGCAGTTACATGGTTGACTCTGTTCCTTTGCTAGTCTTGTTTGAGAACGTTGACTCAGGACATGCACAAACCACATGGAAGAAAAAAAAAGCTGAGCTTCATTTGAAAATCAGGTGTTTTAGGCAAGGCCCTATAAAAAACACAGGTCTATACATCAAGATGTAGTTAGATGTACCCTGATGTCCTTGTTTTTCTCAACTTTCGACTGGCTGGGATCCATATTTCAGTTTACAGATTATGGACTGGAACATGGTCTTTGTGTTTTCAGTTGTACAATGCTTTTGTAATTTCACATAATTTGTACTTTGTTTTTGCAGTGCTCAGCCTCTTGTGGCCCAGGCGTGCAAAAGCGAGAACTGAAATGTGGTGAGAAAAGCATCCATGGGAAATTGATCACCTTTCCTCAGAGAAGATGTAGAAACATCAAGAAACCAAATATAGAACTGGAAGAAGCTTGCAACAATGGGCCCTGTCCATCACGCACCTTGTATAACATGGTGTCTGGCTGGTATTCCTCCCCCTGGCAGCAGGTAGGAATGAGTAGCTTTCTTGCCTCTCCCTCCCTGCCCTAACACTCTGTCTCCAGCAGTAATTGCATATCTTGGCTTGAGGAGTTTATAAAAGGCACACGTTTCCTCTGCACAGTAGTTCAAACAGCATCCCCTAGAGCTTTTCATTACAGAGCACTGAAGAAGAAAACAACTGCAATGGGACTGTTGACTCTCAGACAATCTATCCACCATAATGAGAAGGTGGGGTTGCAGTTTTAGTCTTGGAGACACCAAACCTAGAGGAGCTATGGTGTTATATGCCAAAGAATGGACACTAGCTGGGTTGGCATAAACAGCAGGAGGGGCAAAAACTACTGAAGTCCATGCTGCTTTGTCTTTAGGGCCACATGAGTCTGAGCTACCTAGAATAAAGCTAGCTTCAGTCTACCTAAATGTGCTGCAATCAAACGTCTGATTGTACTGAGGAGATATCCACAAGGATAACAGTC
Source organism: Apteryx rowi (assembly GCF_003343035.1). NCBI lineage: Eukaryota > Metazoa > Chordata > Aves > Apterygiformes > Apterygidae > Apteryx > Apteryx rowi. The sequence goes on along the minus strand of NW_020447196.1, from coordinate 8,600,176 downwards.
CACAGGTGTCTCCTGCACGTAGCCATTCCCTAAGGAAGGTCACACCACTCAGACATTGAAGCCTGATGCAGCTGCTCCATATTCATCAGGTATTTTGGTGCAGTTCATTTCTTTGTCCTGGAACTGAAGAATGTCACCTAAAAATGTTATTTGTGCTCCAGAGGCACTACATTCCATGCTCATTTTCCAATTCTTCCTTCTCAGGCTTCTTCAAACTGCACTGTGGTTGAACTATTACATACCTATATGCACAGTGTATTTGAGCATCTGCACAGATTGTCTGGAATTCCCTAAATACTATGATTAATTATGGGATCAGTCTGTATTTGTTTCTACATTCTTGCAAACAAGCTTCTGTATTTCTGGAACTTGTCTACTTTATGAGTCACATATCAATAAGACACACACTTATTTAGTAACATTTACATGAAACAATGTATGTCTGATAATTGTAATCAGATGAAAATGATCACATTTATCTTTAAGACAACTTTTCATGAAACACATACAAGTAAAAGGCTTATTCATTTTAAAATACTTCATAGATCTTCCTGCAAATACATAGTGTTTTTCCCCAGGTACTGTCATTATTATGGTTCTCACAGGAGTTTTATCTCTGTTCAGACAGCAGGATTGGGCCCAGAGGCTCAGAGTTCAAAAGAAATCAATGCAGACAATCAGGAACAGGTTTTCTAAAATGTTTGGTTCATGTCTAGGTATCAAAGTAAGGAACCATATTTTCAGCTGAGTCCTTAAATAACCAAACTTTCTGAAGAGTTCAACATGGGGAACAGATGCACAGATCTTTGAAAAGCTAGGCCTGGTGGGGATTGCTGAACATCAGCACATCTGATCCTGACCTCTCTTTCTTTGATAGTCTCATCCAAAGCCCTTGAATGTTTCTCCTTTGGATTTTGTGAGCTCTGAGAGATTCTCTGTATGAAACATGGTTTTTCATTTTTTCCTCTTGGCAGTGTACAGTAACATGTGGAGGGGGAGTGCAAACTCGGCGCGTACAGTGCCTGCGCCAAGGAAGACCAGCTTCTGGGTGCTTGCCCCATCAGAAACCAGCAATCCTGAGAGCTTGCAACACAAACTTCTGCCCAGCCCCTGTCAAAAGAGGTAAAACCCAGCTCTACATGCTGCAGAAGGGTTCATTGCTTAGAACTCTATATCCAGCAAAAATCACCTTGTTCAGTTATACCCACTGGAGATTAATATTTGGCATGTTCCTGCACACATGAATCTTCCCCAAACTTTCTAGCTTTACTGTCACTGATACTAAAGCATCTCTCTTCTCAAAGAGAACCCTCTGAAAGCATGCATGAGAGTATAACTGAGACAGACAGGAGAAGATTTTAAAAACAGCGTTATGTTTAAAAAAAAAGGGTATGTTAAAGGAAGCTTTGCCTTTTGGGTTTGACCTGCATCTGACCTATATCTTTAGACTATCTTGTTGAATCACATTGATACATCCTATCTTGGTACCAATAAATGATTAAAAATAGCGACTTTTGAACTGAGCAATGAGAACATGCCATTTATTTTTGGTGTTTTGAAGTCCACCCAAGGTTCAGATTGCACCCATCTCCCTGCTGTCCAAAAATGCTTCATCTAGGATGTACTTGCTCTTCTCTCTGCTCTTGATCAAGTGTATGACATGTGCAGCCAGGAAACACAGAATTAAGCTCTACCTGCACCTGTATATCTCCAGTATCCCTCTCCATCTCTTTAGCATGTTTTACAATTCTAGAGTAGGAAGAGCAAGAGGCTCTGTGTCTCTCTGGATAGCAGAATGGGAATTCTCTGAAGGACCACAGAAAAAGGGCATTTGTCCTCCCATATATTTGCTTACAAGCTGGCTACAATTTGTGCTCCTTCTTAATGGAGGAAAAAAGCTCATGGAGGTCCAGGTTAGTCCCATATAACACCAATTAGCCAAGCATACTGAAGCACTTCACACATTATTAACTTTCTTATATACATACATAACCTTACACTAACTGTCTTGTTACCATTTTTAAAGCAGGGAGCTGAAAGTAATATTTATAAGGCTGGATTGGAAGAGAAAAGTGGTAACAGAGCTGAGATTAAAGGTCAAGCTCTGGCCCTGTATCTTGCAATTTAAAATTAGCCAACCTCCCCTCTCATCTATACTGATTCAAGACATTCAGTGTGCCTAGAAACCCTGTAAAACTGAGTAATATCTTAATGTAGACCACTCTACTACATTGACTCAAGACACACATAGAATCAAACTTTTATCTGGCGACCTGAATCCAAACTGCTCCTCTCAGTCAGCTGAAACTCAGCTAGACTGAATATTTAGATGAAATGGTCCTAAAAGGGAAAAGTAAGCAGTGTCGCTGTTTTTATAAGCAATTAAATGGTCTTAATAATTAAAATGCTAAATAACTTTCTTAAAAAGTTCTGCTGTACTTCAGAATTTCTGTATTGTATCCTTTTTTGTCATAATATAGCAAACACTGTTCTTTCACCCCAGCCTCCCTCTGCCATATTTCATGTCTGGAGTAATGTCTGTTACTAATTTTGGCCTTGGCCTGTTTCTCTCTCTCCTCACATCTGCAGGAGCCCTTTCTCCTTTATTATAACTGGGTCGTCAGGCTCTAGAGATCAATTACCTCTTCACTGCTCTCTAACTTTCTGTCTAAACTAGCAAAAAGAGAGGGAACCAGCTGTGCTGGAATCACGTTGAAGCAAATCAGTCTCTAGTATCAGCCATGCAGCTCCAGTTCAGTGATCACAAGTGATCACACATCAAGAAATTAATGTTTCAGGGAGAGTTTACACACTTCCCTAGACAGGCTGGGTCATTTCCATCCCTCTCTTAGATGCAGTTACGGTCACCATAACCCCTAGCCAGCAAATCTAAGTGCTTGAAATGGATCAAAATTAAAACAACATAAAAATAATTGAATAAATGGAAATAAGGAGCTGACAGCCTGATCCATACCCATTGAAGTCAGTGGGAGTGTTTCTGTTGATTTCAATGGCCTTTGGCTTAGGTCCCAAGAGTAAAGTTTTTGGTCATACCTCTGTAATGTTAGCATTGCACTCTGATCTTCAAAAGGGACATGAAGATTGACTGACATTGCCCCCTCACTGCTTATATAATTTTTAAAAAAGTGAGTCATAGGTAACTTTGGAAAATTTACCCTTAAATGGCAAGCGATCTTGTGTCTGGCTTAACGAGAACATAGGCTTTCCTCACCTTGTGCTTTGCATGGTTTTCATCTGCTGTCTGCTTTGGGTCCTCCCTGTGGCAAATTCTGTGTGGTGGACAGTAGCTCAAGTAATGTGGCTAGATGTGGCTAAGCTACCAGTTTCACCCTTACTGACACTCAAGTAAGAATACAAATGTCACACTGTTGAGAGCGAAGGCTGCAGTATGGTATTGAGGCTCCTAGTTCCTGGAGAACTGTTTAAGGACAGTATTTTCTTTATATAACATCAGTATTTACAGGGAGGAATATGTTCTGAAAAAAATGAGGAATAAAATGACATCTCTTTTCTGATTTTTGTATTCATACAAATACATATGAGGGTGATAAAGGTATCCAAAAATCACCTTTGCCATCTTAAAAAAGGGAATCAAAAAAGCAAAAAGTGATGAATGATCAAAAGAACTTCATATAAGAAAGACTGAAATGACTCCTGGACTGTAGAAAATGAAGAAGTTGTCTGTGCTGTGTGAGGCAGCATTTATCTTCTGTGTCTCAACGTGGCTGATCTGAGAACGCAGACAACAGTGGCTCCATGTAAATTCCTTTCATTGACCATGTAAACAGTAGTTCTCAGGGCTGAATGGAATCTTTTCCCATGCTCATAGGAGATTTCAGTCTAGCTATAAATTTTGCTAAATCTCATTTAAATGTCTTACTGCTCTCTCAGACATTGTGAATTTGTTTATAAATCATCCATATGAATCATCACTCTGCTCTTTTAAAGAAACATAAAGCATCCACTACAAAACTGTAGAAAGGAGCAGCTATGAAATATTTTTAAACCTACTGGACTGTGAGCATAAATAATCTGTACATAAATATAAGTGAAATAAAATCTTAATTGAAAAGTCTGATTTATTTATTTTTGTAATTAAAAGCCGTGCTTTTCAGAAGTAAACATTGTCAGCCTGTCTCTTTTTCCCATTACAGTTGATTAAGATTTCACCAACACGGCATATTCAGAGTCCTAAAAGCCTGATTCATGACACCTAACTGAAGTGTCCGAGTTAGAAGAGAGATTGCTTAGGTTTCCTGTATAGTCAAATGGAGAGATATAAGAGCCTCTGGCAAGTGCTGGAATACAAACACCTAGCAAAGCATTTTGTGTGCGCCGAGTCCATGCATTCAGGTTTCCGTAGGTATGCTCCAAGCTGACACTTGTCTGAGGCTCAGGTAAACTCCAGGCAATGTTTATGCTGACAAGCACTAGGGCACTGGAGCGGGTTCGTTTGTGCAAGTACTTGGCTTAAGAACAACATTTATAATCAGCAATGAGAACAAGGATGACTTTCTTTATCCACTCACTAGTGGTCTAATCCCCATTTCTTCCTATTTTCCTGAACTTTGAAGTGTGGTGCCCTTAGTTCTTTGATTTCTTTAGTCTCTGATACTACTGTATTAGCTCTATTATCTCTAGCTCTATCAATATAACTTGAGAAATTAAAAAGAAACTAGTAATTTTGAGATGAAAAGTAGCTCATGGTGCCTTGTCTTTGAATTGAATATTTTTAACATTACCAATGCATACAAGTATGTGGAAGTATTGCCTGACTTGTAGAACTGCTAAAACACTGTCTTAACATATTGCTTGGATTTCTGTCCTTCAGATGATCCTTCTTGTGTGGATTTCTTCACTTGGTGTCATCTGGTACCCCAGCATGGTGTCTGTAACCACAAATTTTATGGCAAGCAATGTTGTAAATCATGCACGAAGAAGAACTGACAGCAAAATGTTATCTGAACCCTTCAGTGACAGGAGTCTCCTCTTCAATTTATGTTGGAATTAACTTTGCTTTGAGGCAGGACATGGTGCCACATAAACCACTGAGAGACGAGACATATTTTCTAAGGGAATGTCTGAGGTACAGTAATTGGTGCATAAATGTTGAAAAAGGAATATTTCTTTTTTTTCTTTACTTGCTGACCTCACTAAAGTACAGGGTACTAGGGATCACTTGAACACTGAGACTCAAGGGGCAGTTCTTCTTTCTTTAAAAGTGTCATTTTGCACTGTCATATGTTATGAGGAAGAAATTAAGGCAAGGAAGGCTGGCTAATACATAAGAATGCAAAGCGAAGGAGATTGGGAGTTGAAGGAGTAAAGTCACAGTGTGGCAGCATGACAGATGGCACTACCAAAAGTGTTTCCTTTCATATTTTTTATGATAATATCCTTCTGGAGTAAGGAAGTTGTTTACTGCCACCTTTACAGGAAAGACATTCCAATGGCTGTTGTTTGGAGAAGGCAGTGTCACACGTGTGACCACAAGAAGTAAATGGTGCACTACGAAGATATATGGTGCTTCTCTATTATACTTGCTGCTGGAAAAGCAAGTTTTGCATCATTATAATGTTTTTATTGTTTTGAAGAATTCACTTTCTGCTTTGTGTAGAAACTCGGAGGTGGTTAACTAGCAACTTGAAATGTATTCCTAGAAATATTCAGCATTAGAACATTGGGACTTTTAATATTTCTGTGTGTTACAAGTAAAATAGAATTTCACATTTCAACTAACTCAAGGAACTCAGATTTATTGAGCTCAGTGGTTACGTTTTCAACTTTCTAAGCTCATTAGATATAACTTTAAAATTTAAACTTGATATTTTAAAGTAGTTTTTTCCCAGAAGCTAGGTTGTTTGAATGCCGAGATACTGAAGAACGTCTTCTCTTTAATCTCAAACCTCTCTGCAAATTTTGATTCATCAGTACCCAAAGAAAATACCAAGAATATGACAGTCCATTAATTCATGACAAACTTCCCTAAATAGTTATTTATTCGTACAGGCGATATGAAAAAAACTGGAAAAAAGTGATGATTTGCTCTCACCAAATAAAAGTTAATTCTATTTTTTATACATTTTCAAAATACTTTTATTCACTTCAGAATCCACGAGCAAACAAAATAAATGTTATAAACACAATGATATTTGTAACCATTTAGTATCAAGATGTTAGGTGACACTGTGTATCAAATGGTACAAGTTAAAAAGTTTCTTTGTTGAAAAAATACCCAACCTATTTGCCAAAACCGTTCTGAGACAGAGCTGTGTCCTACTGTAATTTTCTGGGGAGTGGCTATGAGGGACGTATTTATCTAATTCCACCAAATCCCACAGTTTCTTTTGATGAATGTAGCCCAGTTTTACTGCTTTTTAAAGTATCATTTCAGTGTAAGATTAGCCAGCTCAGCACTAATGCCAGACAGTGGTCAGTTAAAATTAGCAGTTTCTTTTGCAACAATTTAAATGAAAAACATGTATCCTCTGATACTTTTAAGAAATGATGATTGGAAACATATCTCAGTCTACAGGCTCTGTCTTGATACTGGACATTGTATAACTATAACTTTTTTCTAGGAAAACTACAATTTTTTTTTGTTTTGTTTTTATAATTGTCCTTTTTATTATTTGATGTAAAATAATTAATTTATTAATGCATAGCTTTTCCTTTATATTTCTTTGCTCACTTAAGTGACAACAACTGAGAAGAGAAAATGGTAGTGTCACAAAGTATGAATTATGGTGTAAAAAAAACCCCAAAATATAAGTGTAATATTTAATTATTTTATAAGCTTTGTAATAAATACTCTAACGGTTTCATTGTATTTGGAATTGTAAAATTCATGAATAAAATATGGAGGTTATAAGTAAATATCAAGTAATATAAGTGGTATATACATTTATTTGCATCTGTGTTGATATCCATAGTATCTGTAAGTAAAATATTATTTTATCCTATTTTCTTCTGCTATGTAACTAACTGCCAAACGTCTGTGACTCTGAACCTACCCGAATTCTGTGGAGTGGCAGCAACAAAGGCTGCCCACAAAAAAGGCCATCTTTGGGGCAATGGAAACACAGATACCACAGCTGTGTGTGACCTCTCTGCCCAACCATGCCCTTACCATTCAAGTTTTGCAATGGGTTAATATTGGTGGGGAACCCTCAAAACACTGGATTCGTGTGTCAACAAGCCATTATGATGAATGGGGTGGAGGTCATTCCTTAAAGGCGCTTCAAGTCCGTCATAGGTACTAAGGTCATGTGAAACTTCTCTACTTTTGAAGGTCCCTTTATACTGGTAAGTGTGGAATGCACTGCTGGTTATTCAACAGAATAAATATATTGTAGCTGCTTTTTAGGGGCAGAAGAAGTTTCTCATTTGAATGACTACCCTACCATTGAGCTGGTTTGGGCTKAGCCCATTTCAGGCACAAAAAGGCAAAATGGCCACAACTTATGGTTTTATTTTTTAATAACACAAAAATTAAAAAACACAAAAATACAGTTACCCCCATTTCTGCAAGACAAAACTGACCTAACTGACCTGTCTCTCCAAAGACACTGGGAAGCTCTGTATCACAGAACCAGCACCATTGCCCCCTGCACGTATTTATCTGCAAGGTGCTTTGCAAGATAAGAAGCCTCTTCCAACAAAGCACTAGGTTTTACAGCCTCTTCCATCTGCCCAGGGAGACTTAATTTTTCTAAAAATGACTCAGAGTAGAAGTTTCCATGCCATTCCCTCATACAGACTGGTAGGGACTACATCTCTTCACTGGATCATTTTATATATACTCTCTAACATACTGGCCACTTGTCCATTCATCCACCATCATGCAGTTCTCTGGCAACAGCAGGCTCCATGGAGTATTGCTGATAGGCAGTACTGCGTGTACTTCCAACTTCCAGTATAATCTAGCAGGCAGTAGTAAACAACAGATCAGTCTGCTACTGAATGAATCCCAGCAAGTGTTCTCTTGAACATGATCTGGACTAGTGATTTAAATAATTAATATGCCTGTACGAGAATTCAGGCTCTAAACTGCTTTGTGTTCTGGGCTAGAATTTTGGAATTAGAATGAACTGATAGTTGTCAGTGAATTACAGTGCTGGAGATGGATGTTGAAAGAGGAAATATTGCATAAAAGTGTGCTATTGTGCGGTTGGATCAACCCCAAGTCTGCAACTATTTTATTGCTGAGYTCTCACAATGATATTTGGTATACAAAGCTTGGCAGTTTCCAAGGAGTATATTGCTGCAAGGCTGACTTTATAAAGCAGAATGGGGTCTTTTCACAAAGGACTATCTCCGTTTCCTGTAGTCAGATTTCATCACTAGATAAAGGATGTATCTGCCTAAAACTCAAACAGATATTTAATGAATGGCTTGATTGTGTAAATCAAACACAGCTACCTTGGATGCCCAGAAGACATGAAATGCTGGAGACAGATGAACATTTCGCTGCATGTGGTTTTATGGTAACATGATCCACATCCATATTTCCTTTATTTTTTAGCAAATCCGTTTCAAAAGCATCAATAAAATAAATTAACATTTAGAACACAACTTACAGAAGTCCCACACTACTCAGTGACTGGTGTCTCATTGTGTACAACACTGTATACACATCATGAAAGGCTTACAGTCCCAAGTATATAACAAGAAACGATAGGAAAATAACATGTTAACAGTGAGATCATCATAATTAGGAGAAAAAGTGTTGCTCATGGCTTACTGTCTGTCTGGATATTGCAGAAGATTTCAAAGGAATCTCCATGCAGATAAGCATTGAAAGAGCAAAATACTGAGGAACTTTATCATGACTCTGTTTTGAAAGCAAATGTTCAGCATTACTGAGGTCTGAGAGGATAGTAGAGGGGAAAGGCAGCAGGGAAGCTGGAATACAGTGGAATGAATCAAAAATGAGGTGTGCTCAATACTGAATCCTAACCGAAGATAGTGGCTAGCACTAGAGGAAAGCAATAAATATGAATCATTCAAACAGTTAGCATGGCAGTTATCAGGAACAGCAGAGATGTGAGCTTTTGGCAAGACAATAAGTCCTCTTTCCATCAAAAAAGTTCTGAAATAAGGAGATACAGCTGCTAGAAAATACCTTGAATTCCTCCCTAGCCAATCTCATATGAACATCAGCCAAATCAAGCTGACCTTCCTGTCTACTTCCTGCACATTGTGCACCACTGTCATAGATAGTTTCAATCCCCTGTTCTTCAGGGGCACTCCAGGCTGGGGCTACAAGGGCGTGCTTTGGGATTTATCTGCTGCCCAACTTCTTCAGCTTCTAACTTACAAATAGTCCTTGATTCCCAGGAGCACAGGCAGTGACAGACTGATAATGCAGCCCCATGCATTCACAGGCACTTCAGATGATACAGATGCTGGTTACTATTTACAGCACTTGTTTTGCATTGTCTGTGGAAAGTCATTGTCTTTGCCCTGGCTAGGGGGGGTCAGACATGCACTCTGCCCCAAAGAGTGCCTTCTGACCAGCCACACACGCTTAGTAGGGTTAAAGGAAGTAGCTGCATATTCATTTTCCAAAACGTCTGAATGTCACAGTTGGGCAGAACTAGAGCTGGAACCTGAATTTCCTGATTCCCAACCCAAAGTAGTAATGCCAAAACCAGTTTTTCTCATGTTCCCTGAAGAAAACCATCTATTATAGGACCTATACTTCAAATGAATAAATATTTTATACACTTTGTGCTCAGTGATAAAAAGTATTCAATCACAAAGAGACTCAGTTTTAATTTCTGGATTCCACCTACGGAGGCACAAACCTTCAGCCAACCCTAAATTTCAAACGTATTTTCTAAATCAAGCCATTGTCACCACACATTTCACCCTTAACACTGCACTGTGTACTCACCAGGATTTAAGACAGCCCCTTAGCATCCTTTACATGACTTGGGCTGCCAAGCATTAATTTATTATGTTCTTTTGTGATAACGCTCAGTAATCCTTTCATAATAACATAGGAGAGTTGACACAAAAGCTCATTCAAAAAGAATACGAAAGGGTTTACAACAGAAATGTTTACTCATGAAATTCTTACCTATGGAAAGCAAACAAGTTTCAGAGAAAAACATGGACAAGAACTCCCTCATTGGGATCTTCCCCTTATGCACTTCCCCTTCTAACTACACCACGTTATCTGAATTAGGTTTGTCTAGTACGGAAAACTAATGCAGGCATTCTCCCCAAAGCAGGCATCTCCTGCTCACACTCATGTGCTTCCACCGGAAATTTGGACTTCTACTGGCTCTATTTAGCTTACAGTTCAAGATGACTGCAGGATTCAAGAGTTGCTCTTGTACAAAGTACTCAACACCTATCTATAATGCCCTTTCTGACTAACTTCCATTGGGCTTTTAGCAAGGTAATGTATTCCAGCCATCCTGATTCCTCATCTCAAGCACTCCAGGAAACTGCGCGGAGACCTAGGATTCCTGGAGGGTTCAAGTCCCCCTCAAGCAGAGAGGGGGACCCTGAAAACAGAAACAGTAAATTTTCCTTCCATGAGGAAAGATGAGAGAAAATTCCATTACTGTTTTCCCTGGATACAGATATAACCAAGTCTCACAAGAAAAGCCATTCCAGTGCAATGTGTTCCCCAGAGCATTAGAACTCACATTTCCACATTGTACGTTCAGTGTAACTGTTGAGGAAGTAGAAAGTAAATCAGCTCTCTGTATTTCACATAATGCACCACCAAAAATGATTCTTCTAAGTTTATAAAACAAAATGCTTTATGTTTTTCATTTTTGGGGGCTTTCCACAGCTGAAAAATAATTTTTGATTTAAAAAGTCAGAAGTGTTCTATGTTATATTTTTACTACCCAAACAGATGATGTCACAGATTTTCCCCCAAATGATACAAATAGATGAATCCTGCAGAAAAGACAGTGCTTCTAGATTATTAATTGTGTTAATGATATGTCACAATTTATCCACAGGAGCTGGATAAGAAGATTAAATTTACACATCATTATTTCACCCTCCAAAAAAAGATACTCTACTTCTGAGCCTATTAAAGGAAGTGTAACTTCCAAATAATTTAATTTAACTGTACAGCACTCTCCATTTATAAACAATATTTTAACTGGATCAGAATATGTCATTTCTAGCCACTGACATTGCCTGTAAGCAGAAAGGCCATTAGCTCTTTTTTAAAAATACACTGCAAATGCTAAGTTGCCCAGTAGTACCATGACTTATTATCATCTCTGCTGGTCTATGGGGAAAAGTCAACCAACACAGACAATAACAGGCTGTAAACACAGCTCTCCAATTAGATATAGTATATACTTCAAAATGTGTCATTTGCCACAATTTAATTTTGAGGGTTTTGGTGTCCACTTCTAAAATACTAGTTGCAAAACCAAAATTGCATATGAACAAAGTGGGACAGCTCCTTTGAAAAACATTCAGCTATTGCATGAGATTTTAAGCTGGTATATGGGCTACTGTGATATGCATCTACATTACGTGTTCTGAACTTGAACTGTAGCTGTGTTTTGTGGCCAGTTAACATCTAATGCTGACATTTTTTCAATTGCAATGGAAGTCATAATGAAAATCATGAACTTATAGCTAGTTTATTGTTCAGATAACTGTACAGTTTGCTCAAATGTTGTAAACAGTCTACTACTCTGTAGCTAGACTAGACCTACATTACATTAGCCATACTGATTCAAGAGCATACCAGTGCAACTCTCAGGAAGCTGATATAAAACACATAACTCACTAAGACACATTTAACATCTGGCACATTCATCAGGCATTTTATTTATTCCTTAGCACAGTGATTCTACACTCAAACTTTTACATTTCTGAGAATCCTGTTCAGTTTCACCAGTCATCTTGTTATTTGTAAGGTAAGTTGGAGCTAAATCAGAGACCCTGCCTCCATGGCACAAGGCAGTGCTGTAGATTAGTTCTGAGCAGTGGTGAGAAAACTTCATCTGGGCTAAGTAGCTGAGAAGCCAGAAGCTCACAGAACTGCTTAAATAACAGGAGTGGGTTGATGCCAGAGCTATAAATTAGTTTGAGATTACAAGGCTTCTGAGCTTTGACCTGTTGTGATCAACAACTGGGAGGTTGAAGAGAGGCCAGACTGACTTGTGTTTGCTACACGGTATTTGCATTGCATTGAATTTGACCCATGCTCCACTGTTCCTGCTGGTCTTCAGCAGGGGCCAAGAATAGGTTTTTCATCTTGATGCATAACTTGGAAACACAAAATGGAAGGGAAGCTATCTTCTGACTGACAAAAGGCAGAGATGAGATATGCTGATACTCTTTTGTTCTTCGCTAAGGTGATTTGCTCACTCCTTCTACACCCACTGCTAAATGTATGGTCAAGAAGGAGGATGTTTTCCCAACCAGTTAAGATCATCTGGACATTTTCAAATACACTCCTAGTAGTATTGCACATATTTTAACCTCTCCAATAATCTTCCTGTGAATTATTAGGTTTTGAGTTTTTGATCTTTTGTATCAAAGTTACTATAAGGAGGTAGATAGTGTTTTGCAGCTTCTGGTACTTGGTTGGGGAAGGAAGAGGGAAAGGGAACACAACAGCAGATACTTTTCATTCATCCTGGACTTTACACCTATGACATGGTAGCCTCCTATGGCCAGAGACTGGATTTGATACACCAAGTGATACAGCCCTTTGACCATCTCTCTGTAGTTCAGTATATCCCTGTCCCCTCCTTGATGAGTTAAATGGTTAATATTATTTGGGGTAGGCATCAACTCTCACCTCATGTCTGCATGGAGTCTAGCACAATAGAGCCCTCTTATTGACTGATACTGATAACAGTACTGATCTGCTGACAGATGGTGACTTAAACGGATGTTACAAATCTTATTCTTCTTTTTGGTCAGAACAGTTATTCCTCTATCAAGGCAGATGCTAGAAGTACCACCCAAACTGTTCTTATCTGCATATATAAATAGAAGACTTATATCTTCAAGGCTGTTAATTTAGCTCTTCTTTTTTAATATGAGCAACTCAATTATGGTGAAAAAAATGAAAATAAATATTTCATGCTATACATTTTTATTCAGAAAACAGCCAGAGTAAGGTAGTTTCACAACTAGATGACACAATCACACTTTGCTCAAGTTAATAATGGAGTACTTCAAGAACTGGGTTATTCTTGTGCTGGCATTCATAAATGCTCTTCCCTGATCTTCTCATTAACCTTCTGAACCTCAAGCCTACTGGATCCCAGCCAGCATCTTTCAACTACCAAAGGATTCTTTGAAAGGAGAGCTTATACCTCAATGTCCGGACTGGGTAACTGTAACACACTAACTATATGGAAGAGGGATGCAAGTAGTGAATTTGTCCTTTTAAAAACGGTGGTTGATTAAAAAATAAAGTTCCAATAATGTGAGACTCATGCAGTCCTGAAACCTTCAGACATTTTGGCACATAGTTCTGTTTCTCTCGGGCAGTTGCATCCCCCTTTTCACTGCTTCTCTCCTCCTGCTCCAGAGCTTCCCCCCAAAGCCCCTGGGGGATGGGGAACAGAGTCCATTGTGAAGTGTCTTGGGGTAATCCACTCTGACAGGGAACTATGTTGATTAAAAGTTATGGCTTTGGAAGAGTAAAGCTCCCACTGCTGTCCATGTACAAGTTGCTGCTTTCCATTTAAACCTTAACAGTCACATCTAATCAAGAGAAAATAAAGACGTTTTTATGAATTCCATGAGAAAAATTCCCCTCAGGTGTAGGTTGCATGGTTTGATCAGCTCCAGTATCATGTTTTAGCATTTCATATTAATCCCGTAGATTCTGAGCCAAGAATGCTAGCTTTCATACTCTCCTGATGGCCAGGCAAAAACACTTCTGCAATTTGTTATTATTCCAGCTAAACTTGCAAATATGCAAATTAAGATTTATGGCAAATGAAGGCCTAAAACCATGCATTTATCTTCATGTGGAAAAAGAATCATGTACTTGCAAGATGCCAAAAAATACCAGAGCTGGGCAGAGAACAAGCAAATTACAACTCCCAGGAGGCACTGGAGAGTTGTACATCAGCATTTTGTGTCCTGATGACAGGAAACAAACTATTTCACAGTCTAAGATTTTCTGGAAGATACAGGCTTGACCCAACCCCCAGACTGAAGTATCTCATTTCAGTGTTTCCAACAGAAAATTGTTAAAGTGTCAGGTAAATCTAAGTTTTTCAACAAAACTAAACCAAAAGAAAAATTACTGTTTTATGGAATGTAAGTCTGCTGTTGAAAACACAGTGATGGGAAAAAACTGATCTAGTACAGATAACATTTATATTCCCTGTTATTCACCCATCCTCCCCCTCGCTTCTCCACACATGAGCAATTAATATCATTTCCAGCTCTGTGCTGATTCAGCTTTGCTGCAATTACAGTAAGACAAAGAGATGAGATGCTGCATATTCCCTACCTCGTGTTTCTGGGGTGGAACAGAGCAACACAAATCATGCAGTTAAGCTTCAGAGGTGCTCTAGAGAGATGCATTCCTGTGTGGTCTTATTCCTTGCTTTATATTCGGCATTTCTGAAGACAATGAGATGACACAGGACAAGAGAGAGATCCATGCATACTTTCCTTCATAAGTCAGGGTTTCCAGTGAAAAGCATTGGAAAAACCTAGTTACATGCCTGAAGTTCAGCTCAGCCTGAGCCTTGGGGTCCCATTTTCATCTCAATCAGAAGTATTTTCCCTGAAGCTAATGGAGTCATAACCATACAAAATCAGCATGTACAAGCCAAACTCAAACCACATCTGCTAGTAAGGACTATAACAACATGAAAGATGTTAGGTGACCAGCATACATTTTTTCTGGATCTATCCTCTCACATACAAACCACAATTTCCAGTTTCTGGAGGCTGCTTTGTCTCACTCCTTTAGCTTCCTGGAAGAACAAACTAGCCTTAGTTACATACAGACAGTTTATCCTAGTCCCTGTTTTTACCTATTTTATACGAATATCCCATAGAATTTGAAAAAGTGGTGATGTAAGGAAGTCATTCAAGAAAGACTTGAACTTAATTGATATAAATATTTAATTCTGCTCCTTAGACTTTCCCACATTCCTGGAGACAAAGTGGTTTAACCGAGGGGATCTGATGTCCAGTGCCTGTGGTTGGGTTCTCTGAACYGAGACCTTGCAGCTGGCACCTGTACCTGCTCTGGCTGATGAGAGAGTGCTCTCCAGCGTGAAATCATGGTACAGCACAGCAGCGAACGAGCTGCCTTTCAGCAAATGGAGGAATATGTGTGTTCTTAGACAGCCACCTAGTGAGGATAGTGAAGAAACAGAGCTGGAAGAAAATTTACTGAACTCTTAATGGAGATAGGAGTCACACTGCAAATACAGTGCTACAATTAGCAACACATTTTGTAGATTTTTCTACTCAAAGTAAATGCAGTAGCATAGCAGAAATGCTTTTGAATTACTTAACAGTTGCGAGACAAGATTCCTCATTACTTTGCAATTCTAAAAATGAAGATTTGGGAGGGAGTTTAAGACTATTAAAGAAGATATATCTGAGGGTCAAATGCATTTCAAAATTATGCTTAAGAACAAGTATATGTGTATGTGTTTATATATCTCTATATCTATAGAAATATATATCTTCATCTCACCTTTTTCTTACGTACCAATTTCTGCATCTAAACTCTACTGTTGACTAAAAATTCTTACACCATGCAATATAAAAAAATGGTCAAAGCCCAAAGGGAGAGATCCTCAGAAATGCCCCTGGGAATTCACATAAAGAGTCTGTTTCACTGGCATGTTTATATCCCAACATTTCTGCAAACTGATGACAATCTATATGGGATACTGTAGAACTGCTATGCAGAAATTTAGTGCCTTCCAAAAATCAGATACAGAGAACTGCCATAGCTGCAGATCATGTCAATCCTAAACCATTGCTGCAGCCTTCGATGCAGGGTTTCTTTATAGACTTATAATGTTTGTAATCCCCAACTCCAACAATATAATAATATACTAAAAATAGCTGTAAGTTGGCTTTTAATTCCTCTCAGAAACATCAGCTCTACATGCCTAATTAAATATCCTCAATACACACAAAAAAATTGCAAGGAAAAAGACATCTCTCTCATGAGGGCCAGATGATTTTAATTAGGTCTCACTCAAAACCTTCCTACCGTCTCATGGCACAGCTTGCTACAAAACACTCAGTCACGCTGAGATTGCACACTGTGGTCCAGGCCTCTCCTTCCCCTTTCATACTGGTTTCTCCTTTTTTTGTCCTGATTTCTCCGCATTAGTTAGGAATTTACTTTCATCTGGCCCTCAGAACTCAGGTTTTGAAACTCCCCAGACATGTCAGGGGTTGGTGCCATTTGCTGATTTCTTTTCTCTTACACCTCAGGAAGACATGGCCCGGGCATATGGCACGCCTCTGTGTAGGAGAAGCTCAGCATACGCACAAAAGTTTTACACAAATCAGTGCAGGAGGAGAAACAGTATTTATTTATTTGGAATAAAGTTACAACCCCCTTATCCTCCCACAGACACAACCAGCTTTGCTATCAGCCCAGCACCTAGAATACAAACTCAAATCTCACTGCCCACCTCACAGGGCACTACTGATTAAATCCTCACGGCTGCTGCACAATGCAGTTTGCCCCTTCCTGAAGGGTTATCAGCAGAGGGAGAGTGGGCACCACCACTGACACAACACATCCGGACAAGGTCAACACTTCTACCGTCTTCCACCACTAATCCCAGTTTTCCTCTCTTTTGCACCCGGGGAGGAATTTGTGCCATATTGCTGTGGTGTTCTGTGCCACTGCAAAGACATGTGAGATGGGCACCTTTCGGCATCCCAGTTCCAACTCAGATGCTCACCAGGAGGCTTTGGCATTAAATAATTGGGGAATCTGTAAAGGACAGTCCTGCACCTCCCCCTGTCCCAACCATACTTACTAACAACAAGTACTAAACTTGGTACTGCATGAGAATGATATAGCTATCCAGTTTGCTCTATTTAGGTATTTAGAAATGTTCCCAAAATAATAGAATAATTTCATCTGCCTCAATACAACAGATAGTGGTTGTCACAGTTCTCAAGGTCCCTTAGTCTGTTGTGTGATTTCTCCTTTCTTGGCCCTGAGTGTTTTTATGCATAGGGTTCTGTTYTGGGGTTTCTGGTGCATTATGGGTTCAAACATGCCCAGTGCCTAAGCGTCACAAGCCTCATCCTGGGCTGAATGACTGCTGTTTACTAGGAAGCTTTATCTGCCATATCAAGGGTTCACTGTAGATCTTGCAGTGACTTTTGAATTTGTGTGTTGTTTTTTTTTTTAATGCCAAACTAAGGAGTCTAGCAAATTAATATATAAGAAGTTTTGTTTCAGGACTTCTGTTCATTTGTTTGATAATTTGTTTCATACTGTTTTTCTGCCATATGGAGTGAAAAATCTAGGCAGGAACTGAAAAGATCCTTGGCTCAGTCATCAGGAGACCAACTTTCTGTGGGCCCTAGAAAAATATCTGACTTCTCATATGAATGACTATTAAGCTGCGTCACTCTTTCTTTGGTTTGAAAATAGGGTAGAACTTGATTGAAGATCTTTGTGATCATGGGTTTAACCCTTAATAATTCAGAGTAAATATCTCTCTGGAGTTCTTCTCCGGGTTTTCTAATTTAGAAAGAAATTCTACCATTCCCTCTGGTGACTTATCCCTGTAAATGTAAATATGGTATCCCCCAAAGCTTCTGGAAAACATTGTAAGAAATAGACTAGCAAAATTAGAATTACAAATTCTCTTGTAGAGGACAGCTTGGTGGATTTTTATTGCTTCCAAGGCCATTAACTACAGAAACATTTATTTTAAAACTTTTTAGATCTGCTGTAAAACAGAGCTTGGATTATTTTGTTGTTTCTATCCCTATTTTGTTAATCAGAGTTATTCTTTTTAAGTTTTCAAGGCATGCAAGAACATGAAATTACAGCTGATGCCAGTGAGAACCTGAAGTATGGAACTACTAAAAATTCACCTCTGATTTCGGGGCAAAGTCATTTTATAGGAATAACATTGTAGATCAACATATAAAATGCTCTCAAGCATGTAAAATTAGACATGTACTGGAAATGATTTCACTCTGCTTTTACATTTTCAAAACTGACATGCTGGCATAGAATGGGGCAGAGTAACCCATAGTACTAGGAAAGCATATGTTTGGATCTTCAGTATATTTATGTAAATGTTAGTGGTATCCTGTGAAAATGAGACATACAAGAACACAGATTTCATTATTAATATTTGCTTGAAATTTCTGACAAATTCACCTGGGCTACAATCAACCAACCTTCTGCAGTGTGTGCTCGCAAAAGATGCTGTGCAGCCATGACTGCCTGAGAATCCTTGCAGAAAGCAAAATTTCAAAGTCACTACAAGAATAAGAGAAAAAAAAACACCGTACATTTGCTGGATGATTTCCTTGCAAAGACTGATTTGTTCCATTTTAGTGAAAACAACTTCAGGGAGACAAAGCTGGTAGACTTTTTGTGGAATGGGAGAAATGTTGACCCATCTGAGAAATGGAGATATGCCTACTGGTTTAATACTGTTACATGGATTAACAGTGTGCTTGCACTGCTAATACCACAGAAGCTCAGATGACAGAGCCAATAGAAATACACTAGTGAGCTTGGAGATAGCTTTTCTCCCTTCCTGTCAGTGTTGCTCAATGCTTCTGAGCCTATCCGGGTATGGAGAAAGTCTTGTATTTTGGATCTGAAAGAAAAAAACCTCTTTGTTTTCACAGATTTAGGGGATTTAAATTCAGGCAGTCTGTGAAAATTCATAGAAGCAAGAACTTCCCACGGCTCATCTAGAACTTAAAAGAGGTGTTTGCTCATGCTATTTGATATTTTACACTCTTCATGTGAGACAATTCCCTCCATTGATCTCACCTAGTGGTCTTAACTTCAGAACAGAAGTGTTGTATCATAGAAGCAGACTGCATGGTGAGATGGTAGAATAAGCTGTAGAGAAACTCTTATGCCATATGGGAAAACTTTAAAAGCAAGTTACAGGTGTTTAGATTATTAAAAAGTGAATGATAAATCCTTCCTCTGTATTCTTTATGGACATTATTATAAGAAAAGTTAAAACAACCATCCCCAAAAGTGTGCTATTCTTGCTGTACAGCATCAGTGAGACCTGAAAACTTTTCACTTTCTTCTCCTGTTCTTGCATCCACACATGAAGAGGTCTGTGGAACATAACTACAACATGGCTACTATTAATAGGCTCTGAAGATATGGGAAGGAGAAGCTTGCACAGGTCTTCCCTACCATAGTTCATTGCTATGTAAGCATAAGAGGAAACCATCAAAGCTTCCCCAGCACGGGGAGGGCAGGGAGCAACAAGCTCAGGTAGACTTGGCTGGCCTGACGTGTTGCTACATTCAAATCATGTGTCCAGATGAAATCTAAACTGTAAAAAGTCTTGGTTACGCTGCTCTCAGCACACTGGCAAGGCTGCTTCCTCACAGTTACAGTTACGGGTCTGGAGAGCAGATGGCCTAGTTCCAGCCAGACAGACCTGGCGAGTTTTTTTCAAGGGTATTGCCACCTTTGAGGTTCAGACTAGAAGTAGCTTTGGCTGAATTTAGATCATTGCAAAATCACCACGATGGCACACAGGGAAACCTTGCATGAAGAATGGAAAAACTCTTATTTGATTTAATGGTACTAGTCATGACTTCCTATTTCTTCCTGTGATTTGAGTGTAGCTCTTCTCTCTGGCCTTCTGAAAGCACCGTATAGAAGCACATGGCAAAACAGCTGCACTGCTACAAGAAGCAGAGTCCTTCCTTCCTCCCATGAGGAAGGTCTGTACCTGAATATAATTTCAAAATTTTCCAGTAGGTGACAAAACTCATTAAGGAACCTCTTAACTCTACCTTTTTTCATGTTATATCCACCTATTTCTGAGCTCCTTTGCCAGCAGCATCCCCTCCAAGTTGATTATAATTGAAGCAAGTTTATTAATGTTACACCTGTTCCTTTGATACACACCTCCAGAAACGGCGTTTAAAGGGAGAAACCTTCACAGAGTGTAACCGAGCTATCGAACCCCCACCTCACAATACTTCATTGAACCAGGTACTAAATGCAATGTATAAATGAGCAATTGCATTCATATCATTTGCCTGAAGGTTTTGCACATCTGTGAATTCACTTGCAGGCTTTAAGGAAAAGAATACTCCTGCAAGTAAAAAGAGGAATGTGTCCTTAAAACTGCCCTTCTGAAAATAGCTCAGTCTATTTGTAAGAATTCCTGCAACTTAGCACATGCTTCATCTTTAGCTCAGAGTGTTAGCCAAGTAATAATCAGCACTCAGCAAGAATTAGAAAGCCAGTTTGTCACTGTGAGGTCATGGGGAAGATTATTCCCGCTTTATGTCTCCATTTATAATAAATATTCCATAGCCTGTCATGGAAAGGATGTATAACATATTTATACTTCCCACCTCTGTTTTCATATACAATTCATCAGCTTGTTCTGGTAAATTCAATAGGAGTCTATTCCCTCTTCTCACTCTTCACATGCCTCCTGGCTCAGAAGAACCAATAACCTACCTTAGAGTGCAATGGAGATATTGAGTATCTTTGAAAGTTAATGTAGTACAGATCCAGGTTAGCAAAGGTATTTCCTTTTAAGGTAGAACGTAACTGTATAAATCTTCTCCTCAGAGTCATGTTCCACATATGATGCACTCTCCTCATGTTTAGGTTGCTTCTGACTATCTGTTGAGATATCATGATTAGATTTCACAGCTTCAGCTTTMTCCTGTCCAAGTGCTTATTGCCAGATAACTGTGGGGTTGGAAAGACAGCCTGCATGACATTGTAACAGCTATCTCTTCCTCTTTCATAAACACTTAAAAGAGAATGTAGTGCATGCAGTATCTTTCTCAACACAGAAACATTCTCTTACTTGAAAAACAGCATCAGGAAATGCAAGTAGTGTCTATGTTGTGATGAGCTGTTGGAATAACTGGTGTCAGTCATAAGGGAATTAGTGCTACCTAAGGGAGCTCATAATAACATCCTAGAAAGTGCAGTTATCTGCATCTGCACAGAGAGGTGCCAAAGAAAATGGTGATGAAGTTGGCTACGGTAGAGCTTGATGGGAGTACCACATGAAAACTTTTTCTGCAGATGGGATTGACTATGTCAGAGAAAACAGAAACCCGACTATAATGTCTTAATAGTCAGGCAAGTCAGAGCAATTAGTCTTAATCTACACTGGGTGGCTTCCAACCTGACATCTCCCATATGCAGATGGTTAGAGTTCAGCATGCATTAGACACATTCTTCCTATGTGCTCAGCTTCTCTAAGGGAATATGGCAGAGAAGCTGGTTGTTGTATTTTTACACAGACTGGAGACTCCTCACACCAGGAAATTCACATGAGAGTACGTAGAAAACACTTTATACCACAGGGTTGCCAGGTTTGTAAAATAGAGATTGAAGAAAACAAACTCCAGGTTCTCTTCTTTTTCACTCTGAACATCTTAGCAGCACACAAAACATGTCAGTTAAGATTTCAACAGGATGGTGTCTCAGAAAGGTTTATAACATGGAATTGGCCAGCAGACAAAAAAACACTGTTTGTTGCTATAGCTTGGTCTTATAAGACACTGTAAGATACACGTTGTATCTGCCTCCGCTATAAATATATAATAAATATTTTGAATGCATATCATTCAAGCAAATTGAGTACAGACAGCTATTTCTCTCCTTACAAAACATATGGTAATCATCACAATGATGAAATTACTCCTTCAGAAATTCAGACACGGAGTTCTGGGGAACTTCCAGTTGTTCTCTAGGAAAATAATTGTATAGAGAGAAAGCAACAACTCATCTGTGCACAAAGTTCCTAATCCTACATTTCTTAATCATATAATTCTTACTTATATGGCTTTCACTGAAGTCTACTGCATAAAGAAGTATTCTCAGGTGAGTGAAAAATAATATGAAACAACTAGTAATATATTTAAGCTTGACAACAAAAGAGATGCTTGTCAAACTTGAGAAATAAGTTGCATATCAATTTTTTTTCACAATAGCAAAGCAATTGCAGATAAGGTTCTGGCATATCATGGCTGAGCTGATTATTAAGCAATGCTCAAAGAGCCTAGAAGTATCTAAGTATTTTCCAAATAGAGCTGACAGGAAATCAGGGCACCTATTCTTAAGATAAGGAGGGAGGACAAGAATCCAAGAAATATGGAGAAGAAGGATTTTTTTCCCTAAGGTTAAGAACTTGTCAAAACCTTACGTAACTTCATGGCATTCTTCAGTCAATTCACACAATCATTACTTCAGGACAAGAAAGCAGAGAAATGATGAATGACTGAACAGTTTAAAGAGAAGCACACTGAGAACAAAGCAGTCACCACCTAGGTGTTCAAAGGTGTCAGAGTTTGTATTTTTAAATCGTTGAAATTATCACCTTGCTCTGATGACCCAATGGTAAGCACCCTTACCTCCAGCTCCTGATCTTTTCTTGAATACGTACATCCCCTCTCAGTAGCAGATCTGACCTAGGTCAGTTCCCATTGCCTTTCCCCAAAAGCTCATCTAACCTGACATCACTGCCTGGCCATTAGCTCTGGCTGTCTAACCTTACAGTACTCATACCTTATTTTCTGTATCCTGGAATGGTTAACATTGCATCATTCAGTTCATTGCACATTTCTATCATTATAATTCCAAGCAGAATTCTGTGACATTTTAGTGGTTTTGTTTTGGGTCATCGCAGTCTTCTGACCTGAGGCTGGTGGTAATGCACACAACAGACTTTGCATGCTGGTATATACATAGATTTTCATGTTACATGTAAAACTGGTATTTATCTGAACAAAATTTGCAAGTCTGTTTCACAATATAAGGTTTTGTGAGACTATTTCTGAGCCTGCAGCACTTTACAACCSTCAGGATGTTGTATAAAACAGTCAATAGTTGATATTGTTCAACTATTCTTCTCAACTAGCCATTTGCGTTGAGAGAGTGGCATTAACATATCCATGCTCCAGCTGGGGAGACAGAGGCAGGAAGTTTATGTCCCTTCTACAGCAACACTTAGACACTCAGCATTAGGATGAGATACTTGCTTAGAACTCAGAAAAGTCCTCTTAAATCCCGAATCCAGTCCCACCTACCTTACTGAATCCTTTTGTTTCCCATGCTAGCAAAAAACTATTTTGCTAAATAAATCTTTAAAAAAATACAAAAAGTAAAAAGAGTCAAGCCAACTGAAGAGTGAGAATAAGGATTTAAAGCTTTCAAGGCAAATAAAGATATGAGCACTGAAGAAAAGAAAAACCCTCAAGCATGGGTGCTACATTGTAGGTAAGATATCTTCAATAAAGATGGGCTACACAATAAACCTGTCATAAAAGCCTTCTGCAGACACATGAACAAATACATTAAAAAAATCCTGTAAAAAAACCCCTGAACTCAAAACCAAATCAGTAAAACCAAATAGTATTTCTTATTGCTGAAGTAGCTAATGTAGCACAAGTGTGGCACTCCATCAAACCTCCGGCACTTAACAGCACTTAAAGAAATACACAATGCAATCTTGAAAGCCAGGCAAGACAGAGGGATATGAACAATAAATGAACAGTAGCTAGATGGACAGAAAATCTCACCCAGTTTTTTATCTTCCATCTGCTTCTCCTTGTAACTGTACCTTTACACAATCAATTCAAGCCCCAAGTTTCCCTTCCTGCCACTGAAAATGGGACAAGGAGTGTTTAAGACAGAATGAAATGTCTTTCAACACAAAAACAAACAGCAAAATTACAATCTGAAGGTAAGCATTTGATAGCAGAGGCTCTTGAGAAAGGTTTCTTTAAAAAAATATTCTTACTATTTCCTTTGTTTTTCCATATTGTTCTTTAATTTTGCTCCTAGAGGAGGCCCTGAACAACAAAAAGAGATAAGAGGAGAAGAAAGATGAAAAAAGGAAAGAGGCAGCTTTGAAAAAGTAAAATCTTCGTTTCTCGTTTTCTAGCTCTCTGGTATCACCTGCAGCAATATAGAAAAGCAGTAGGAAACATGCTGGGGTGGAAGTTTTGCTGTGAGCTTGTGTTACAAACAGTGCATTTTTGCGCAGTCTTTTTTCATCCTTCACATCAGGTTTAATGGTATTTGACACTTGCAGTTAACATCTGCCAAGTTATTTCAAAACATTGCAAATCTTTCATTTAAAGTTACATTGCTCTTGTGAAGTAGAGGGGAGGACAGAAAACCAAGTGGTTAAGAGTTAGATAGTTATTGAACAAGTTTCTGGACTCAATAAATGGCAAAAATCAACGAAATTCTTTGACATGTTTCATATAGGACGATTGCATTAGGTGGTCCCTTTTGACCATAAAATCTGCGAAGCTATGTATCCTATCACTACAGACACTGCAAAGCCAGAAATGGTTAATATTTTCTCCAGTTATCAAGTGGGCAGAGCAAAAATGCAAAAGTTAGTTCTTCAAGAAATAAGTGATAAGCAAAGCATATGTTAGGGCTACAGGTAAACATATAATCTAGCCCTAGATTACTTGCAAAAAACAAGGAAAGAAAAAAAACTATGTGCAGGATTTCAGGAATTCTAACTCGCCATCTATATCATACTGCACCTACTGTAACTATCACCTTCCATCCCCACTCAATAGAGTGAACACAATAAAACCATTTTCAACAGAATTAGCAAATTTAGAATCAATCAGTTTTACTGATGCAAAGGGCAAGGGGTTTCTATGTAGCAAAATAAAATGTAGTGAAACTTCCACTAATTTAGATTTCTTACTTAAAAGAAGCAAAACACTAGCTGAGTTACCTCCAGTGGCCAATTCCTGATGAGAATGGAGTTGGCATGGAGCACTAGATGAGTGCAACGAAGGACGCTATTCTCTGGCTCTGATGTAGTGTTTTTATGTCAAAAATATCACAYTGATTTCAGGACCATGCTGTACTCAAGCAGTTCAGAGTGCTGTAAAGACTTTGCAAAAGTTGCAGCGTTGAATTTTATCAGTTGTGTCAGTTGACTGGGCTGTATTATAGCTTCAGAGATGTCAGCTATATAGTAATATTTTATTGTTTTTATCCTTGACAGAGACTGTATCMTCTATATCTAGAAAT
The DNA here is from genome assembly GCF_003343035.1 of Apteryx rowi. Classification (NCBI taxonomy): domain Eukaryota; kingdom Metazoa; phylum Chordata; class Aves; order Apterygiformes; family Apterygidae; genus Apteryx; species Apteryx rowi. Next base: position 8,574,927 of record NW_020447196.1, on the reverse strand, counting down.
ATGCTTAGCTGTAAATAAAAGGCTAAATTTTGCAGGACTAGGATTCCAAGCTGCTAATGGCAAGAAGGTGCATTCATGATAGAACATTGTTAGCATTCTGTGACCCTTAATTGTTATTATTACTATTTAGCAACTGAATAATGAAGGAGAAAGAGCTAAAGTAACTTTGCCTTTAGATCACAAGGGAGATCAACGTACGGGTTCAGAAAAAAAACTGTATTTCCATATTTGTTTGTAACATTTGTTATTTGTTGAGCAACTATAATTAGGGTTTATGACTAAACATCAAAATTACAAAATACGGAATTAAAGGACTAATTCTGCTGAGCAGAAGCCTTGCATAATGCATGCACTATTTAGAGATGGTGCTTCTGAGATGTACTAACTTGCATCTAGTGCCTATCACTATCTTCTAGCGGATGGCTTATTTTGCAGAATTGCTTATGCGTTCAGTATCGCAGATGACAATAYCAACTGGCTAATGGAGAGTTCACTTTAGCTGACAAAGTGGAAAGTTCCTTGAGAGCAAGAGCTGCAGAGTTTGCATCTCTGTGTCGTGCTGAACCTGATCCAACATCCATTCCAGCTGATGGAAAGACTTCTGTTGACTTCAGCATGCATTATATTAGGCCCTTGGTGCCATCAGTTGTAGTGACAATGTTTGAATGCTGAAGTTCCTGAGACCTTATGCTACATGGACATACCACAACTGAATGTGCACATATAAGACAGAGTTGGAGAAACTTATTTTCCCTCTCTTTCAGGGCTCAGTTTATACCCTAACCCATAAATACCACAGTTTCTCCAAGCCACCAAGCATCCTGCTTTACTTTTACATACAAAATCAGACAAAAATATCAGCTGCATTGTCTCAATATTAAACAGCTGCTTCAAAGCAATGACCTTTCTTTCCATTTTTCCAATATTTACCAGTTCAGAAGTTGATTGTGTCGGGGGTTTGACAATAACCGGCCATTTCATTTAGTTACCTACAAAATCCTGGATAAAACCTCCCTCCATGTCAGGCATCTACCTACATCACATAAGAACATGTGCTGCCTTGCATGAACCATGGACCGAGAGAACCAGTTCTCTGGCAAGACACTCAGCTGAACACTTCACAGATATCAGCCTCAATGCCAAATACCTTGAAATCAGTTTCAGCAGTCCGATTTTTGCTCCCTCCTGGAAGGTCCAATGCCTTATTGTTTCTGTATGACACATATAGAAAAGATTCCTTTCATAATTGTAGTCATCTGGTGGTTTCACCATACTATTACTGTGATTAAATACATTAATTCTCAGTAGGAATATCTACTAACAAATAATCAGAAACTGGAAGTGCTTAGGAGAAGAGATGCTGCATATATAACAAGGATTTTTCCTCTCTTCCATATTTTTTCTGTTCCTAAGTGTCTAAGTAATATCACCTACAAGGTATCACAGCTAACAGAAGAAATTTAAGAAATGTAATGTAATACTGATCTTACACTGTATTCTTTGTCACTTCTACCAGCCAGCTGTTTTCCTCCATTGCTTAGCAGAACAAAGCCTATACTTGGTGACAGTACTGGGGCCAAGGCTTACTATGTTACAGACCATTGAGACCTGAGGTCCAGGTGAATTCCATTACTACAAGAATATGGTTTTTTTTAAACTTAACCTAAGATGGTGTCATCAGGAGACTGACATATCCTGGAAGACAGTATCAAGACAATGAGGATAACGGGATACCCATGGAAACAATCTACTTGAGGTATTTCCTAGAGCTCCTATCACTGTCATAGTAAAATTTCAATGTGTGAGRCAAATAAATATGGATAGCAACCGAGCTGCAAATTGACCTTGTAGGGTTGGGATAGATTTAGTCACTGCTGCCAAAAAAATGTTCAGGTACATCAGAGATTTGTGCCCAGGGGTCCTCTTGTTACCCAACTAACTTGTAATCACAACTGTCAGCTTCAGAACAGTTATGTGACCCTGTGGAGCGTAATGCAAGTCAACCACCTGAATGTGAAATTCGTTAGACAACTGCAGTGTGCACAGCGGGAGCAGATTGTGAGACAACGGTAATGTAAAAGAGAAGATGAAGGAGCAGGTTAAAGGGTTCCTGCAGTGGTTTTGCAGGCTTGGGAATAGGTGTGCAGATATTATGCCAACGTGCTTTCTTCCCAGAACCTAAAAAGAGATTGTTTGAATGCCATGAAAACTTAAGCAGTAACAGAACTTGACACCTATCTTTTCCGGTATCAGGATACAACAGTGATTGGACTACACTTTAATAAGTTCTGCTAGTCCTTGTTTATCAAGGACATGAGGCTCTAAAAGCAGAATTTGCTAGATTTTAACACTGCTGTAAGAGGTGTGAGCAGCCCTCCCCACACCACTCTATCCATTACCCATGGCACCTCTGAGCCTATGCCATCACTCATCTCTAAGTCCTTCCAGTTGTATGAAGGGGTTTTGAATATCACTAACTTGTGTCTGTTTCCAGCAAGGTTGATTCATTACTCTTCCCTCAGTTAAACTTACTTTGGCCTTCTGAAGTCCAAAAAGAACCTATTTGTATGGTTAAGGGCTTTATGTAAAACTGACTCCTTAGGCAATAAGAGACTACTTGGCAGGAACTGAGTTATCAATTACATATTTTTTTCTTTCATTTAATTCTAATTTTACTTTCCCCCTCTATTTTTCCCTGTAACTTCCTATTGCTGAGGTGGGCACTTACAGAGACAAGCAGTACTGCTATTAAAAGAATCAATAGTTACATTGCCTAGCGTTCATTCCATTTGCATCCTGTGCCCTTGATCTGTGAGGAATAGTGATCAATTATGAAGATCTGTCAGGTTTGTTATCACATGAGATCATTTATTCTGTTAAGAGGATAAAGCAGAATCAGCAAGCCAGGAACATACCAAGTCAACTACAGTTTCAGAGCCTACAGTTAAAGCCTCTTAGAAAGACAAGTGTATTTCCTACACTCTAAACTCAAAGCTTAAGGACAAAGACACAATTCTCTTCAGCCTGATCACTAAAAAAATGTAATCGAGAGTCAGTATATTCAGCTTGCAAATTTCTGCAAATTCTACTACCATTTGCCCCTAAAGATTTTCCCTCTAAAGATCTCCCCTCCATCAAAACAACAGTCAACCAGAACAGTACTCATCAGATCCTTTTTATACGGGACTGGGATATTTACTTAATTACCCATAGCTGGCCCAGTTCAGGTTCTTCGGGAACTGTAATTAGGGCATGCAGCCGTAGACTTCTCTTACCTCTCTAAGATAATATCAACCTCAAATTTGCCCAAACTAGCAGATACTCAAGTGCCCTGTAAGAGGTAGACAGAGTAGCAGCAAGCACTAGCAAACATCAGTCTACCACAGCTGAATACAGCTTTCAAATCTGTAAGAGTTTGTTATTAGTGTGATCAAGCTCTGCTACTGTGAGTGAGTAGGCTGGATACCATATCATTAAACTGAAACACATTCAGTTTCTAACTAGCAAAAGCCTTTAGTTCCATACATTCATATGCCCAAACCAGGCAAGGGATGGTTGGGGTAATGTCAAAGACAGACTTGTTCCTTAAAGTTTCATGGGTTTGCTCTTCTTCACAAGATAAAAGACAGGGACAAGAGCAGAACTTCTTATAGTGATTTTCAACTGATTTCCCAATTGATAGGAAATTTCTGAATACTTAAAGTTTTCCTCATAGTGGGAATTCTGATATTTGTAGCCACTGCCAAGGCAGGATCTTCTGCTACTAACTGGTTCAAACCGAAAGTGAGCATACTGCAGAGTCTGGGAGAGATGCCAGGTGTCCAAGATCTCTGCTTCGTTACAGAACAGGTACAGTGGAAGTACAATATGTTCAAGATATTTTCTCTTCCTGGCAAACATCTCGTCCTAATTTGGAAAGGACTATAACAATGATAAAAAGTTTGTTCATTCTGCATGTCCCTTCTGCAGTGATTTAAGAAGCTAATTAGTGCCAACATTAATTTTGGAACTAGAGTGAGGCCCAGATCCTAAATATGCTTAAGCACCTATTATCTATCTATCTATTGCATCTCAAGCCAGCTGAAAGCATCATACCTTGGAGGATTGGGATCCAAACTCTACAATAAGACATACAGCCCTACATATTGTCTCCCTCTCTTATTCTCCAGTTAAGGAAACCTGGGCATAGGAAACCAGCTCACATGTGTGCTCTGACCTTGCAGACAGAAGGAATAGATATGACTCTAAGAACTCAAAGTGGGACCTGAGTGCAGGTACCAAAACCAGTAAGGTTAAAGTTACTTGGATCTTCAAATCTCTAAATGAGTTGTCACTTAACCCTATGAACATTTGAAGTCTCAGATTAAATTCCCGTCATTAAAATGCCTTAGGTGCTAGATGTCTGCTTGGAGGTATACATAACACAACTAACAGCCTTATGACATTGAACTCTTCAGCCCCTCAGCCCAAGAAGGATGCTTAAAATAGGTCTCCCTCTATCATTCTGCCTTATGGGACTCAAGGCAGAAACTGTGATCTCAAACCATGTAGATCCAATTCTCCATTCTCCTTCTAGCTCAGCATGCTCCTGGCCAGACCTACACAGCGTGGTCCATGCTCTCTCCATGGCCAAATTTTCTTCTCACTACAGATTTCAACTGTACAGAATGCAGTGGATATTCTCCAGACATAACGACAGAAATGTGTTTAAAGCTGAACTTTTTTTGTTATGCCCCTATATGTTTCATGCACAGCTTTCTTCATAAATGTGTACGATTTTAAAATATGTGTTTGTAGATATAAAACCAGAGTTTGCATCTTAGTCTCAGTGTGGCCCAATGACATCTATGTTATTGTGCCTGTCCTGAGTCTGTTGATATGCTACACAAGCAGTGACAAGATGCAGAGGAACAATTTAGAGGAAAAGAAATGCAATTCTGAATGTGTTGTGCCTAACGACATTTGTAATTCTGGTCATGGATATCCTATCTGCTTGTAAATTTCAAAGCAAAATATCTCTGAACTTGCTACAACAGTACAGATATGCTCATCTTTTTCTTGCTGCATAAAATTATACACATACCAGGCAACTGTGAACTGATTAAAAGAGTCTCTCCAGCAAAATAAAAGAAGATAGGTCTTGTTATAAACTTGGTTGCTGATTCTTGACAGAAGTAAGAATTTAAGGCACATTGAGATGCTTATGAGATTCCTACTGACTATTATGAGAAATTTGAGAAGTGGTTATATGCTGAAAAGTGACTCTGAATAAAGAGCATTGTGAAATTCCAAATTTATTTTCTCTGAAAGTCTTACAGAATAAATTTGCCCACTTTACAGGTAAAGATACATTTTCTCTAGGTGACAGCCCTGCAAACTCTGAAAGTCACAGCTGTGTTCTCCTTGACTTGTGCATTTCATTACTGCTCTTCTGAAGTGGCGTCTTAGTTAAAATTATATTGTTAATGTAGGAGATAAAAAATAGACCAAACTACTTCCCTACAGCTCTGTTGATTCTACAGGACTAACAAGAATAAAGAGATCCCAGAAATTGTTTTTGCCATAGAAAAGGAAGAAGACATGCAGAGAACAGATCTAATGGGTGTGAAGGGATCACTATATGTAGCTGCATTTTTGACCAGAAGGAGAGGAGAAAAACAGGGACAAAATTCTGTTTAGGCAGTTGCAAGCAATGACTTGTGGGTTCTCTGAACTCAGTGAATTTTTCTTACATTATTCTGCAGCTGACCTTCTGGTTCAGGGTGAATTTTGCAGAAATTTCCCCAAATTAAAACAACCTCTATCTTCCGAACATGAAAACTATCCCAGGTGTAACCTTCCTAATACAAATTACTACTCTGACTGGCTCAATAGTAACTCTAAAGTGTGACAAATCCAGTCATGGTCCAAAGGCAGCTATATGCCAGAGCAAGCAGATGAAGGTATGCACCATGTTCAGTTCCTTTGCTCAGAGGTCAGAGCTGCAGTTTCATTAGTATCAATCGGTACAGGTGTTCTGCTCAGAAGAAGCCAGAGCTTATTTCCACATTGTTTGTGTCTTTTGCCCAGACATGTGGAGCTTCCTCTCATGCTGATACAAATGTGTTTAACGTATTTGAAGAGCTATGCCAGGTGCTTCTATGCTGTGCTCACCCCTTGACTGATTCCTCTACGGAGACAAGTGTTTATAACTGAGATGGCTGCAGCTACTGTGCACTATGGAGTAAATCTTCAGACTTTTTTGCTGCTGCTCTGAAGTTTTCCCTGACTCTAGCAGAACTCCTCTGTGGGAAACTTCTCACTTAGGCTTCACACTTGAAGGCAACTGGCCTCATGATCTACTAGGGAACTGAGCAATCTGCAGTACATTTACTCCATTTAGCTTCACATATAAACCCTGTAACAGGTCTTGAATGTAAAGAACAACTAGTGCACATCCTAAGATTACTATAAAGCTATAACCATAGCCAAAGGGGGACACAAATCACTCTGAGATTTGATTTGCCTGAATCATAAAGATTCACCATAAAATCTAGTTATGAGCATCATTAAAAAAATAAGCATCAGAGCATGAAATGTTAGAGACATTTGCAATCTTTTGAAAAAATAGTGTCTTGTTCAAGATCAAATTTTAAATCATTCTTTCAAAGTTGTCTAAATGGAAACACGCTTCTGGCAGTCAAGTCAAGGAGATGTGTAAAAATGTTCGCAAAGCATGTTTTAAAAGTGTCATACAACATACCCAGTGCTGGCCTACTATGGTCTGCTCTTCTCAAAAAGTGCTAGCTTAAGGGATTAAGGTCAGACTTTGAAAGACATTTCATTTCTAAAGATGCAGATAAAAGCCTACTGAGAGTTTTGAAAAATTTTAGCATCTAACTCTAGTCAAAATCAATTAGATCAGTAAGTATCTCAGGTGTTTTGAAAATCTCAGGAGGTACTGAGCATGGCAAGTGCTTGAATTACTTTAAAAATCTAGTCATTAGTGCCTTCAGATGACTGGCAGAAGAATATACAGAATGGACATCTTGCACATTTAAAGCAACAGATAAAGAGACCACAAAATGTTGATGGGATATTTAACATTGATCTGATTCTGTTCCTTTTATTGATACAGGTCACACTATGTCACTGAAGTTAATTGCACTACACCAGTGTAGAAGCAGTGTGAAATGAAAATCTTGCCCAACATGAATATGCAAAAAAATTCGAACATTTCTTGCTTGTAAACAGGATTGAGTGTCATGACTCAGCTTATGTTAGGGATTTCAAGATTTTGATTGAGAAATGAGGAAAGAGCTCTTGGCTGGAATTCATCAGCATGTTCCCAGGAAAATCTTTGTCCAGTGGTGCATGCACTGATAGAACTTGCTGACCTTAAAAACATCTCAGTTACATGAGCTGCTGCACAAGCGTAGGATGAAACAACCTGTGAGACAACGGGCAGTTATACTTTGCATGGAGCCCTTTGGACTGGGTCTCTTGATTGGAATCCTCTAGATTTTTCCTTCAAACAAGACCATAAATGGTAGCAAAACGAAAATGTTCCAGGCTTTGAGGAAAGTGCGTTAATCTGCTGATCTTGGCTCAAAATTTTCATGAAGGTTAGAGAACTTTTCTGAACAACTATAATGAGTTTTGAGAGAATGAAAAAAGCTAGTATTTCATCTTACTATGCTTAGAGCTTTTAGAGGAAGTCTGGATATTATTTAGTAATACCCAGCTCTAATAGACCAACTACAGATCACCTACAGATCTCAAAGTATTCTACAAAAGACAATTATTTCATCATCTGATTTTCTATATGGGTAAAATGAAGCAGAGGAAAAGAACATGATCCACTAAATCCAGAATTCAAACTATGAACGTCTCACAGGTACCTTTATCCACTAAGCCACACGATACATCCTCCAGCCCATCAAATGAGGAGACAGACTGCTACGATGAATAAATATGCAGTGTTTGGTGCCTGTCTGGTAATGGCACTGAACATGATGTAAATATCAACTGATACATGATTTTAAGTGTCTGATTTTCAAAGAAGCTGAACAGTCCTGATTGCTTTTACTTAGAATTGTAACTAGTCAGCATGTCATTGGATCAGCTTTAATGAGTTACCTAAATACTGATTTCAGATCATAATTTTCAGCATCCCCTCTAGCAAACTGCTAGTAGCCTCTTTACTAAAATAAATTTTTTCTCTGGCAGAGTGGACAGTGGTTATTCTGCCCCCTCTTCACAGAGAGGGCAGAACCGGATCCACACTCCCTCCCAGTGTGGGAAGGTTGCCTCATGGATTTTGTTTCAGATAGAAAGATCGAATAGGGACTTAATAATTTTCTTCTCACTTCAATTCACGAATTTCCCTTGGAACTGGAAAGCCTTGGAATATTTCCACAGAAAATGATAATCAGTTGTTCTTTCTCCATTGTCTGGTGCACAGCTAAGACAGACGAATCAAAAATAGTAAAGAGGTCACACTTCAATTTCTTCATGCTTCTTCAACTACAATGCTGTTTTGAGCTTACACTGCCATGTTTATTTGCTTCATTTATAATGACCAAAGTCAGTATAAATGCTTGCTAAAGCAAGCATTTTATACTCCCTGAGAAATTTTTGCCACAGGAAATCTGGGGGTAGATCAAAATTCCTGCATGGCACCAGTGGCATCCTCTTTGGGGTATGTGTACAGACATATAGAGACAAAAGTCAAGATCCCTGTGCTCCCCCCGTCCCTACATGTGGAAATAGCTACTCAAAGCACTGGTACTTCAAAGATCTTCAGATAATTGACCCAACCAAAGTGAAGGTATTGCAAAATGCCTCTTTCCACAGATACAGTCACTGCTCCTCAGGTTTACATCTGGTCCTGTCTCTTTGAAACATGCACTTCCTGAGCACTTCTACAGATGGAAACTTTTACATACATTTTAAAGTAACACTAGAGGGCAACAATGCATGAGATATTCAGAATCTGCGAGCCTGAAAAGGTCTGAAATGGGTGATCTTCATTTGTTAATAGTTAAACAAAATTCAATAACTGTTTGCTCCATGTGTTTGTTTTAATTTGCAAAGAACTGGTGCTGGGATAGGAAAGGAGGAAGAAAAGGCTTCACAAATGAATAGAAAGAAATAATTGCTTGCTTTCTTTCACATTTGTGTTATATTCTTAAAAAAGGTGAGTTTTCTGGGGGAAGGATATCTGCATACAGCGATATCTGTCTCTTCCAAACATAATATTTAAAAACATTTAAAGATCCCTCAATTTGTTTTCTAGTTTAGTGAAATGCTGACAGAGAAAGATCTCTTGGAAAAGGAAAAGGAAAAGGAAAAGGAAAAGGAAAAGGAGAAGGAACGGAGAGGAGAGCAAAGGAGAGATCATAGAGGTAGTGAGAAGTCATAAAATTTTTTATCTCTTTGTTAGAGGTATCTTACCTGCACAGCCCAATGATTGTACTTGCCTTTTATCGCCAACTCTCTCTACAAATTTTAGCTTTGAAGCTAATTGATCAGTAACCTGGAAGAGTTTTGGTGGGGAGGGGAAACAAGGATTTGATTTGTTTCTCTTTCTTCCTGAATCTAATTTATCATCCTTTCATATAATGTTTTGGGCCATATATTAAACAACTTTTGCTTACTCAGGTTGTTGCTGTTAATAAAGGATATTGTCTAAAGCTTGGATGTTGTTTTGTGCTGGAAAATGAAACAAAAATCTTCACATCCTACTGCTTTCAAGTCTCCATAAATTCAAGGTACCTGGATGGATGTTTGTCTTGAATTTATGGCTCTGGTGATTAACATCTTCAGAGTGCATTCAGACATCAAGAAAAGGTTCTGCTTCAAAAAAGCTTTCTTTTAGGAATGTCAAGTGCAAAATTAATGATTCAGGATTCAGTCTGAAAAAAAGAGATGTAAGTGTGAAGTGAACCTTTAATGGGCTGTGAGAGGGAGTGACTGTTTAGAAGAATTTTTACAGCACTGTGCTTCCTGCTACTTCAATAATAATAACAGTAACAGTAATACCTCTTATATTTCACTTCCCATCAACAGAACTCAAGTAATTATGTTCATTTCTTATCTTATCTTATAGCAAGTATTACCAAAGAAAGGAATGTCATAATGCTGTGTCTTCCACTATCTGTGCTTTTAAGCAATGCGGCAGACCCAGTTTTGTCTCCTCTACTAAGGCAGGATGCATAGAAGGATCAAACAGCAGAAAAAGCTCTTTTTGAGCACCTGAGTTTTAGAGATCACTGTAATCTCCTTGGAGGTGAGGTGGGGATCATGGTGTGGCCACGCAGGGAGTCTGGCTCCTTTGGGCAGAAAATAAATACACTTGTTACATTTAAAAGCCTCACCATCTCTGCTTTCAAATACATTGCACAGGACCAGCATGATGCTACATTAGTATGGTATGCTATTGATGGTTGATGCCACTTACAGGTTCAATCCAGGCAAATAAAAAACTGAATATCATCTTCTTTTTAAGTAAAGAAATTATGGATAAGTCCTAACATGCTCATCAATCCGAGTAGGCTTCATTTTTTCCTTCTACAGCCAACAGAAAATTATCATGCCATATGAAATTAATTCAGGTCATGATAGTGCAGCTGAAAAGCTAGAGGCCAGTTCATGGAGATTGCTCGTAACAGACTCTCTGTTTTCATGTTGCGTTTAATGGGCCTTTTGGTTGAAATGTTTGTTATGATGTACTTTGTTTCCAGTATAAGATGAATAGGGCTACTGTGTTTTTGAGCCTCTCCAAGATAATTACTGAGATTCAACTGTTTCTCCTTTATGTACCTATGTTTCATAGGTCTACATTCACTTCGTCACCGGCAGAGTATGAAAGGGAACAATCAGGATATTCACATAGGTCAGGTTTCCCTGAAGAGATCTTGCCTCTTACACTAGTGTTCTTCCTGCTAATCCAAACGTAAAGATGAATAGTAACAATTCATTTCAGCTATATATTATTAATTTTAAGCAGTCTAATTTTTCTTTCAGCCACTTTATATTACCCACATGTAATGACCCTTGCCCACATAAATCAACCAGGAAGATTTCATTTGCTTACTGATGAATCCAGTTCTGTTCATTTCCAACCTCTTCTTGCAAAACTCTGAGAGTAATGCGCAGTTTTTCCTTAGTCTTCTTGAAGCAGTAATGCATAGCTAAACACTTCAGTGAAACCTGGAAAATAGCCCTTCAGCTCCTAAATGCTGACTACTAGCTGCAGGAATTTAAAGTGCTTAGCTCTATAGTATTTAGCTCTACTATACTGTATTATCCTTGATTTTTGCACTGTTCATTTTAGCTGAATGAGGTGATAATTAAACATACGCAGTCTATGGAACAGAAAGTGTTATTCAAAACTAACCAGCAAAGGTCACAGAATAAATACATTGACAACTCACTAAGAAAGGAGATTATCCAAAGTCTTGACTTGGTGTTAGTTCAAATCCCAAGACATGAGAGAGTTTTTATTCCCTCTCAATTCCTTTGCTGTTTTGGGATTTCTATGTATTGCTTAGCTTTAATTTCTGTCAAAGCCATCTCATCAACTCTGTTGACTGCCTGGTAAAATTCCCTTCTACACTTGGGTCAGTATGTACTGAAGAAGAAGGTTATCTGCGCTATTAAACCTTTGACTTCTTGTCTTTTGAAGAGATCATTTTGCATTTTGCTATGGCAGAGCTGTAATTAGATCTGTTAATTAAGGACAGAATGAACTTTTTAAAAACTCTAAACCCCTTTGCATTTTTGATAAGTTTGCTTAGGTTGCTACTGACCTTTGTACGGGGTTTGCCACTGCTTATTAATTGTTAAATTTTAATTAGGCATGCTGATGAATGTGCTAGCCTTTGCAATAAATAAAAGGTAGCTTCATTTATAATCAGATATTTACCAGTCTAAAGTGAAATTATCTGCCTTCCTAGAACATGGTTCATTTAACATATTTTGATAAGAGTAATTGGTGGTATATAAAACCCAAACCCCAAGAGATATGTATAATGGCTCCCTGGTTAAGAGGCTGGATTACCAGAGCAAACTGAGCTAGGACACTGGATCTTAAAAACATCCCACAGGCACTTGAACTAAATGACTTCAACAACTGTTCAGATATTCACAGTATTTCTACTTCAAAAATGTGTTTCCAAGAGAATGCACTCTTCTGACCGCAGAAACAGGCCAGACTGGTGATGGAGGGGGAGGTTGAGAGGCAAGGGGATGAAGAAGAGAACCATCTTTCATGCCTAAGGGAGATGAAAATGCGCAGCACTAGCAAGCCACCTACTTTTTTCTTTGCCAGTAATAAATATATGGCCTATGTCTTTGCCTGTGTCACCCATCCAGGGACTCCACAGACTAACCCACCGAGAAGGCTGTGAAGCAACATAATGCAAACCTGTCCCAAAGACCATTGAAGTTAAGGGGTGCCAGGGATCAAAATATTTTTTTCAGATTGATCAGTAGCCCCATATCTGAAAGAAATGGCAAGTATCTATCCTGTTCACCTGCTGTAGTAGAATTATTAACCATTCTGTTTAAATAGGACCTCTTTCCACTCTCACCTTTTGTCTCTGTGAAGGACCATCAGAGAATCTTTTCATCATGATTGGGATATTTAATTAGTCGCATTCTTTGCCAGGAAGAGAGATAGCAGTCACCAATGTCTGACACAGCATACTCATGTACATAACTTCATCCCCAATTTCAGTGCCATAACTTTAAGCTGTGCAGCAAACTGGGAAAATAACAGAGACAGTGACTAAAGTCATGTTCAGGTAAAGGCAAGTGGCAAAAGTCACACTGACTTCACACAGTCCCTGCCCATCTTCAGAGATCAAGGGCCAAATGCTCTGCACTGCTCTTATCAGGACCCACCACACATATAATGAAATGCTACTGTAGTTGGTGCTGATTTTCCAGCTGTTTCACTGTTTGCCTTGAAGAAAGAGCACCTGTAATTCACTTTTTATTGTGAAGTTTATTAAGTATCTCCTCCCAAGGACTAGATACCTAGATAATTATCATGTCGTCTGTATTATTACTGATGAAATGCTACCTTAGTTTTATGAAGGATGATCCGAATAGGTTTTGAAAGATGAAGTGCAGTGCTCAGAACTGCATGTGTAATGCCGGGGGTTCCCTGTCCTCTGACCATCTCAAAGCATGTGGTCACTGCTGTTTGGTTTGATGCCAGTTCTTCAAGTATTGAGTGCTGCTTTCAAGATTCACATTGCAAGCAGCAGGGCTGATGATTGACTTGCCAGGGTGATTTCAGGCAGTCATGAAAGTACTACTTTTCAAAGGCTGGTGCTTTGGGAGCATTCTACCATACTGTGGGAATATTTTGCTAGTGGTACACCTAACTGGACTCACAGTGATGAAAGACTTGAGAATTCAGAGACAGTAGGCAAATTCATTTTCTGGGTCCTAACAAGTTATGTCTTCCCAGCAAACAAGTTTCAACAGACTCCTTATGTGGGACTCAGTGATATGTGTTTGATTATCTCCTGACATTGAAAAAGAGACCTAAGCCAATTTTCAGAGAGTGTTCAAGTAACCTGTCTGCTGTTAACCCTGTTTTATCCACAGATGTTCCTGGCAAGTCTACTGAGAATCAATTCTTTTTCTTTTGAAATCAGGTATGATTGCATGACTGGCTTTACTTTTCCTTGCAATGAAAAAGCAAAAGAACCATTTGAAAGCTTTCACCCTTACTGACATAAAAATGACATTACATCTTCAGCACAGGGTGGAGCATGCTTCATCTGATACTTCAGGACACAGGCTAATGCATCTTACGCAGCGCTGTTGATTTAAGTGAAGACCAACACCGTAGAAATACAGTCGTTACTGCAACAGAAAATGGGGCATGAAATAGAGGCCACATATCAGTCTTTTTAATAATGATCTCAGAGCCATATTAACGAGCTGGAAGCGAGGAATTATGGTTGAGCAGAATTTCTTCCCCTTGAACTTAGAATAGCAGCAGGACATGAAGGAGCTGTAATAGAATGTTATTTTACAAGAAGTAAATAATGTAACAGAGTCTATAAGGATGTCAGCAGGAGAGTTAGAACTGTCATAGCATAATCCTGACTTGAGCAGCAATGTGTGAAAAAGTAGCCTGCAGCAGTTTTTCCAGTACTTCAATAATTTCTACTTTCTCACTGATCTTTGTTTACTCTACTTACCTTGTCAAAAAAATGTTTTACCTTATGTTAAAATGCAAGTTAAAAGAAGAAAATGTATTCCCAGAAATCCCAACTTTTCAAGCATACATATTTTCTTTTCTTTATGAGTTGTGGCTGCAGAAAAGATGGAAGAATAGTATTCCCTTCACTTAAAAAATACAAAGAGTAGTAAAACCACAAATAAAAAGAAAAAGCCAGTGTCTTGGTTGCTTTTTTTTTCCTTCTAATGAATAATTCAAAAAATTGGCAGTATTACACTTCACATTCTTGTGATATGACAGTATTTTTTCCAATGAGTCCTCAAATGTAAGCTCAGGAGGGTCATGAAACTACACAGTTATCATTATTGGAATACAACAACATCTTCCAAGATACTGCAGCACCTTTTTATCATTACTGAAGCAAGCCAGAGAGGACAAGTTTGCAACTAAATAAAATGCTAAGTATTAAACTGAAGTTACAAAAAAAGGGGGAAGGGGCCTGAGTCTCTTTTTTGTCATTTCTCTTCTCCTGTAGTATCTATTTAGTATTTCTTAAACTGTTATTATAGGAACGTAGTAAAGATTGGGGGACAAAACTAAACCAAACTTTCATAATGGCTTTGTTCCTGCCTTGACATCATGCAAGGGATTCAGAGCATGCCGTCCCAGAAGAATACTCTCACCAGCCTTCCCTGGCACAAATTCAATCTGATTTTCAATAGGATCTAGGCACCTCTACTTTCCTTTCAAAAATATTGCTTCCATTGCTTCATTGCTTTGTGGTGCTGTTGCAGAACACAAGATCCTATGCAATTCTCTCACCCCATCCTAGTCATATCCTAAGGAACAGTATGCCATGCTTTTAATTCTAATTGTATTGGCTTCTCCGGGTTTGAGACAGACCTTTAACATCAGTTTGGTGTAATGTGCTTGTACTGAATATTTGTCTTGGTTTTAAGGAAATACATTAAAAACCTTTCATTGAGAATATGAGATATTGCACTGTCCTTGAAATTCTGTTAGGTCCTTCAAAGCCATTTAATCTCAATTAAAGCAGAACATACAAGATAAGGTGCTCTGAAGATGCATTAAAGCGTGTTATAGTGCCAAGCCTCCAYGCACTTTGACACTTCCTAAAAGCACTGTGGCATTGGTTTAAAGGTACGGTTCAAAAATCTCCTTGTGACCCATTATCCATGGATCATTAGCATAATTCAGAACTATTACAGTGTATTGTGCCAATGCGTGCTAACAAGAACTGTTAATGTATGAAGCCTTGACATGATAGATTGTAATGCCTCTGGCTCTGTCATGTCAATGGAAGTTTATGCATTAAATAAAACACACCAGGGGACTAGATAGCTAAGAGATTGGAAATGTACTATAAAACCTTTTAATTCAAAATCACCATTTGTAATCCATACTGAAAATGCAAAGTACAACCAAAAGTTTGATCTTGCATGGATGTTCAGAAGTTTATTCAAAGTAAGTTTAGTGTTGTCAGTATAGCTCCTTCCATCATGGGATGGCACCCTTTATAGTATTCCTAATGGGATCCGAAGGACTGTATAGGCGATGCAAAGCCTAGGCTGCCCTCACATCTGAATATGCCTAAGACATTGCAGCTTGACATGAGCAAGTTTATGTTGCCATTGATTTTGCTGTGCTAATTCAGAGGATAAACAGAGGACTCAATTCTCCAGAGTTATCAATCTGGCACATTTCAAGTACATTTAGACTGGCATGAACTTTGTTTTCTGTTTTCTTTTTATCCCTTCCTAATTACATGTTAAGTGCAGCAGTGTTATGTCACTAGCAAATAATTCCCAAGGATTTCAAGAGCAAATAATACCAAGCAAAAAAATGATTTACAAAAAAATGTTTAGTCACTGTGATCATTTAGAACTGTAAAATAAACTACATTATTTTCTTCAATATCTAGTTCAAATAATGTATTTAGAGATATTTTGTTAAAAGTTTTTGCTGAAGTTGTCAGTAAACAGTGTTGAATGACAACCGCATAGGAAGGAGATGGTGCAACAGTGAGAACACATCTATCAGGAAAATGAAAGGCATTTGGTCATGTTTTCTATACTGGTCTTACCTTACATCTATAATGCAGTACGGCACAAAAGCTTAATACTTCACAGGGCTATCATGGCAGGAAATGGATTTACGTTAGGAACTTGCTAAAAAATATAAGAATGAGAGGTATTTGAGTACCATGAATATCCTGGCTCTATTTCCTACTTGCTTTTGGGGCTCAGAAAACCATTTTTGTATTTCTACCCTCCTTAATTGGTTAACACTGATTTTTTAAGTAACTTACCTACTGTGTAAGTCTGTTGTTAACAAATTTACAGCTGGTTTAACTGCTATTTTTTTTTTAAATAATTACATAGGAGCCTGAAGTAATTAATACACCAGAACACCTATTTAGCCTTCTACATAATAGTGATCTCCTCTTCAGAAGCATAGAATTCCCACAGCAGAGAAGGCAGTGAAAGCTGCAAAGACTAAGCCTCTCTGAAAACATAGCTGTTTTAATACAACTGCCCACATGTGGACATAGATACAAAAACTGATGCCTACAAATTTGACAAACTCAGACATAATAAAAACTGATTATTAGTACAACAAGTTTTTGGAGCTCCRTCACTACTAGGCCTGCCTATTCATTGTTAACTAACACACATTAGTAATTCTTAGTACGTGTCTATTCTGGACATAGGAAACAGGTCACAAACAGTAAGCACACATATAAAAACACTCAACACAGATTCTCTATGTAGTTCATGTAATTGACTCTACATTTGTTTAATACTACCTAGGTCTACAGCCAAGAGCAGAAGTACACCAACAAATAAGAGTAGAAGAATAATCTCTGAATATTGATTTATATATAAGATGGAAATATCCCTGAACCTTATCAGAAACACTGTTGCTCATCTTCTACTAGACCACTGTGCCTAGAGCTGTATCGGCACATCAGCTTTGGACAAGCCTCTACTGCATGTCCTGAGCCAGCTGGCTGTGAACCTCTTCCTTTCCTTCATCCTAGCCCAGGTCTTTGGAATCTGTGGGGAAAGATTTGCCCATTCTGAGTAAGGTCTGGGGGAGCACCTATCCYGCTCAGAGAAAGACCATTAACGCCCTATCCACTGACCCTGAAGACTCCATTGCCAAAAGAGAAATTGGCCAACACTCACTGTAGAATGGCTTCAATTTTGGGTTAATGTTTCTGTGAACACCAACCAGCTGGTTTTGCTGCTACCTTGCCTGATTGCGATACGCCCTGAACAAGGCAGTTCCAGTGAAACACAACAGAACTTTGCACTCTTACCCTTACACTAGTGTTTTCTCCTTACGTAGTCCATTGCTTAATATGTGAACACAATTTGTATTTTATCTCATTAGTAGCCTGATTCAGGCTCATAGTCCCAACACTTTTGGAACTATTTCAGTGGTGAACTGTAGATGGAGTTATTAACCCACCAGAAGCATCTGACAGAGAAAAGCATACACATTCTTCTTTGAAACATTTCTAAGTTCTTGCAATTGTTTGCTCGTATACTAAGAACAGTATATTCAAGAGCATGGAATGGCAACAGGCTACTTGACTCATTGAGGCCACCCCTACAATAGTGAGCAGGCATATGACAGATGAGACAGACACCTGGTTTGGARAGGACACATGAAAGCTCATCCATACACCACCATACACTTCCCAAAGCTTCCTAACATATCCTAGACTTACAGAAAAAGACCAAAAGCCCATCAACAGGAAAAGAACAGGAGAGATCTCAAGAGCAAAAACAAAACAAAACAACCCCCCCCCCCCCACGTCTTAGAAATACAATATTGCTTGGATTAAGTTTGATTCTAGGAGCAGCAATAGTTCACTCTTCTCCACTGTTCCCTCACTGTTCCCCAGCTGCCGTGTAACATCACAACTCACTTTGTCCATCTCTCTCTGTGTTTCAGCTTTGTCTTCAGCTGAGCTTCACCAGTTTGTGAACTTGGGCAAATATCAAATCCTTGTTCAGTAACATCACTATTGGGCTAATAGGAGCCTAAACATCTTCATTTTCCAAGACATCCCTATAGTCTTGTGATAAGATTAGGATGACATTCTTTTCCTTTGTAATAGCAGACCTTCTCTCAATTGTTAAAATACTTGCACATTTCTAAGGGAGTAGAACACTCAGTCGTTAGTGGGTTAAGAAAATCCCATGGAGCTACATCACAAACAAGTTATATTGCTGCTCAGTGGTTTATTTAAATGCAGTTATCTCTGTGAGGATATGAAACAAATCCTTAGGGCATTCACACAAGGAGGGAGTTAGGGCACAAGGGGATTTTGCACCTTCAGATCAAATAAACTGACTTTATTCTAAAATGGGGATGGTCAACCTGGATAGTCAACCAAGCATTTGTTCAGCTCCCATATGAAGACTGCAGCAAATAACTAGCAGAGGAGCTGTGCCAACATGAAGGCTTTTTGGGTAATCTGAAATCTTAGCTGTGGGAGCAAGTGAATTAGCAGAGACTACAGCAGCTGACAATGAATGCCCAGTGCTAAATGGGATCCTGGAGAGCTGTTTGCTTTTAAGACACTCATTTCCTCCTCTGTCCCTTTTAGTATGGGTTTGGTAGGCATTTTCTTATCACTCTCGGCAATATGAAGCTATCAGGATACAGTTTGTACAGTTAGGAAAGCCAGCCTGATCTCCTCTAGCCAGTTGCTCTCAGGAGCTGAATGCCCAGAGAAACATGGAAGTGTCTTCTCGCACCAGAAGATCTATGACTGGCCCTCCAGAGCAAAGGGGACATGACAGCCTGGATACTGCTGCTGCCATACTGCATGTAGCAGCAAGTGTTAGGAGAGGGGTCACACTGGTCCATGTTTAAAAGAGCCCTTGTAGTCCGCTACAAAGCACATTTCTCCCAAGATCTGAAGGCAAGCTGGCTCAAGGGGTTCTCTTCTTTTAGCTAGACCTGCTCTGCTCTCTCCCTGTCAGCTCAGTGTAATAAGCAAGGGTCAAGACAAATAATTTGTTTTGAGGTCAGTATTACTTGTCTTTTATTTTTAGTACTCACACAGAATCTCTTTACGTCTTCTGAAATTGAAAGAACATGCTGATTACCTTAATATGACCTACTTCTATACACAACAATGCACTTATTTATATGTACTTCTGCTGATTACTGAAAATCAGACTAATTTACACAGGTGCATTGTAGGAGGTGGACTAATCCTGAAAATTACCGTCACAGACATTCATTACTGTCTATCAGATCAACTTGGTCCTAGTAGCTTCTGTGTAGGCCCATATACAGTAACTTATACAAGTTTTCTTATGCAGTTAATGCCATGCATGACATAAATTACGCAAAGAAAATTCCTCACATTCATAGGTGGTAAGAAGATCAGGTCTTTTAGCTATCTCAAAGCATACAAGATTACCATTTAAAAATAAAATGCCTTGAGAAATGTTTGCTATAATGCTTATTATACTGCAATTATTTGAACTGAAGAAACTCCACACCTAGCAAGACAATAGTTTGACAGCTTGCTAAAAGAAACAAGCCATAATAATGTATTCCTGTTAAGATCCTGCATCAAAATGACATCTACTTGAAAACATATAGCTCTGATTCTCTGTTACCCTAGGGCCACAAGACAGCCTTAGATGATCCGTGCTATTAGTATAGCAGAAATTGGAGTTTAGGCTAATATTGATTACGCTTAAAAATGTATAGCCGTTTCTGATACATTGTATTAAAAACACCCTGGAAATGGTAAATGAGAGTTAACAGAATTGAGTACTTCTGATTTTTAGCAGAACAGTATTGTGTAATGTAATATCTTGTTAGGCAACACTAGAGGTCTCTCTAAAACTATATTCTTATTTATATGTCATCTCTCACTCTTATTCCCTGCTTGTCTTCCCTTCTTATTTTGGACCATAGTTTCTGTTTATGCTTTAGACAATTTACCTCACATAACCTGAATGCTAGTGTACAACACCCCTTTATTGAATTAATTGTTTAATAGGCCAATTAACTTCAGCTATTTCTCTCTATAAGTGCACAAATGAGATCATTCTCTTCCTCTACATAATATGACACTATTGTAATGAAAAGTTAAAGGAGACTTGATGCAGCAATGGAGCATTAGTCTCTCAGGCATGATCCAAGAATTACTGCAGGCAATTGGAGTTTTGATATTGACTCCAGCTGCATCAAGATTTGCAAAAAGCCACTTTAGTACAACAGAGGTGTCTTTTAAGCTGTGCCATTTTAACAGATCCATGTATCATTCCACTACCTAAAGCATAGTTTACCTTTTAGGTTTCATAGGTGTTAGCTAATCTGTCTTATATTTTGTATTTCTTTCCAGATCGCTCAACTACTTTGTTTATTAAGTATTTTTCACGTTCCTAACACATTAAGAAAACCTGACTTGCACACTTGGTTAGTGCTCACTAAACAGTGTTATCAACAAAGAACCCGAAGCAGCTGAGCTCCTGAGGAAATGCTGCCATAGACTTACTCAGTGTAGTATCTGCTTAATGAAGCATATAAATTGTAATTTAGTGTCTCAGGCCAACTCCTTTCAGAGAGCCTGCATAAGAGTGGATACCTCAGCTTCATCACCATCTCTACATGTATCTGTGACAACTGATGTAGTTATGGCTTCCAGCCATTTACCGTATTCCTCTGCTGGAATTCACTGTCTCCATGGCAGGAATAACAGGACACTCTGTGTGTCCCTTAGACACTGATATTTGCAGCCTGACTGTTCATGAATGTACAGCAAAGGGGTTTCACCTCAGCTCTTAGAGACAGAGACCGATCCGGTTTCTCCCTCCTTTCTTCTCGTCTTATAACTTTTACCATCAGTTGCTGGAAAGAAGTGGAGCAGCACTTTGGATGAGATGTCAAACAACTTTAAATCAAACTTAAGACCAATTGTCATTTGTCTATAATTTGGCTGTATTAAATAGATCAATTAGCACAAGCCTTGCATAAGCATTTTATTTATTTTAGGTACATATTTGGTCCCTCATAGCTAAGAGTCTTGCAGTCATGCAGCTTATTTTCTTCACAGTAAATAAATAAATCTTGTTCTTATGTGAGGGTGTACTTTTATCTCCATTTCCGTTTGGGGAACTGAGTCAGAGTCTGAAGAGTTTGCAAAAGGACCACTCACAGCATATCTGGCAGATGGCAGAGCTAAAGCCAGGTATGGAAAAGACGACTAGAGAAGGGAGTACTCAGTGTTTCATCATGCAATGGGGTACCCAATGGTCTTGTCTGGCAGCAGGTTCTTATTAAACAAAATGAAAGCACTTTTTCACAAGATGCTTAATTAGATTATGGAATGCAGTGTCATAATATGTTATGGAGAATAAAAATGTAAATGGGTTCAAAGAAGGCATAGACAAGTTGATCACCACAAAGGACAGGTCCATTAGTAACCACTAAACATAAGAGTCCAGACGCAAAAGCAGCAAGTCCTCAAGTCACTGATTGCTGGATGTGGGGGAAAGATTCACTGTTACATACATAATCCTTGAATACCACTCTCTTCTTCCACCACTGCTCCCTTCTGGAGACAGGGTATTTCACAGAAAGGGATCTGTGTTGAAGTTACCACTCCAGCTGAGAGAAAAGAGCTCTATTTAGCAATGGATATCTTTGTAAGCAAGTGCAGTTACGGTTATATAATACAAATAGGATTTGAGGGGAAGGAGGGGTTATTTTTATGTTTTTCCTCTAAGGTTTAGAGACTTTGTTCCTATAAGAAGTATCCTGTCTTATTTCAGAATGGCTGGTTCAGGATATGCCATATAACAAGCAAACAATAATGACACCGTTTGCATTGTGGCCAGAAGACTAAGCTTGTTAAGTCAACCCAAGTGTTTTTCCCCTTCCATTGACAGGAAATCAATTGTTTCTGACCTGATACATAAACCTATCACATACTAAACTACTAGGTAGGAAAATCAATACACAATAATAGGAGGTATAAGTTTGAAAAGGAGCCTTTCTACCATTTTCAGCCCAGACACAATACAATGGTTATAAGGGTAATTTTGAAACTAAGGACACTGCTACGATGCTTTTGTTTTGCAAAGCAAATGACAGTTCTACAAGCGTAATGGCAACTGATGGCAGCTCAAGGCTATATCCATTTTTATTCCATGAGTGCACCAGGAACTAGTAGGGCTGGGAGGTTGCTGTGGAAAATGAGGGGATCTAAATGACTACTTGTTTATGTAACCATTGTAAATATTCCTTTATTAAAGTACTGTTGTTATAGAACTAATTACCCTTTCAGCTCTTCACTGACTTCTGTGGCTGCACCTATTCAGGGTTAGGGTTTAAATTTTTTGAGAGCAGATCTCCTGTTTTTCATATGGATCTGTAAATGCCCTGGCATTTATTACCAATCATGTCAAGGTCAAACCAGATAGCTTTTTTTCTCTCCTGAGATTCCTGTTGCCAGTACTATATTTATTAACCAAGTATACTATTAACAAATGTAGCAAAAATTTAAAGCAAATGAAAAAAACCCACAAGCAATCTATCTGCATATTTAGTCATACCTAATGATACACTTCAGTGCATGTCTACTTATATACACTGTCTTTTGAGTTATAAGAGAAGACTGGAGTCAATTTACCCCTTTTTACTTTCTTAGATCAAGGAACTCTTGGAATCCCACCTGGGTCTCTTTGTTTAGCAGTGACCGTTTCACCCAGTGAACACCTTCCCCAGCCTGGCTTCACCTTTCAAGGAAGTTGGATTTCCTCAAAAAGATCTTTATGTTCTTCCTCATATTTTCATACTGCTCAGGCATCCTCATTACACAGCCTGTATCTTCCTTTATCCACAATTAATTTTTTTACAGCTAGTAAAATTCCAGCCAAATAGAAATATGAGAAGACAATTCCTCTCCAGTTTAGTTCAAAATTAGATTATCAGGGTGGGGCTTTTTCAAAATGAAAAAGTCCTCCTGAGCCAACTGAAATGTTCATTTCAAAACACAGATGTTTCAGGTTTTATTTTTCAGGATTTTTTTTTAAGCTTCTGAGTAACATTTAAGTAAATTTCACCTCCCAACAAATCAAATGATTTTTTACCATGTGTAAGAATGAAAAATTTAAATTTTTTAGTTTTCCTTTTTTTCAGACAAAGAATTTGCTGAGTTTGATAGAAATCTGTGACTCAGGCTAAAGCGACATTTTTAGCAAATAATTACTCATCCAAAAATATTGCCTGTTCTTCATTAATTTCCCAGTTAGGCAGACTGGCCATACATGAGAATGTCCACATGGTGGTTGCTTCATTGCTTGGCATTTGAATCGCTTAATTCATCTTGTGTTTTCAAAATGATGTGTGGAAAGTATTTTTCGTTTTGACACCCCAGCTCTGATACTGAATAAACCCCATTTTAGAACAGGATTGTTTTGCTCAGAACTCCATCGCAGCCATATTACTCCCAAACAGATAGATAAACCAATGCTCTCACGAGTCTATCTTCTGTTACTTTAACTCCATGTAACTTGACTCTAAAAGGAATATAGTTTTGCTCTTTATATTTTCATTTAGACTATAAACAGCTACATAATGTCACCTTTCCCAAATTATTTCAGGTACATCAGGGGAAAAACACTGGACAGAGAGAGGAAATTTTAAAGACAGTAAGATAAATCTTTACTCTTATGCAGATGTTGTGCAGTCTTTAATACACAAGCAGCTTAAGATGTCAGTTCCTAAGGTCTTATTTGAGCCTTATTTTGAGGTCTTATTTTGAGCCTTACAAAAAAGAATATAAACATAACCTCACTCAAGTCTAAAGAATACAGGCTAAATCAACTTGCAGGATTCATGGATTTTAATGTAAATAAAGAGAGCTACGACTTGCAGGTTTGACCTGCACAGCTCAGGCCAAAGCATATCATCCAGTAAATCCTGCTACTGAATTAATTAGTGTTTCATCCCACATAAGTATTCCTGTGAAAGCCAGGAAGTTGCGGCTGAATTACAGCATTACTTTCAGAAGGGCATCCAGCTTCCTTCCATCCTATAATGTTTAGGAGGCTAAGCATGAAGCCCAATAAGCCATGTTCCTTTTCATTTCATAGAACTAGAACTTAATCCAGCTGTGATGTGAAAATAAACCTATGTTGTTGTGACATGCTACTCCCATATATTGCTGGCCTTACCCCTATGAAATGCCACCAGAATTCTACATTTACTTTGTGGCATAAGCATTTCATCAGAAGCGATGACTAGGGATACCAGGAAAAAATCAATCGATGAGAGAACAGCTATCTATAAAGGGAGAAGTAGTCTCATTTGGGTTTTTTCCTAATTTGTTTTGCAACTTTGCAGAAGTTAAAAAATGAAGAAGAGATTGGAAGGAGGAGCAAAAAAAGACCAAATGACAAAGGGCAAGAACATGAAAGTATCTCAGATTTATCTTGTGCACCTCACTGGAAACTCTTGAAAATAATATCCTGAAGTTAGGGTTGTCATTATCCCAGTCTCCCTATACAGTCAACAGTGAGAGTTACACACCTCTGGAGGAGAACTCAGATCAAACAGGGTCTGAATCATCTTTTTCAAGTGCGTCTTTATATCCACTAATATATAGGGAAGCTAAAGCAGGTATATTCCTTACTTAGCTCAGTTTGGTGGGGTGAAYTTGAACGTTTGTCATAGTTATGTCTGGATGAATGCAGATTGAAAATGGTCCTATTTATTTCACTGACAGGCTTTTAAAATCACCCTACAGCTTAATTTGTGTTTCTGTTACATCACTGGAAAATAAAATATGTCCAGTAAGCAGAATCCCAACAACTTCAGGATGGAGGGGAGATTGTTGTTGTTGTAGTTGTTCAT
Organism: Apteryx rowi; assembly: GCF_003343035.1. Lineage (NCBI taxonomy): Eukaryota > Metazoa > Chordata > Aves > Apterygiformes > Apterygidae > Apteryx > Apteryx rowi. The sequence goes on along the minus strand of NW_020447196.1, from coordinate 8,549,825 downwards.
CATTGGTGACATAAGCGAATAAAAGATGTCCCAGCTGCAACCCATTCTCCCTCCTGATTCAAGATTTTAATTTGAAAATGGCTATTTTTAGGCTAGAGCTCATTTGAGGTTGTTCTCTGTCTCCTGCATGTAGCTGATTGCTGATAACCCATTTGGGGGAGTGGGGGTAGACCAGTGCAATCTGCAAACATTACGAATCAGATTGACTGAAAAGCAGAGCAGAGCTGCCAGAGACCTTTCTGAGATTTGAGTCTGATCTCTGATACTCTCTGCCTTCTCTTAAAGATCCACTCTTTAGTTATAAGTGACACTTCTTTCACATTTTAAATAGCTGGTGGAAAATAAAAAGGAAAAGACCCTAAAATGCTTTTGCCAGACTAGTCAATGCATTTAAGATTAAGCTGAACATTTCTATACATCTGTGACCTTTAAAAACCATTAGGAAGGTGAGATGTTAGGATTTAGTCTCAGCCAGGTGATTGATGTTTTTTTTCAGCTGTAAAGCAAAGCTATAGTCTGTAGTCTAAAGCCTATTTATAATCCTCTTTAACAGCACTTGCTATAAAGATACAACTCATTTCTTTGTAAAAATAGCCTGGCTCTGCAATAGTACGATATGTTTAAATAAAGTAAAGTAGGGACCTGGAGCTTGCCTTCAAGATATATATTAAAGAACTGTCAATAATTGCCCTACATTTGAAGGAATTTTGTTAATATGAAAACCTGATAGCACCTCTGTAAGATAAGTGTCAATATAGGTCTTCCATTAATCTGTTTCCTTTCTCAAAGAAATTGGCAATTACAATAAATAGGCACAGAACCAGCTTTGCAGGTGGGGCATTTCTTTCTCAGGCTGCTCCCAAAGACGTATGTCACTTTGTCATGTATCACTGGCAAGTAAGCGCCAGTGTGCCACGAGCAGTGCAGGGGTCAACTGCCTATTCAGAGTAATGCTTAACGTAGCCTCCTTCGCTCTTTTTAACCTGGTGTATTCTACTGATCCATTCTTGATGTGCTCAAGGAGAGGTGTGCATCCAGAGGTACCTGTGCGTGCATGTTACTTACAAGGTTTTACCCTACAGCATWTTTTTTTCTGTCCTTAGAAAAAGAAAGAAGTATTAGAAAGAGGAGGAGGAGATATTTCGGATTTATCAGTATGTCTGTGCACTTCTGGAAAGCAACAATTAGACTTGCTCAGGGAAGTGAAAGTTTGTAGCTGTGGGGCATGGGTTCATAGTCAATGAAGACATCAGTAAGGACAGGCAGTTAAATATGATTCAGTACATCCTCAAGCCAGAAGCTGAGCCCATCATCAGTATTTATATTCAATAAAGTTGGAAAACAGGTAGTTATCTCAGTGATGATTCATTAAGGATCCAGTGAAGTTAGATACAAAGCCAAAACAATGCTTATTTGGTTCAGACAAACTATTATGCTTTTGTGCAGCCTGTAATACTTAGCAGGTTCCAATATTCCCCCTTAAATTAAAAGTAAGTTTATGCCTTTATTTCTTCATGTGGCTGTGGCCACCAGAACATGAACGGATGTGGGATCAAAGTACCAAAATGATTGAAATAACAAAAAAGCAAGTCTAAACATACAGTTTAATATTTTTGAAAAGATCTAGAAATGAAATTTCTATGATTAGGCAACGTTTCCAGGCAATCCTTACCTTTTTTCCTATCGTACTTGTCCTAATGCATTTCTTACTACATTTATCCCAATAAAGGACTGCATATAGATTCAGTTTTATTGTAGGGTCATATTATTCTTCTGGCTGTTAGGATAGGGTTTTTAAAGGTGGTCCAACTCCCACTAATAGAACCCAATGGTAATTGAATGTTCCCTAATAGTGATCCCTACTGAAAAAGCTAAATTCAAAGGCCAGATAAGGCAGCATCCAAATCTACTTCTGTCTCCCCTTTTGACAACTGGGTACTGGAGATGGACTGGAAACTTTGAAATCTCAGATTTCAATGGAAGATAACAAGACTCTAGGGCTACCACACTATGTCACTGGAGAAGCTCAGTTCTGTCGGAGCCTGTGTGTACACTCCGCTATCCGTGCAAACCAGCTAGAAATGAAACTTCACTGAGCTGCTGAGGAACTCCCTTAGACTAAAGAGGTCTTTTGAGCTGAACAGAGTTGGAGCAATGGCCTAAACTGATTTATGCTAGCCCCTTTGTTTTCCTTGCTGCTGGGAAACTACAAAGCAAATTGYCAACACGTCACAGTACTTTTTGAATCCTTTATTACTGGTATTGACTTCTGAAGATGTGCCAAAAAGGGGCAATGCATGATCTGCCTTTGATGAACCTGGATTACACAATTTCAGGTCTGGCTAAGTGTGGTCTTAAACTACTTAATAGGACTTAACAGTGAGGCAGCAGCAACCACAGCCTTTTGGCCATCAAACGCAAACTCAAGTTGCACCTTAAGCTGCTGCAGCCATTGCACAGGCTTGATACTTAAGCTACCAGTACTGCTGCTAAGTCTCCAACAGCTGTAGAAGACACAGACAGACAGACAGAAGAAAGAAACCAGAGAGACAGAAGGAAAGAAGGAAAGAAGGAAAAAAAAGAAGAGAGAGAGAAAGAGACAGAGAAAGAGACAGAGAGAGAAAGAGGAGAGAGGAGAGGGGAGAGGGGAGGAAAGGGGAGGGGAGGGGACAGGAGGGGGGAAGAGGGGAGGGGACAGGAGGGGAGGGGACGGGAGGAGAGGAGAGCAGGGCAGGGTAGGGCAGGGGAGGAGAGGAGAGGAGAAAGAGAAGGATAGAGACAGAAAGAAAGAAAAAGGAGGAAGCAAGGAAAGAGACAGACAAACATGGAAAAAAAAAAGTTTTCACAAACAACAAAACAAAGACATCACGTTTTTTCAGGGAACAAACTGACATTCTCCTAGCTATACACACACAAAAAGAGGGAGGAGGCTGAAGGAGAAGTTCAATAAATTGGGTCTCTTGCATTCATTGAAGTATGCAAGTGGTTCAAATTCAACAACTTGGCACCTCAATGTCAAATTGAAGTCAGAGCCTGATTGTCCTTTAGTTCCAATTTTCCATCACAATGATCCTGCTGTTTGCTTTTTGTTACCACTCCTTATCTGACACCCTATTGCAATTCTCACAAGAAACCATTGATAAGACCAGACTAGGTGCCTAGATGGAGCTTTTCCATATTGGTCATCAGTAGACCTTTACTTGCTTCTGGAAGGCCAGGCTGTCTCCTTCTGGTCATTCACTGTGTTCTTCTGGCATGCTAGGCTGCAAACACCACACACAGCAAAAATGACAAGCAAAATCTTTCGGTTTTACTTGAAGGGATCTACCTGAAAGTCTGTCCTGGTCCATTCAACATACAGAGCATGTATCACCCTTTATGAGTTGGACAAATATTAAGTGTACATTATATGTTCAGGTTTCAATCTTCCCACCACTGAAATTGCTTGATTTCAGGCTTAAAGCCACAGCAAGAGTTTACAAGGAAACACACCCTTGTTGCCTCTGTGCAACTTCTTTCTGAATTTCCCAGTGCAGGAAAAGGTGGGAACACTGCATGAGCTATTGCAGGCTGATCCCTGCTGGTCAAGCCAGATGGATGCATTCCTGGCCATATCTTCTGTCACTACCCTTTTGGCTTTTAAAATGAAGTGTGCTTCACTGCTGGTATTCAGAGTGACAGGCCTCTGTGCTACCTCCAGTGCAAAAACAATTACCCTCGATGCACGTCTTTTTTTCATATTCAGGTAACTAGAGGAGTTAGTCATAAGATTTTGCTCACGGGGATTTTCACATGACAGGGCTGTTATTGAATTTAACAGTGTCACCTTCCTTTTGCAACACAGCAGCATGTTTGTACAATGACAAAGTAGAGCACTGTCTTGCAGTCACAGACAAGGAGCTACATAGACCACACACATCCCAAGAACTAGGTATAAATGAACTACGTGAATTTAAAGACAACACATGAAGGTGCAGGCCTCTCAGTTAAGCACCTACCTGCCTAAATACCACCAGGACATATGTCCAGATAGTGTGTACTTGCAAAAAGAACCAAGCAAAATCACATGGGGCCAAAAGGGGCTGGCAGAGTTTTGTAAATCTGAAAGGGATCAAACTTAAGGACAATTTGATCAAACCTGGGATTTATGTGGGCAAGGGAAAGGAAACATTAGTCAATCTCTCAAAGAAAACACTGAATCAATATAGTGAAAGGAAGGTCTCATTCTATTTTGCATTGTCAGTTTGGAATTTCCCAGCTTCTCTGAAACCATTGCCATAGGAATATGCCGTTTATGTTTTGTTTACATGAAACTCATCCAGGGTCATTTGCTGTTACATCTTGATATGAAAATGTTAACTGTTAGCACTGCACCTCTCATGGAAAGAAGCAGAAATGAAAAAAAGCACAAATAGCAGGTAAACATCTTTGCTACTAAATCTTTCTCTATATGTCCACCCCTTCTATTTTGGTTCCTTGCTGAAAGGAAGTGCAGGACCATACCTAAGAAACAAGACTGTCAGCATTCATTAAGACCAATGCTTAATCTCAGTTGACAACATCAATGTCAGAATTGTAGCTGAGAGCTGGCAGCATTTCAATAGAGGATTCTTCTGAGCTCTTACACACTACTTCAATAAATAATCCTACCGGGAAATATGGAGAAGAGCATTTAAAATGATTTTAGCTGGCACGTCACTACAAGGTTGAACCATCATGTAGTGATGTGCCCACTGCCTAATTCCACTGTGAAATGTTGAAATACAGCTTTTAGCTCCACAGAAGCATGTAGGCCTCTATTTACATGCAAATTGATGCTATTCATGTGTGAACTACAGCAGGTACTGACTCTGCCAGATGGAATAATTTGGGGATGGGCCCATTCTCTTTTGCTGAGGGCTGCATGTACTCACACATGCTGTAGATAATTGTTGGAGTTTCTATGTCACCAGAAGTCCCAATTAAAAAACTACTTAAATAATTTACTTTTTTCCAAGGGAAACATGATCATGTATATAGTTGCATAGAGTAAATATAATGATGATGATAGTCATACTAATAATACCACTATTAATAATAACATCATTAGCAACAAGGAGAAGCAGGTGGTTCCGGGCAGAATATCAGGAAACCTGGACATGTCACTGCCCAATGATTTTGGACATGCCATTTCATCCCTTTGTCTCTTTTCTCCTTTCATTTTCATCTGTAAACTATTAATGGAAGACATAGTATTTTATTCAGTTCCCTGATTTGGGGTAGGCAAAAAAAAAAAAGAAGAACATTACCATAATAGACATGAATATGCTTTTTGTTATGGTAGCCCCCACATGACTTTCACCAGCAGTGAGGGTCACTTAGTTTTAATCAAAGGCAGTCCCCTTCTACAGAATTAGGGTGATATTGCAACACAGTAGGTGGCTAAACTGACTGATGAAAATAGGCCTGGTTTGGCTGACAGTGCTTTGTTTGAAGCATTTATATGCTTAATATTTGTTCAAATATGATCAACAGAGAAATCAGGGTATCAGTGTGTGAACCTCCTCAACATGCAGTGGTCCACCTTGTATAAGGCAGCGACAAACATAATACCTGAGAGGAATCAAATAACAGAATCAGCTGATCTATTTACAATTGGAAGCTACAACGGGTTTTTTAGCCAGTGATTTTCATTCTCTTCAAGTTGGAGATGCAGAGACAGATTTTGACAGTTACAAAAAGAAAAGGGTTTAATTAAACTGAAGAAAATGAGATAAACTTTGCATAACAAAAGAACGGAGGAAAACACACCTATCCTGCAGAAATAGACTGGGACAGGATGTAAGGGGTTGAACTCGCCTCCTGCTCTCCTTGAAACCTGTTTCTATCGTGTATACTACAAGTCACACATGGGGACCTTGCTGCTGCCAACCCACTGTTTGCACTGCATCTGCATCCCGTGACGTTAGTATGCGGGCAGCCTTCTGACTGGGCCCAGTCCTCCAAAAATGCCCCCGGAACGCATCCAACCTCTGCCTGACCCAGCGCTGCTAACAGCCTTGACTGGCCCTCTAACACGCACCTTTCTGATTCTGTCCAAAACAACCTGCTTTTGCAATGAACATCCAGATCCTCCTACAGAAATCAATGAGAAAGCATTAAGGCAAGAGAAAAAATCAGTTGTTCATTCAAAAACCCATAAATGGAAATGACTGAAAAAAATCAAATAAAAAAACAGACACAGAAAATCTCTACATTCAAGCTAAATATCCAAGCAGTAGGGAGGTCAGTAGAGCCCTTTCCTTTTCCAGTTTCTCTTATTCCAGAGCCATTTTATGAGCATTTGGCTTCACTGCTCCCTGGAACATTCCCAAATGCCTTCACATTTTAAGGTCTCTAGGGCTACTGGATGGGTTTGCTTCACCTGTAAATGTTGGCTAGTACTGCAAAATGYAGACATACTATGAAATCATTACAGTGCAAAATATAGCATCTTCCTCCAACCATGGAAACAATCCCTCTACTTTAATCTTTAATTCACTGGAGGGCAGTCAAAGATATTTCTCCTCAAATATAATTTTCAAAAGGCCATTTAAAAATAAGATCAGACAATCATATTCCTGCAGAAGAGAAAAGAAAAATCTAAGGCGTAAGCATCATGTATAAAATGGCACACATTCAGATACTAATGCCTGTATCTTCTTTTATTTAACAAAGATGAAGAAACACCAGAAAATAGTTCATTCTGAACTTTTTACTTTCCACATGCAATTGATTCTAGGACACTAGAAAAATTTAGAAAGAATCCAATATTTCTTTGTCAATTCTATGGGATCAAAATAATAAGGTCAGAAAGTGGAATAATGGGCACTATCATGCAATTGCTATCCATGTCTGTGAATGCTTGTCTCTTCAGCTGGTGTATACATGTTTGTGAATAGAAAGAGTTTATTTGCTTGYCTTGCTCACCAGAGGTTAAWCAGCATACACTGACAGACCCTGGCTGATAGGTGGTATTTTGAAAAAAATCCTYACAGAGGAAAAACAATGCACTTTCACAGACATTACAGAATCACAGAATCGCTGAGGTTGGAAGGGACCTCTGGAGATCATCTCGTCCAACCCCCCTGCTCAAGCAGGGTCACCTAGAGCACGTTCCACAGGATCATGTCCAGGCGGGTTTTGAATATCTCCAGAGAAGGAGACTCCACAACCTCTCTGGGCAAAAATTAAAAATTACTATACTGAATTAGACAAAAGGCCCACCTAGCATGATATGCAGTTTCTGAGAGTGAGCACTCACTGATGGATAGGGAGAGAGTACAAGAAAAGGGAATGAACAGGGCAATTCTTTACCTCTTGTGCTCAGCAGTTAACAGTTACTGTGACAAAAGCTTTGAATCCAGATGTGTTTTTAATAGCCACTAATAAGCCTGTCCTTCAAGAGTTTAAACACATTTCAAATACATTTCTTTCTCTTCTAAACACCCTGTAGCAATGAGTTTCACAAATTAATCATACAGTATGTGAAGAACTTCCTCCTTTTTCTGTTAAACCTACACCAGTAAGATCACTAGATCTTGTTCTTGAATCATGAAAACTGGTAAAGTACTAATTCCCAATGATCTTTCCTTACACCATTCATGATTTTATCAATCTCCATCATATGCATTCTCTTTCATTTATTTTCCAAGCCAAAGACTCCTAATCTATGCAATCTCTCCTCCTATTTTGACCATCCTTATTTCCTTTCTCTTATTTTAATATTTTCCTCTGTGCGTTACTTTGGTCTTCTCAGTACTAATTCTTATCTGCTATTTTATTACTCCTGTGAGTTTAAGGTCTAAGTTTTTCGGGTTTCGGTTTCACTATCCTAATAATTTTTCTGTTGCCACTACATGTGAAACTTCCCTCCAGGATAACCGAGAGCACACTGATTAGTACAAATCCCAGCTCAAATCCTTGGAGTATCCCCCTAGCAACCTTCCTTCAATGGGAAAGCTGTCCATGTACTCTTACCCTTTATTTCTTATCTTTTAACTAGTTTTTAATATATGAGAAGGCCTTTTCTCTTATTCTTTGACAGCTTAGTTTTCATGAGAGTGTCTCATGAGAGACCCTGTCAGAAGTGTTGAATGGAAAGCACTTGTATGAAATGTTTCCTGTTAGGAATTAGAATATTCATTCAGGATCAGCAGTCTATGGAAAGGACCACTTGATTTATGGAGAAAGGGAAAAGGAATCATGAATAATTTACAGGATGTTTTCTGACATTTTACGTCAAAGTAGATGCTGTAGATGACATTAAAATATCATAATTTCAGTAGTTTACCTGATGTTTCAGCAATATCTGGTGAATAATTAAACTGATAATTTTCTCTGAATAACTTGCATATATTCCCACTTTTACTTCTTTTCCTTTTTAATTGAAAACTAAAATGAAACCAGAGGGGACCTGAAATCAAACATAACAAGCTGAAGCTGCCTTCAAGCGTGCTTGGGCAAGGCTGAACAAAAAAACCCTGACCTTGCAAGAGCCAAAATTCAGAGCTGGAGCCCCTTGGTAGCTCTTTTCAACAGGGGTTCCTAATGTGGAGCCTGCTCAAGGTACAAGCAGAACAGACTAAAAGAAGTGGCAGACTCCCTGCTTTGCTGTTGCCTCCTCCACTCTTAAACAGCAGATCAGCCTGAACTGCTACAGCAGATGCTGTATCGCTACCAACAAAGGGGTGAATGTGCAAGACATGCAGTTACAGGTACAGACCACAGCCCCTGCCAGCACCAGCTGCCCCCTCCTGCAGCTCCTTTCCCTTCCAAAAGCTGAGAGAAGCACTTAACTAGGGGGTGCTGTGATGGAGAGCTGCTTCCTTTACACCCCATAAGGAGGGGGTAGAGAAATGCAAATGTTTTAAAGAAGGTGGGAACTGAGGACCGCTTTCAACTACTCTCCCCCAGTCAGAGCCATTCTGAAAGACCTGTGTCCTTCAGCCCCTTCTCCATTCCTAAATCTCTAAGCCCCACTGATAAAACTCCCACTCTTTTCCTACTCACCTGCCCTTGCCGACTGCTCCCAGCCCCAGTGCAGAACCCACTCTGCCATCACTGCAAAACTGAATTTCTCCCACACTGCTGAAAAGCTGTAGGACAGCAAAGAGTAAATGGAAATTTATAGTGCTGACACTGAGGAGGTATCTGTCTTCTTGCAGTATAAGTTATCATAATTTGGAGATCTAATACAAATGAGCAGAGAAACTGCATGAGCATGCTATTACATTCTGCTTCCATGACACATGGTCATGGCATGGAGAAAAATAATTTACCGAGGAAATGATCCCGCAATGACACAATGTAAGAATTAACAATGCCTATAATAAAATTAACTCTTAATATGTTATAGTTTCATATTGTTTCATTAAAAGCAGCATTTTTCATCTTAAAAAATCCAGGTTGGTTTTTATTTTATTACATAATCTTCTGTTACTACCTGACAAAACTTACATGGAAATAAAATTCAGATTAATGTGTGGCAGGCACTTAAGGATATAAAATATTAGAGGGATATTGTAAATTCCCAAAGCCATACATTGCAAACCTAAGAATCTCCCTGTTAAGGTTACACTTACAAGACATATGCATATATTAAGGACAGAAAAGGTCATTAAATAAACTTAACACTTCCTTGTACTTCTTTAAGTAGAACAAAGAGGTTGAATTCCTGCTGTAGGTGCCAAGTGCAACTCTGTTTTAACTCCACGGTTTCATGCAGTAAGTTGTCATTATAACAGAGAAGCTCCTTGCAAGCTATAGGGAAAGCTGGACAACAATTTTTGAATAAGAACTACAAAAGGAAATTTTAAAAGGCTGAACACAGTAAATAATCTAGAAGCAGTTAATGAGATAGAACTACTGCTCCTTGATAAAATGGAGAAAGATAATTTTAGAATAATTTATCAGAATATTGTTGAATATTTTATTCTCTTAGGTGTTTTGTGTTGGCTGGTAGCCATTTACTCATGCACTGCAATTGAAGAGAAGAACATTTGCCTCCTCGGTTTTGACTCTCATATCTCATCCCACAAGCAGAGCTTTTGTTATGTATCAGCAGCTGCCAATATTTCAGTGAAAGGCTCCAACAAAAATGGTTGTCCTTTGCTTTTGATTTATTTCAGCTGGCAGCTCTTCAGAATTTCACTCCCCAGTTCAGAACCAGTCCTCTGTAGCTTCTATACACAGTGTTCCAGGGTCTCCCAGTACTCTCCCATTACAAACCAGTTGACCTCACTGTTAGCACTTCCCAATGAACTTTCCAGTTCCATTTAGTCGTCAAGACTTTTTGTCTTCAGCAATGCAAACTCCCACTTCTGTCCTCACCTCCTAACAAACTGGAAGGAATATTTTATGTCAGATATATTCTTGCTGAATCTAGGCAGTTAGCACAGCCTCTAATTATACCTGTTTGTCTTATAGTTTGCACTTGTTTCTCAACAATTAAGGTCTCTCTTTGAATCTTATTTTATAAAAAGGTTTCATTTTTATTTCTTCTTTTTTTTATTCTTGTGCAAGTTTGTATTTCCCTAACATACCATCGTGGATGCTGTAATAGGCACAGGCAAAATGTCAGGCACTGAAGTAAGCCTGTGCTTAAGACACACAAATCTGTAAAGTTAAATATGTGTCTAAACACTTTCTTGAATTATTACTGACAAAAAGATTTGTGGACTTTTTGCACTGGACTCTGCTGATGTCTCTGTTTTATACTGTTTGTAACAACAAGAAGTGTAACAACAACACTTAACGAGTTTCCTTTCCGGTGTGATATTCCTGGAAACTTTCACTAAGACAATTTCATTCAGAAAAAAAAAAAAACCTTGAAAAATAATAAATGGCAATTTGTTTGTACAACAAGAATAAAAGAGGTTGATTGCAAAACAGTGCAGCAAAAACACTGGAAACAGTATGAATTATATTCCTATTCAGGACACAGAATTTAAAAGAACAGAATTTGCCCAGATTAAAAAAAAAGGTCACTGGAGCAATTATGCTATTTTACCCCTTTTACACTGGCCTTCAAGATTTGCCTAGCAGTGACGGTTCTGTGGAGATAAAACGCTGCTTGGCATAGCGAGTAGTGTCACTTTCTGCTGATTCTGTCAAGTTTTAATGTAGACCAGCACAAGGAAATGTTAACCTCTCCTGTTCTCACTCTTTCACTATGATTTCTAATTCATCTGACACAATCCTTTGCAAATCCTTATTTCTCTGTAATTACATTAACATGATGATGTGCCTTCATCTGGGACTTCATCTGGAATTCATCTTGTAAAGAAAAAAGTCCTGGATCATTGAAGTACCTTTTCCTTATGAAACCATCTTCAAAGCCTTAACCTGAGTGTTTCAAGAGATCTGTCAGCTTAGAAGTAACACCTGACACCAAATTATTACCATTGTCACATCTAGGGCAATCACTGCTCCCTCCCCCACCACCCTGAGGTTTTCAGAAAACAAAAGTARGGTTTTTTCAACTTTAAAAGTTGATAGCCATGAGTGTGACTTAGATTTAYGAAATTATTCTACTGTAGTGTCCCAGGAAGACTTGGCTGAGATTGATTCCAGCCACACTGAAGATGACATATATCAAACTCTTTCACAGATGCTTATTCACCCATCAGATTATATAACGTTGACCCTGGAACTGCTGAGAACTAAAAGGAGTAAAAAGAGAGTTGGATGTGTTGTATCTGGGACGCCAGGTCATTAAGACTATTCTGGTAAGATATAACAGAATGGTATGATGCAGACTTTCTACCTCAGGCTATGAACTTGTCATCTTACAAGCGAAGTGAAGCCAGTCTGCTTAACTGCTTGAGCAATAAATAGAACCTCTTCTCTAGCACATAATAAAAGCAATGGATAACTTCTACTTAACTACTTCTTCTTCTTCACTCTCTCTTCTAAAAGCGCCCTGAGCCCTGTCAGAGTGCTTGTTTAAGAGTGTTCACTGTTGATTCTTGTAAGTAATTAGCCATGGTAATTGTGCTATTTTTATGCCATGAGTGCATATCACTATGTTTATGAACATAATGTCATAACTTCTAGAAGTGATGGAACATGGCTTATTTTTTACAAATAGAGTAACATTAAACAATGTTTACTGTGTCATACCAGTATGGTCATTAGGTTTCTTTAGTGAATACAGACACTAAAGCATAATGCATGAATTTTGGTACTCCTGACTCCTGAAGAATACATTTGCTTTCCTAAGAACGGCTTCATATTGACCCAAATAAATTCACAACTTGTCTTCGGTGTCCTGTTACAGTCCATATATTTAGTTCTAGCCTTCTTTTTCTTAGGTCTTTGGGCTTTAAGTCGGTAGAATTTGCATCTTCAGTTATTGCAACAAAATTATGCTTACAAACGAGGAAGATAATCAGGTCTTTAAAAATCAGGTTTATGAGAACTAATCTAAATGTGAAGTTAACTCATTTTTATAGCTGCAGCTTAAACTGTCATTAAAGCAAAAAATAAAGGTCTTTAGAGAGAAGGGCACATTAAGAGGAAGGATCTGAGACATCAGGTTTCAGACAGAGTTGTTTCCTGCCCAGCAAATAAGTAGTAGAGCTAGCCACTTCATCCTCTATCCCCCATAAACAAGTAGTTGATGGTACAATAAACCCAGCAAAAGTGAATCTCAATACTGCAAACGGTTTTATGTCAAAGTGCAACAAAAACAAGGCTCTGAGTTTGTATGAGTGCCTTACATACAGTCAAGTAAGACTGCAATATTACATGAGATCATTTAAAGCCTCTAAAAACCTTCAAAATTTCTCTCCCTCTTTTACTGGCACTTTAATAAGGCAATTCCCAATATTTGACTTGTGAAATAGCCTAGAATATAACAGTTGTATCAGCAGCCTCTAGCTAGGCTGCTCCTTATTGGTCCTCTGTGAACATTTTAAACACCCTTTGTAACATGATGAAAGCCATACCTATTTCAAGCCTTATTTGCACAGAGGGAGTAGTTAAGAGTTTTGATTATTGGGACTGCAGATGGTGGGGCAGATTCTGGGAGCAGCAGTCTATTCTCCTAGTCCACGGCATCTGGAGACCACTGCCTACACTGGCACCCATTTTTTCTGAACTAAATCCTTTTCATCTGAGAAGAAATCCACAACTGACACTGTTCATTTCAGTAATCCAGCTCAGTGTCACATCAGCTTTGTCCCCATCTTTAAATATATTCATGCCATCTGTCTTATGGTCTCAACTGGTAAAAACAATTGCGTTGCAGGTTACTTACAATCAATTCCCAGTTGTTCTGAACAGCTTGAGATGTCTCACATCTTACTCAGTGGCTTGTGGTAGAGACTGATAAATGATTTTTATAGGAAGATGATCAGTTTAGGATTCCCTTTACGGACATTTCAGAAGCCAAGAAGTTCAGATTTTAACTTGATATCTTTGCACTTTTTCCCCATATGGTTTTGGTTTCCTCCTTGCAAAGAAATGTGTTTTTCTTCATATGTCTCTTATCTTGAGCTTTCAGCATCATCTTTAATTAGAAACTGAAAATCAGTTGGTTTGATTTATATCAGTGTTTGCCATTGCTATTATCTTTCAGACAATCATATTCAGATGTTAGTGTCAAATTAAAATTATTCTTTATAGGGTCATAAATATGAAATATGCCAATAAAGAGTTCCTATTAAGAAATAATACAGCGTGTAGGAGAAACTCTTGTTCATGATGCTTCAGCATCACACCCAGTCAGCACTGTCCTTGTGACAGTGTTGTGAATCTCTCATCCAGACTCACCATGGCAAAAACCTGGATCATATCTATGGTCGTAGATCTGACACAGTTCAAATTCAGATCACCAGGGTGTTAAATTTGCTTTCAGTTCTTGTGATCATGATGGAATTGTCAAAGTGAACGATGATGTATCATCCAAATGGAGATGCAGGTGGTCCTTGCTGAAAGCTGCACAACAGGAGCAATCAGCTGGTCTCATTACATCTGTGGGAACAAATCCCAGGGGAAGCAAAGCTCCAGTCCCTGGCAGAATACAACTGCTTCCTTGTGACCTGAAAGGCTAACCATATACAGGGAGAAAAATGAAGAATGTAGAAAAGCACAGGCCTAAACAGGCAGGCCAGCACTCACTACACAGATTTGTAAGCAAAATCACTCTTACCCCAAATTGCATTTCAGAATAAACATCACATTTCTAATTATTTTTGGACTTGAAAAAAATCCAGTTTCCTTGTGAGGTAACTCCATGCTAACCGGTGGGTTCTAGTGACAATGGGTAGCTCCTTTTCTTGATGCCTCTGGAAAGAACTGGGTTTTGTCTTCCTCTTTAAATGAAGGGAGCCTGAACAAATGTATAACTTCATTTTCATAGGTTCTTTTTCGTCCTGAGTCTATAACCAGCATTTCTTTTTCATAGGGAATCCTCTACAGGAATTTAGCTGACCCTTCTGTTCTGTTACACACGAGCTCAGTAGGGTAAGAATTTCTAGCAGTCACTCATTAGCTTGCCCAGAGGTGGTAACAGGGCCTCAGAAAATCCACAGATAGTGCTAAGAGCTACATGAGATGAGCTGTATACAAAAGAAGCCATTTACAATGAAGCATGCAACAAGATATTTGATTTATCCTTTATACTGCAAATCACAGGAGCAAACACTGCACACTCCTGCATGCTAGCTACTAAAACACTATTTTCAATTTAGTTATTAAAGCTAGTTATTTTCACACTCACAGACATTAGCTTTGTCATTATGAATGGAGAAGTAAAGACAGTCCATGTGGCATAGAGTGAAAGTGAAACTGCAGCCTTCTACATTAAGAGCTGTCCCTAAACATATGGACATAAGGTCTGCCCTCTTCCCTATAGCTCCTCACACATGTCTGTGGTGGGTAAATGGTTACCTCTGGGTTCCTGAAGGAATACGGGAAAAAGAAAATTTGAAAGGACTCATGGCATGGAGGACAGACTGGTCCTTAAAAGTAAGGAGGCAGGTAAAATGTTCATTTTAGTGAACTTCTAGAATTTTCTTGAATGCAGAGAAAATAAAAGGACACAAACTCACACATACAGTGTCCTATTGGCTCCTCCTTCTGTGATGAACGGCAGTTCAAGAAGTCTGGAAAGATGATAAATACCTTCCAGAATGACCAGGCCTCTAATACACAGGAGCTGTATTTCTGTTTAACATTTTTGATAATACAAACCAGTTTAAAAGTGGAATTTCTTCAGTTCTCAGCCCTCCTGTGAAGCCCTGGTTTTGTGACAAGGTGCTAGTTATCTTGGAAATTGTTTTTACCACCTGAGATGCTTCAGCTCTGTGAGGGGTTATGGGGACACTGACCATAAAATAACAGTATTTGAAACACTGCTTCTGGATCCTGACCTGAGTAAAATCAGTCACATTTTTGGACGGCACCCAAGTAGCTCTAGCTTTCATATTTTCTTCTCTCCTACTAGGTAAACTGAAAATAAATCAGGGTCTTTTATTGTGATACAAAAGAAACAACCTGTTACATCGGGCTTCATGGGTTAGTGCTTTAATGTCTGTACCAATATATATCTGAGCTAAAATGTATTTCCTAACTACATATAGAGAGAACAGTAAAGAATGTGAAAGGAACTCAGAGAATAAGTTGAATAAAATGTGAATTATTGAGATAGGTTTTCAGTAGACATTGCATTCATCTGCCTGAATAAAATGCGTATGGTCTTGATTTTGCTTCCATCACAGTCAATGGCAAAACAACCTTGTCGGTAAAGGGAACATAATGGGCCTGCACAGATTATCACCTACAAGGCACTTGCAAACTTCAGCTTGAGAAGACAGGTGCAAATACAGCATTTTCACATACTTTTCCAGAGTTCTATTTCCCCTGTAACATACTGACTTAGGAAGAGGGAGAGATGGTGGGAAGATTGAAGGGATACATTTGGTGATTTGCCTGGAAAGGCTTAAGAGGGGTCGGTGAGACTGTGGAGTCACAAAGTTTATCAAGAAGCAAATTAAAATGCAAAATACAGGGGAGTTATACTTCAATGTCACTACAAAAAGTCCAGTGAATATCAATCTAAATTAATTTTGGCCTCTCTAATCAATCATCTCGTTATGAAATACAAATAAAGCCACATCAGTATGACATGTTATTAAGGAAGAAAAGAGATGTGCCCTAAACTTCTGGTGACAATTTACATAAATGTCAATCGAGGCAGCAAGGTTAGACCTCAGGAAGAGCATTATAATAATTCTAAAGAGCATCAGCAGCTTCACTGTATGCAGACCATGAAACAAGGAGGATTGGTGCCCAGGAACCTGAGGGTGCTGGAGGAGTGGAAGAGAAGGTTAATTTGGCACCTGTCTAAATCTTAGATGGTTTGCATAGCATAAAAGGAATGTAAACAAAACATCAAAAGAAAATGGCCTCAAAGAGTATTTAGAGTGTCATTTTTAAAAAAAGAATTATGATCCTTAACTCATGCAAAACTCTCATTTATTTTAGTAAAAGATCTGTGTAACTAAGATATACAGTTATTGTATTTGTTATATTACACTATTACTGTTATAGCATTTGTATGAATGTAACTCCTGCAGTCATGAGATGAAACTGGGACCCTGTTATGCCACCCATGTATGCTAGAGAAAAGTCACACTTGGAATTTTACATTCTAAAGAGTGGGGAAATGGAAGGAGACTGATTTCCCAAGGATGTACTGGACAGGACGTGTTAAAGCAGGATTAGAGCTGGGAAACACGATTCACAGACAGTGCCCTTGTCAGTACACAACCTAGCTCTTGCACCTTATGTGCTTCTGATATGCACCACGGGTATTCTTCATAGAAAGGTCATCTGACCACACTGAAATCTGAAATCTCAGTCACAGCCTATTTCTCTCTCAGGTCTCTAATGCGTGTTTTGCTTTCCTCCCTGTTTATCATTTATTCCCACTCTGCCATATCAAAAATGAACAAAGACACTTTTTAAAGGCCATTTCACAGCTTCAGGGAGCYGTATTCAGGAGAGTAATGTGTGATCTAACGCAAGCTGAGGAGCATTATTTTCCTATCACCACCCCACAGATGATGGGGAGTGACAGATTACATGTCAGTCACAGCACACTAGGCAAGAGGCCAGTCTGCCAGTAGTTCTGTCCTTTCTGGCTCCAACCAAAGCATTGCTGAGAATGAAAGAAACATTTATAAATTGCTCACACTGAAGTCAGTCTATCATAGAAGCTGCAGATCAGCCTGGTCTTTATTCAGGCTGTTCAAGATGATGTCTGTATGCTCATGTACACRCAGGTGTTGCATACACAGCCTGTAAGGATCACGTACCAGAGCTATTCCCTTCCTAGCTGTCATCTTTCTTAGCAGGAAAAACAAAACCTACTGTGAGCACATATATACCTTCATCTCCCTTTGTTCTGTTCTAACTTCCTTCTTATTTGATAGATTCTACATTAATTTGAACTTTCTTAGCCTTTTTTTAAAATAATTTCCAAGCATCTATCTTTTCCCTGAAAAACTGACAATGAAAAAATAGAACAATATCTTATTAGCAATCATGTTAACAGACCTCCCACAGAATGTGCAGCATGGCAAGTAGGTATTTAGTATGAGAAGTGAGCAAAATCTTTTGCCAAAACTGAATCAAATCTGTCTGGAGGAATCAAAATGGGTCATTATCTTCTAAACCTCTACTGAATGTTCACATGCAAAATCTAGATGGATTTTCAAGACTTTCTGCTTCTACTATGAAATTATATCTACCCTAATTATAGTCCGAGTGTCCTCAGTCTGCTGAGAAAATGTCTTAGCGTGCGTAGGGGCAAACAGTGGGCACATGACACATTTATGCAGTTTTTCCCACTACTCAACCTATGAGCAGACCCTTAAAGACCCTCACCTGCCCAGGACTTCGCGATGTTCCAGCTTCTCAATGGCATATCACTGAACTTGGCTACACAAAAGTGTCTCCTTTGCCAAGTTAAGTGGCAGGAAAGACCGGGCTGGAGCCAGCTGTGACAGACATGCAGCAGCATTCCTTATTCTAAAAGAATCCTGAATTACTGTGGCATGGTGGCTTTAAATAAAGGGACTTGAAGGGGGGCTGACTTTCTAATGTATACCCCCACCTGGATTATTTTTTAAATAACCTCTCTGAAATTAACTTTTGTATTCTCCATTGAACACATTCCTGGTGCTGCCAATAGGAGGGAAGACGAATAAGGCAATTTGTTTCAAAGAGATGTCCTAAGCTACAACGAAATTTCATTGCCAAAAGCTAAAAAAGAACAGATTGGAACAGAAGGTGTGCCCGCAGAAGATTTTTTTTAATTACCATTAAATATCATTTATCCTGTTTTAATCTTATGCACAGAATATCATTACTCCTGATATATTGACCAAGAATAAAAACAGACAAGTCACCTGGTAGCTGAAGGTGCAAGATGAAGACTGATGAATGATACATATGTTTTGGACATTTCTTCAATCAGTACAGTATGGGACTAAACAGGGATTCATACATACTGAAATTACACCATCTGAAATTTCCAGCCAAGTACCTTGTGTCTGTTCTGCATCGTTCTCACATGTTAGAGGAAATGACTGCCTAGTGCTTTAACTGTCTTTTAAAAAAAGGATTACACTACAGTCCATCTATGATACTGCTACATTGTTTGTGGACTTACTTCTTTAGGAGAGGGAGGAGGGAGAGAGGGAGGTAGAGACACAGAGAGACAGACAAACAGATGGATAAGGCATTCTTTTTTTATCATATACACTCATATAAATCACTGAAGCAGACATACTACTTCTTGCCAGTGTAAAGGCATGCATTCAAACTGTGGCTGCTATGTAACGCAGAGGTATACAAGTTAGCTTCCTTAAAGGATTAATTTACCCTTTCAAAAAACTCTGCGCTACAATCAGAGGCTGCTTCTAGTATTTCACATCTAGGCTGTTTAAAGCTAACTGTCTATCTTAATACTACACTACCACCTGCATATTAAAATATCCTGAGTGGAAAATGCATCAGGCTCCCCTACAGTACTGCAGAATTTGTATTTCTGTGTCTGTGGAGTTTTTCCATTAAATGTGTGTCTAGTTCTGAAAATATTTCCTACCAAGAGTAGTGCATAGACATAAACAGGACAACTCTCATGAATTCACACTGCCTCCACTATTTCCTCTTCTCAGGCTGTGTAGGGTATCGCTGAACTCCCGACAAGCACCAGAAAAATGGTGACAAGCAGTTCTTTGTGCATCAGCTGAAAACAGATCTGTTTTAAAAGAGACCCTAAGCGTTATTCATAGAACATGTCTGTTATTGTCTACATAAATAGAAGCCGTTGATTGCAAAAATCCTCCACTTTGGGAAAATGAGGATTGCACTGCCAATTTAAGGCCAGATTGCACATGGCTGAACAGCAAACTGAAGACAGAGGAACAAGAAGTGCTTTGCCCAAAGGTAGCTGGGTACTGTATGAGTTTTGTGGTTGATCCTCTCCTAGGGGTCTTCAAAGCAATTAAAAGTCTGGGTAAGCTTTTACTTATGAAGAATCATCCTCAGCTAATGAAAATTGACATAGTTCATTAACTTCAACAGTGAGACACTGATTTACACAGCGGAGTATATGGCTTGACAGTTACACTGGTGTCATTGACAGGAAAACTAGAAACTATATTAACAAGGGYAACTAACTCAGAAAAATCTAAGTCTGAACTTAACCAGCAGCAGAATTTTAAAGCTTTGGTGCTTATATCATGTGCAATATTATTACGACAACCAGTTATAAATAAAATGATCAAGTTATTTTTTGCTCTTGTGATTTTTTTTACCACTGCCATGCTGGCCAAAGGAGGCAGTTAGGAAGCCTGGACCTGATCCTTCACAACATTGTGACAACTGAAAATTTAATGGAAATTTTTTCAGTTTTTTTATCAATAACTTTATTATTGGACAGTCTCAGACAATAAGCCAGCTATTTTCTCTGAATCTTGACATGAGATTAATCCTGCAGGGTATTAAGTGATACTAAAATCACAGCAGGCACTTCTTGAAATGAATCCACAGTAATTCTGTTCTATTCTGTCCCTTTATCCCTTTAGCAGTGCGAAGTCAGGACCTGCCCTGTCATCAACCGGAAGTTGCAGAGAATGAATTTGACTTCTAAAAAGAGAGTAAGAAGTCAGTGAAGATTGGCCTTTTACAGAAATCATTGAGTGCTAGGCACCTCAGTGCTTTTGAAAAACCCACCAGGGATCCAGCAACATCATTTGGAGGCTAAATACTTTTTAAAATCTTGCTTTAATGTTTTAGACTTCCTTAAACCTACAACAAAAAGGACCACATTATCAAAGATTTAAACAAATATCTTTCGTCTTAGTGCCCTCTGAGTGAAGCTATTCTTAGAGGACACATAAAGAATGGGAAACAAAAGAAATAAAAGCTGTACCACTTATCTCTTTAGTATATAGGAATAGCAATTCTAAGCTAATACAAATATTGCTTAGTCAGATCCTGTTTTCATATTCCAATGGTGCATATAGTTCTAAAACAACAGCTTTGATATTCAATTTCCTAAATTATTTACTGCAAAAGATACTCAGTCCATAGGATTCTTCCTTTTATTTTCAAGGATTGAGTCTGGAAGTCCTTATTTAGGTAAGCTGCTGCAGAGGAATTCATCCTGCATATGCACATAAATTACTTGGGGAACTGAAAGATTGTAATGTAACAAAATAAGGAGTCCATAATGCATGCAGGCTTCTGACAGTTTTTGCAAACATCAAGGAATATGACACCTACCCTTAATATGTTTCTGCTCTGATTATGAATCCCCAACTGCACTGAGTCCATCTTTGCATATGCCAGATGAATCATTTTTCCAACCTGAGCTGTCTGGTATTTCTTTGAGTGGATGAAGAACTTGTTAAAAATGAAATATAGAGTAATGGGTACTTACAATTTAGATGAATCACTGCATGCAATGTAATTTCTTTAAACTATCTGCCAGGTAAATCTTGAATCACCAGCACGACACATTTGGAATTTTCAAATTTTGAATATATATTATTTAAATACTAGTACTGTTAATTGACATTCAACAGAGTACAACACATTGTTTAAGGGAAAAATCCCAAGATGCCTGTGCAAGAAAAACTACCAAAGTCAGGAGAAGTTATATCTGCAGATGGAGAACAGGTTACAAAGGTCCCATTCTTTTCTCTTAGACAGGCTAACCTAATGTTTACCTTTATCAAATTGCAAGGAAGAACATCCACTCTTTGTATGATGGAAGAAAATGTTATCTAACTCATTATCTGGAGACCTTCTCTTAGGCATGCTACAAAAGGTTTTGAAAGGTAAGATATGCAGTCACCCCAAGAATCAAGATTATATGGATATGCACTGTTTGCAGAAGTTGTAGCAATGCACAGCATTTGCCTCTTTCTGTTTCTTCTGAAGCTGCGTCAATGTTATGTGATTCTGAAAATATCTCCCTCTAAACATGGCCTAAAATATTTGGAATCTGTCAAAATCTTTAATTTTCAGTATATATAATTAACATTCGAATATAGAAGTTTTTCCTTCAAGGACATTACATACATACTTTTTAGGAACGGACGTTTCTGTGTAAGAACAAAGGAGGACAGGGGAAGAGGTGGGAAGGAAACAAGTTGTGGGCAGAGGTTGTGTTCTACTGTTCTGGGAGTTTTTCTGCAATTTTTTGTTTTAATCAAAATTTCATCAACCCCAGCAGTAAAATTCAGGCACATTTTCTACATAACTGGCCTTCCCTAAAAACAGCAGAAGCATTATGTTAGGCAAAAGTATAGATACATCAACCTTTGCAACATTTTACCCAGTGCTGAAGTGAGAACAGGCCATGCTTAGATGAGTAGATTTTATCTTATAGGTATGTTATCTTTTCCCTTGAAAATGTTGATCAGTGCTTTACAACATGTTAGGTACACTCCTCAGCTCATATGGCATGAGCTAAGAAGTCTATGGTATGTACTTCCAACATAACAACAGGATCAGGTCTAAATGGCTGTCACTGTGTATATCACAAATTTGTCCTGGTGTGATTTTAAGTATATCTAGTATTTGGGACACCTTTCCACTGTTATAAAATGCTAAAAAGTCAGACTGCTGATATTTGGCTTAAGCATAATATCCTTGCTCTAAGCAGCAGAGTGCTTTTCACACATACATTACTTCTTTTAAAAGGCAATAGGTTAAGAGCTATCGTTGATTTGGTTTATAGACATTACTAATATTGAAAAATGTGATGAGGAAAAATGAAAATTTCAGTGAGTTCAACACAATATTTTTAGTTTTTTTTAAACTCCATATTTAATTTCATCTGATCTAAAGCTGTTCCGTTCTATTGCATTCCATTCCACTCCACTCCACTCCACTCTGTCTTTATCACAGGGAAACCAGAGTGGATTTTTTAAGTGCATTAAGTGATAGGCCTAGGTCACATGAGAACTTACGCTAAATTGAAAAACAATATGGAAATCTGTTCTATAACTACAGTCTTCTATCACCTTTGAACTTATTTTTCCCATGGTGTTCTTGAAAGCTTTGACTCAAACTAAAGTTCTTCACCTACTACTCAGTAATGCATTGAAATCAATGAAGTTAAGCTGGTATACAATTGGTGTAACCAATATCACCTATTAGAACCCATTTTCAAATAATTTGAGTTGCTATATGTCAAAGGGTAGTATCTCATAGACTTCAGTGAGTTTTGAATAAAGCTCTAAAATTCTACATCTCACTTGATTTTGGATATGTATAATGAGGACAAAACAAGATGGCTACATTGAAATAAATGGAGCTACACCAAGTAGAGTAAGAATCTGGATTACTGAAATTAAGTTTTTGGCAATACTAGTGTAAGAGAGTTCAAAAACAGATTCCTATTATTGTCATTCTGGAAAAGCATTCTCCTTTTCTTTGTTTGAGTAACTGCTTTAATAGAAGAAAAATGCTTTATAGGCAAAATTCATATTACCAGAACCAAGTGGATTTACAATTTGACAGTCATGATTTGTCTCTTTGTTAATGTCCTCATGTTTTTAACACAAGTACTTTTGTCCAATACCAGGCCAATTCTTCAGATTAAGCAAAACATCTACATTTTCTAAGTATGATTTCTGCCAAAAAGTTGTTGCTGTTTTTATCCAGCTTCCTCAGTTCCACTTAGAATTCTCAAGAACTTTGTAAATATAATGAGTGGAGTCACTCAAACATGTAGCACTTGAATAACATTGTGAGTTCACTGTTTGGCTTTGTTTAGACCTAATGCACGTCTTTCTATTGACTTTAGCAGCCTTTAAACCAGCCCTTTAAAGGCTGCACTAATTCAATCACTGTGTGAAAAGTCAGCTAAGTCAGTTTAGGTATGACCCTTTGCTGAAATAAGCTATTAAATTAAGCTTCACGTGGAAGTAATATTCTCATTATAAATAACCTGTTGCAAAACCAGCATTATTAGAACAAAAGAAGACAAACTAGCATATCAGTAAAGGCCAAGCTGGAGGCCACATTACATGCTGAGTAAGCAGAACCTTCCATCTTATGCCCAAAGATAGGAAATGTGTTTAGAAGTGAAAGTCGCTAAGGTAGATTGCAACGTGCAGGACAGTGGGTTACAGAGGAAGGCTTGTGAAAACCTGCCTGTGAAGTGAATGCACACCTGCGTACAGCTTCTCCAGAGTCTTGACTCCTAGGATCTCCTCTGCCAGACTAGTACAAGTGTCACTTTAACAGAATGATTTGGGGATCTGTCCAGAGAATGTCCACTCTCCCGGATATTTTCAGGTATGAAGCACAGAATATTTTGTAGTTTTGACTGTATGATTAGAGTGACACGAGGAAGGAGACATAGGCAAATCAGAATGCACTACTAAAGCCATCTGTCAGGAAGGCATCATCAGGGAAATTGCCACACTGAAGTTGGCGGTCAGTTCAGAGCTTGCTGTCCCTTTGCAAAGGATTGTTAGACTTGATTGTGTCATTACAGGTGATTTTACAACAGAGGAATATCACTGATGAACAGCGAAAGGATTAAATGCAGGGCAGCTGATGAGAGTGGGCACTGATAAAGATAGTATGTTTACCAGTTATGTTTACCAGTACCTGTATTTGACTCACATTTGTTCAGATAGAATTACAGTAGTGAATCCTACTTGTTTATAAGTTCTATTTGATTGGTGCAATTTGTATTTAACATCTGCCTTTGATTTCCTGGCTTTTTATAGTCAGTCCCATGGCTCCTATTATCTAGCCCAGGCGTGCTACTAAGGTAGAACTGACAAGGTGGGAAGGGCATGCTTGAGGATAACAAACTATAGAAGCCCTGACAGGTATAAACAACCTCATCTTTATACAAAGAAAGCAACTGACAATCTTTTATACATGCATACATGTATATTTTGTCATTAAACATGATATAAAGTTTGTCACAAGAAAGCAAGAAGTGTATGAGCAATGTGCTATTGCTTTATTTTAAAGTGTGTGCTTGGGGTAAGTTGCTGGGAGACAATAGGAGAATGTCACTGTTGAGAAATGGTTGGCTTTGTTCACAGCTGTGTAATTTCCAAGCTGATAGATTGTCTACACACAGACAGAACAAATATGTGTTGTCCTGAAAGCCTGAACTTTTTTTTGTTTCCCTTTAGAATTATTTACTTTTTTTGAGTTGGAAATAAACATATTCCATCAGCATAGAAATCCCAGAGTGCAAATGTAACTTCCCATAGCTAAAGCAGAGACTCCATAAAGTCACTTATGTCTATCATTCTTATCCAGGAAATAGTTTCTTCAATGGTATTAATAAAATTGACAACTGGAACATTTCCTCAAGCGGCAAAGTGGGATATTTTTGTATATAACCTTTGTTTAATTTATTCTTCTGTTGTACTTTATCCTTTAAAATCAAAATGAAATTAACATACCTGTGTGCTACACTGAAGTAGTTACATAAACAGGTCATGGACTTGAAAAGATTCTTAAACATTAATAAGTTATGCATAAATGAGAAAGCATTGCTCTTTTTAAGGTGAGCACATTATTCTTAGGGACATGTAATACTGTGAATCCTTCAGACTTGTTACAGGCCTAAGATGGTGACTGAAACAGGGTCAGATAGGCAGAACATAATGTAGCAGGAATTGTATTTGATTTGGAAATGTCATAAAGTTCAGAAAATGATGCAATAGCATATTATAATGGAACAAACAGTGAAGGCTTGGAGACAATTTTAAAGGGTTACCCCCCACCAGCATATTTACGTATATAACAGCAATTCCTGATAGTAGTTCAAACACAAGCATTGCTTCAGAAAAAGAAAGTTGTGCTTGAGGGACAGCGTCTGAAGTGATATAGCGGGCCAGACGCCACTCCCTCCTATTGCACATCTGTGCAGGTCTTCAGCAATTCCACTGAGTCACTAAATCTAGAACAACTCCACTGGCCCAATTTCTAATTAAACTGTTATTACAAGAATGTTATGGATGTTATGGATATACAATGAAAGCAGTGTACAATCACACAGCATGTTAACATACTGTGTATCATTTTGAAAAACTAAAAAATGTTCTTTGTAATTTTAGTTCTGAACTCATTTATAACACATAATTAATTATGCAATCTAAAAAGTTTATGTATCACTATAGTATAATTTTATATGCTTACTAGGGTCTTGATAAAGAAGACAACTCTCAAAGATGTTTAATTTTGTCTACTTGCCATCTCCCTTCAGTGATCAGAAAACTGGTCTTGAGCGAGAAAAAAAAAGAACTTTAAGAAGGACTATTTCTTTGTGCTTAATAACATTTTCTCTTTCTTTTTAGAAACAGGCTTTTGTGAAAAAATAACTGATGTCTCAGCCGATGTACTTTGTTATTCCAGAAGGATTCCAGGTAACAATTTATGCTTTGTGTTTTGTTATACAGATTTTTTTCTCTAGGAAGAACAGAATTACTGACGCTGTACTAATAAAGCCCACTGTTTAAATATTCTGCTAAGTGTTTCAGTGTGCTTTTGACCAAGGAATAAATTTAGCCAGCCATCAGTAGGTTAATCAATTAGTAAACACAAAGCAACAAACGTGACAGCAGATATTTACTCTCAGCTGTAATTACACCTATTGTGATATAACATTGTTGGAATTTGATGCCTAAAGGGTGGCAGATGTTGGGGATCTGGCAAGTTGGATTCTCAGTGGAGGAGAAATTAGTGTCATGGAATATGGGGAATATCCTTCAAGCAGCTTGTTATTTTAGTCTTGTATATATCAATTCTGAAAAAAAAGTGTCGTTCCAAATTATGTTAAAGATTTATGTCATTGAGCAACCTTACCCTATACACTGATAACTATATCTAGAGCTTAGCTCTGCCTCAAGCACTGGTTCTAGTCTGAGAGATTAAGGAAGAGGTCAAATTCCTGGGATGCTCACAGTACTCCCTCCAGAAAAACTCAAGCAAAAGCCATGAGATGTTTCATTACAAATTACGCATCATTTGTATGCTACATCAAAGCAGGCTGTAAGAGAACTGCCCATCCTACTTTCCTTGAGTGGCTTCTGCTAAAAATAATATAAATTTCCTTTCTTCTGGGACAGAAAGGATGTCCAAGTTAGAGGACTGAACAATCCTTACTCAGMTTGAAGAAACTCCTTTCTCAGAAGAAACTGTGATAAATTATCTTTGGGAAGCTAAACACTTCCATCTGGTCCTTACTATGTAAAGAATATAAAGATGTACAATCTGTTCCTCACTGTGTAATGGCTAACACTTCCTTAGGCCAATGCAGGTGAAGAGAGAGCTTGGAGTGGCTATGTGAATATAAAGAAAAAGATGTAACATTGATAGAGGCAGGTCAAAAAGAGTTAACTTATTCATATTGGCAATGTAACTAACGAAATAAGAAATGAGAGACAGCATCGGCACTATCACAGTTCTCATTCTGATTGATTGCTCATTCTTCAGAAGGGATTGATTCATTTTATCCCACTGTGATACTCACTGCCATTTTACTTCCCTGAAAATGGAGGTGTGAGGGTCTAAATATCAGCCATCAGAAATAAAGCAATTAGCATCTCCTAGGCAGAACTCTATTAATCTCACAGCTACAATATTCAAGCCCAAAGCAATTTACTAAGATGATGGATCTACTTAAATCTAAAAAAAGAAATCATAACTCTATATCTATCAGGCAACTTGCAGGGGTGTGGTTATTTTGAAACACACATATTTATGGGGAGCACTCAGCTTTTATACAGCAAAATGCCCAAGGATATTATTGTCTCATGATAATCACATCCCATGCTGGGTTTTATTGTGTATAATTCTCACTTTCTTATTAGAAAGACCATCTTCCATTAAGCTTTTTATATTATCAGCTAGCATAGACAGTAACTGAACCTTATCTCCTGTATTCAAAGTAATTATTACGTGAGTTCAGTTGTTGGTTGAGATTAGAAATCAATTATTTAGAAAAATCTCCCATTTTAGTACTTCTCTAAAAGGCCTGGTTTTTATGGTATGTGTACATTTTGTTTGCACAGCAAAGTGAACTCCCAAAATTCATCTGTCAAATTTATATGCTATGTGAATACATTTAGGCATGTTAATAGGAATTTGTTTGAAAATTAATACTATAATGAAAACCTAGTGGTAAAACTATAACAAAAGTTTTAAAAATGTTTACTTGCTGTGGCATGTGTTCTGGAACAAATTTTGTTAGGTACTTACCTACTTCCATAGTTTATGCAATATGATCAATTCATGAGGGAAAAGAATCACCACCTTTAACATCGCCACAGTGAAGGAATGCAGATGGACTGGGACCACAACATCTTGGAACCTGAAAATGATAGGCTAGGTCCTGAACTCAGCTTTGCCATCTCTAATTACATGATGTGACAGTACCTGTTCTGGGCAAGCACTATTAGTATTCAGAACCCTACATATGGTGACAGGAAAGATGGTTTCACCCTTTGTTACTGCTTTTGCTCTTCAGACACTCCTTGCTTATTAATTTTTCCTGAAAATGGCATAGCTGAAATGTTCATAAACAGAAACAGGGAAAGTTTCGACCAAATATAAAAAAAAAACAAATTTCACAGTGAGGATAATAAAGCACTGGAACAGGGGTCAAGAGAGGCTGTAGGAGTCTCCAACCACAGAAGTTTGCAAGACCTCGCTAGACAAAGCCCTAAGCAGCCTGGTCTGAATTCAGCAGCAACCCTGCTTTAAGCAGGAGGCTGGGGCAGGAGCCCTCTCACGGTCCCTCCCAACAGGACTCTTCCTACGGTTCTGTGAAATGCTGATGAGGCACCTCAAAGAGTCACTCTAGAAAAGGATTTCCAACTTTATGGACCACGGGGCATTGGCTATTAGCTCTGTCTTCAGTGTTTTTCAGGAAGAGAGGATACAAACCAAATAGGTAACTCATCCGCCCCTAAAGTAGAAAAAGCTGACAAAGAATAAATAAATGAATAGTAAAGCTTCAGGGATACAATCCTGAGAGATGTACTGTTTGAACTACACTCAGTTTTCTGGGAGCTGAAAGATTACAAGAATATGATAAGATTGTTGGTTTTAATATGTTTATAGTTCTTGCATAAAATAATCAGTTCAATGACCCAGGCAAATTCCGACTGGTATTTTGCACAGTCCCTCCAGAAAACAGGATTCATTGCATAGGCTTGCTGGTACAATCTGTCCTTGAGAAGAAGGCATTTTTGAGGCATATGAGTGAACACTGCAGTTCAAGTACTATGTTCTAAGTGCATTAATACCAGCATATATCAGACAGATATGAGTAACACTCAGATCTGATATCTATAGTGGGAACTTGCAGTGAGAGATAATGGTGCCACTGGCCAAAATGAAAACTCTAGACCAAGATATTTTTGCAGTCTGCAAAATCAAGATCAAAATCTTGAATCCAGATTCAAATACAAGACTTCTTTTTCATTTATGATTTGCTTAGATTACATCACATGTTGTTCACACAACATGTTACTACAGTGACATCAGCAAAGGTACTCTCTTTTTAGACTTGTTTAGATGACAAATGTTACCAAGATTTTTTTTTTTTTTTGAAGTTTGCTTCTATCTGTCAAGCTTTTAGTTACTCTAAAGCACTTATGACAGTTCTGACTGATGATGGTGATGTTGATGCCTAGATTTACAAGCTGCGGATTAACTCAGCCAGTCCATATCAGGGTTATTATTTGGTAATATTAATTGAAGCAGAAATGCATGAAAGAAATCTGCTCTACTTATGTTCAGCATTTACTTGTGGCAAACGTTCTGAACATCCTATTTTTATCATGTGCCAAGCAAATAGGGAATGACTCAAAAAGAACCAGGGCTGTGACAAGAATGGCATTTTCATTTCTCAAAAGATTTTGAGATTTCAAAACTGTTTTCATGCCCATCACAAACTAAATCCTATCATTCCAAAATTCTCCATGAAAGAAGATTACAGCTGTAACAAACCAAAATGTTGTCTCAGGCCAGCTGCTGACATATTTTATTTTGAAAAAAAAAACCACAAAAACAAAATGTTCCATTAGGTTGCAGCTCTATTTTGATGTAGAATACAAAATAGAAATACATTTGAAACTACGGCTCCATTTGAAAGGAAAATAAAAATATTTTGCTTGAAAATATAAAAGCGGAGTAATTCAAAAGTGCTTTACCAGCATATGCCTCCTTTATTCCCAAAGTAAAAGTTCAGCAAAATCAACCATCTTTCAAAAGTTTAGGTATGATGCAAATGTTCTTTCCAACAAAATACAAAAATATATTTTCAGTAAACATTTTAAAAATAGCCCAGGGGAGGTATCTGATCAGTTCCTGATATAATACCTCTTGCAAATAAAGGACAAAAGTTCCTTTTAAACATAATTTACAATTGAAGGTGCTGTACTGCCACACAGTCAGCTGCCTCCCAAATACCCTCCAGAATAACCACGTCATGGACCTGTACTGATGTAACTGAGATAAGACTGATAGGACTGAGATACGGCCAACGGCTAGGTCCATTCTTGGTGAAAAATACCAGAAGGCTTGCAACTATTTTACTTCCTTAGGGCTCACTCCTCCTCACGCCTCCCACCCCTCTACAGGACAGTGCATTTCACTGTTCAGGAAAGCATTAAAGGAATTCTATTACCTTCTTTTTCTCTGTGGTAGGGAGAAAAGCTTCCTTTTACCCTACTTTATTGGAATATGGAATATGGAATTGGAATATGGAATAAAAGATGCTTGAAGTCTCTTGAGTAATAGTTGACGTGAATATTCTTAGGCAAATCAGTGATTTTATTATTAGTTACGTAATTACTTCAGTTCAGCTATTGCTTGAGTAATTACTTGAATGCAGTACTACCTCTTCTTGAAACTGTAGCACAGAACAAGCAAAATACTCTAGCAGTCTTTTATTTTGTCCTTCCATCCCCAGCAATATGATCCCTTTGATCTAMATGCAAAAAAATACATTTGGAAGGGAATACAGTACCATTTAGCGGTCAAATTTTGATACTGTCTCCAATGTACATCAGGAAATGTTCCACTGAGCTCCATGAGTTTAAACGAGTTGTCTCCTAGTGCCTTTGCATTGCTAATTAGTGCACAGGATCAGAATATTGGAACTCTTAAAATTAATAATAGTCATTTATTTGTAGAAGGATACAGTACTACTAGATCCACTTTTCACAGACTTTGGCAAGCAGATATGAGTCGAGGAAGGTATTACAGGCAATGCAAGTATACACCTACACAAAAAACTGATTAAATTTTGCAGCCATTTCTAAAGTTTACAGTTGAGGAACACAGCAAAAAATTATATTCATCAAGCTACTTACTATTCTTTACATTTAACAGTCCCATTGCAACTGTTTTTGTCTTATTTTAAGAAGAGTAATTTCTCATTGACCTTAGATTTGTGAAAATTAGCTAGAATTAGGTACAGTATGTGGAACAGGAACACCTGTTTAGTAACATAAACATATTTAAATATCAACCTTTCCCACTGATTGGTTTTTGTGGATGCAACTACTGATTAGAAGCAGAAACTTCAAACCATGACCTTCCATGATGGCAGCTAACGTGTGATGCCATTAAATTCTGTTATTGAATCATCTCATTAAGTAAAAAGGGCAGTTTCAAGAACTAATTTTTTTCTTTTTGCAAATCAGCATGACTTGTACTATTCTAAGGAAATCTTGAAAATAAAATTTCTGGTCTGTATCCCTGCTTGCACAAAGCACTGTAGTCAACACATGCATCATGAAAGGAACAAAATGCACCAAAAGCATCTGTCATTAAGAAAATCATGTGTTTTCTTTCATAGATGTTTTGAGTAAGGAGYATATCTTGTTCCACAACTCTCTCCACTGAGTTGGACAAGATATTGTTCAGAATATAGGTATGATTGTTAGTCTAAATAACACTTGACAAAGAACTAGTCTAATACTTTTGTTGAATATTTAATACTGCAAACAGATGTACCAGTATCACTACTATTTGACTCCCTAAGTTTCTAATAAATCATTTGCTTGTGCTAAAGATTGAACTTGGAGCAAGTGCATATGTAAAATTTTTTCACATGAAGAAATTCTGTATTTTGGGATTTAGATTTGAAA
The DNA here is from genome assembly GCF_003343035.1 of Apteryx rowi. Lineage (NCBI taxonomy): Eukaryota > Metazoa > Chordata > Aves > Apterygiformes > Apterygidae > Apteryx > Apteryx rowi. The sequence goes on along the minus strand of NW_020447196.1, from coordinate 8,518,140 downwards.
CCGTAATCTTGTCATATCAGATTATCAAATGATTAAAGCAATAAAAAAATGAATTGAGGTTTAAACTTTTATGAAAAAGCAGTTATATTGTAGGATAAGACTTTTTAATAGACTGCAGGCATTAAACAGACCTTGTATTAGGCTTTGAAATTAATGGGTCACTGTATAACATTCCAGTCTTCATAGATTGATAAGATTAATGCTTGCTTATATAGCAAATTCAATGGCTCATTTAATTTCATATGAATGTTTAAAGTTAAATTGCTTTTGGATTAAGTCTAAACTCATTATTCATTTTAATGTCTGAAAGAACTTCCATTTTTCTTTCATTTTATTTAATCAAGTGCATCATCATTAAGTAAAGGCTATGAACCTAGATAGCTGAGAAATAAGGAAGTTTATTAATTTAGTTTAAAAAAGATCTATTTGTTCAACTTTAATTCAATGACCATTTTAGGTCCAACAAGAAGTTAGGATAAATAGCGACTGCAAGTTATTTAGTTTTCTTGTAATAATATTAGAAGGAGAAGGTGCTTTTAGGCAGTATCTGTTTACGGCATATTAATCACTCTGAGAATTCTGCAGGTACATTTCCTTGTTAAACATACTTTTATATTCACATCCCTCTTTTCAAAAGACTGGTCCTTCTTCACTCTAACTCAGCAAGACTTTTGCTAACTGTTGGCTCACAATGCATATAAACTGATTAACTTCAGTGAATATCCATCTGTTTACAGCAGGTAAGAGTCTGATCCTGCATTGCCCCGTGAGGTACAGGGCTACACTGGGCTGATAGTGGATTTTTCCCTAATGCCGTATTAAACTCCAAAAATGTGAGCGCCAAGCAAAACCTACAGTACACTTCCAAATGGGAGATGCTGCATTAACTTACTTATCAACAGAAGCCACGCACCAGTTTCCACTGCCATTCTATGCAGAGTGCACTCTATTACCATACCCATTCACTTTCATCACAGAATTAGACACTGTGCTCTAATTATGACTTTCAGAATAAATATCTCTTTAAAAATACTCACACATCCTCTTATTATGTAAACCTTAATGCATTTGATGAGGAGCATGGCTGAGGGACCACAAAACCCCTCTCTGGGATTTACCTGGGACTATCAGAGTTTAAGAGTGTTAGCTAATGAATTATTCAAAATGAATTAATAGCTTGGGAGAGTCCTTCACCTGTCTGACACAACTTCATTTTCCTTAGATAAGGTTTCTCAGCAGAGTCGGCTACTGGCAAACAACTTTGTTTTCCCCTTTTAGTGTACGTGCAACTGTTTACAGTACAGACAATGAAAAATGCATTTCCGTGTAGAACAATAATAATTTCACTGCAATGCAGTTCAGAGGTGGACCTCTGGGTGCTCTGCACAGGAGGTCAGCATAACTACCACCATCGCAGATAAGAACCTGACCAGGGTCCAAAACTCAGGACAGACCCAAGGGCTGTTCCGTCCAGCCGAGCACTCTATTCTCTAGATAACATTGCTCATTTTCTCTGAAGGGATGCATAGCTTTCCGTGAAGATAGGAGATAACATTTTAAGTTACTTTTTCCTATTCACTGTATATAAAGCATTTTTTAATGAGAAGATATATTATACTTGTATTGTATTTGTCAGTACTTTTTCCCAAATAATATCTTATTCAGGAGCTGCAGAACAATTTGGCTAGCCTAGTATTGCTGTCTTTTATTTATTTATGGATTTATTTAATTAACAAGAGAAACCTACTTTTCTTTATAATTGACTTTGCATGGTGTGTCTAATGCCAGTATCTCATATTATTTGCAAATGGTGTGAATTTTTGTGCAAACACATGTACAAGTCTACAAAGAATTCTACCATCATGTCTTAGTTTGTGATTTACTGCAAATTGTTAAGCACTTGTAAATAAAAACACTTTATTATAATGCTGCTTTTTACAGTATTTGAATTAATGTTAATCATGCAGTAAGAGAAGAAATTCAGATCAGCTCTATGTCTTCTGGTGGATGTTCCTTTGYATAAGAAAGCAGAAAACACTTTCGGGAGCTTCTAGTAACTTGTCATTAAAACTGGACTTTTCAAACTAGAAAATGACTTTGACTTCATGCTGAGTCAGGGACAAATAAAATTAAGATTCCTCCCTCCTTCACCTCAAATGTCAACCATGTGGAACATGGGTATGCAAGATCAGTGAGTTTTATAGTGTGATACTCCTGCATATCCTGAGAAGCTGCAGGAGGAGTTATTGCTATGTTTTTTCCTCCATCTTATATGATGGGCAGACAAACTGACCTAATGTCAGTAGTAGTGTAATTTGTTGCTGCCTTTGGTTTACAGCAAATTACTACTGCCCTGAAGCAAAGGAGAGGCAAAGAGGGAATACGTCTCTGAGACACATTTCCTTTGAGGCTATTCCAGGAGGGATGGCAGCTTGTGCACCATCTTTTTTGATCAGCAACTATCTTTGAAAATAAATCTGCCCAAGAGTCCCAGGAGGTTTGATATAGCCCCTCAATCAGTGACAACTCTCAGGAGATCCTGCTGTAGCACATCCACTCCTCTCCCTCCCCCTCCTCCTCCAGTGAAGACCAGGTACAGCTGGGGTTAAAGAAGACAGTAAGATAGGAAAAGAATAAGGACTATGGGCTGGAAGTAACAATAATGAAAATAGTAATGTAACATGGCATCAGTAGTGATATGGAGGCTAAAAGAGCAGTACTGTTGTAGAGATCAAAGCAGTGGGGAACAGTTTTTTGTACTAATAATATCTCCCGCAATTTTAAAGTGAAGAAATGTAAAAAGCAAACTGTATACTGTTTTCCCTCAGGCCACAACCATTAGAGGCAGTTGATAAAACTTGCAAACTCCTACAGAAGGACAGCAGTCCACTGGAGTATAGAATACAACATGTAATATCTAAAAAGCTAACATGACAGATACAAGGCAAGGCAAGTATTCAATTTGGGCTATAATAAAAAAAGAGAAAGAAAAATGAGAAAAGAATCTTATGTGACAATTCACCAAGGAAATTGCTTCGCTGTATCTGGAAGCATAGCCCTGAGCCAAGAGAGTGTGTGTGTGTACATGCTTGGATGCAGGTACCTAGGCAAGTGGGATGGTCCTCATCAGGAGCAGTCCTGGGAAGCAGAGAAGCTCTCAAGATTTTTGTCACATTTTTCTTTCCTCCTTATCCTTAACGAAGAACTCCTAAGGTGTTTGTATCTTATTTCTAGCCACACCAAAAAGAAACTACATCATTCCTCCCACATTCCTGCCCCACTCTGTTAGATCAGAGACCCTGAAGGACAACGTGAGGTAAAAACCTAGCTTTGCCTATCCCCTGCTTGTAATCGAGCAAGTAGCTTGTTTACTCCCATATGCTTCAACTTCAGATCTTGATAATCTACGCACGAAAGACAGGAGGCTTCTTGCCTGCCTAGGGAATAATCCGAATTTAAAAAAGGTAAGTCATTTTCAAAAACGGATTAAGAAGGAACATGAATGGCTAAGAATGGCACCAGGCAGAGAGTCAAGAGATTCGGTTTTGTTCCTACTCATGCTTACACTTCCTTTATTTATCTCCGTCTCATCTACCTACGCTGCAAGCTCTTTGGGGCTGGAGTTGTTTCTTCTACAACTTAGTAGCGGCTCTAGGAGAATGGGGGTTTGATCTTGGTTTTATGGATGGGTACCATCACAGGACAAACAATAATTTTAGAAGCAGGATTACAGAACAAAATATTTGCCAAACCAGAGAGTGAATACTGTAACAGCAGTGCACTGCCTGCTTGACAGAGATTGAATACAAATGTATTCTTACATTGTAAATGAATGAACTGACCTGAAAAATTTCCCAGAAAATAGTTTTCTGTTGGAAAATACTGTTTGGGTGAAATTGAGTTTTTCTGTGAAATAATACTGGTTTTGATAATTTCTTTACTAAAAAATTGAAATGAAATGATTTATCAATTTGATTATTTATGTCAACATTCAATATTTATTTGAAATAATCTATATTTTTATTTCTATTATTTCATGACCTGTCAGTAGAAAGAAATGTAATACCATATCCTACAAAAGGATATTGAAAACAGTTCCTTCTCTATTTACTGATACATAAATCAGCAAAGACTCTGAGGATACTTTTATTCTGAGTATTAAGATGTATTCCATACACTGTCACTTCTTTCACCAGATGATGATGTCAAAATAATACAAAATAAAAAGAAAATCTTAAACCTAAACTTTGAGTTTGAAAAGCACATTACTTTTTGAAGCTGCTATGTAGAATTTTCCTTTTGTAGGAAAGTTAGAAGAAGATCTTCTATTTGTTCCATTTCTGAACAAAACTGAACTTCAAGATTTTCACATTTTCCAAACAGAAATTCTATATTTTGTTCAACTCTGTTTAAAAATTCAGTATGTTATGCACTGCTTTCACTGCTCAGAATAGTGCTATTTAGAATTGTGCTATTTGTGGAATATTTGACAACTATTAACAAAATATAATTTCAGCTTAGCTTATAACTTCAGTTTGGATTCTACTTGATAGTGTTTATGTGCTAGATGAAGTGTTTTTCATGTGTTAAAATGACATCTTCAGATGTTGTGCAGTATCTTACAGTTTTCAAATGAGGCAGCTCAAACAGAACTCTTTTTAGTAGCAATTTCATGAAAATAATCTAAAGAAAAAGGTTATTTAGAAGTAAATGGAAGGGGAAGAGCAAGAAAAATAAATGAGGCAATACATTTCCAGCTAGGTTAAATGTCAGATTAGAATTCAAAGAAGCAATAATGGCAGGCTACTGTTGTCAGATTCAAATGACTGAGAAATGATGGGTCTGATTCTATAGATGCTATAGAAGCTGTTATATTTGGTCATTTGAAAAGCTGAACAGGGCAGATTCTTAGCGGATGTAAAACTCAAAAAGCCCTACAAAATGTCAAATAGAAGTTGACAATTTATAACACATGAAGGTCCGACTCATGCTGTTACTTATCTTTCTTTAGCATTAAAAGATGGGTCTACCATCACACTATTGAAGATCCTTATATTATTTTTTCAATTAAATGGTATATTTTTGAAATATCTGCAGTACAAATAAAACCAGATTGCAGATATATCTCAGACTATGCATACATCTGTGCTTGTCTTAAGCATGCAAAGAGACACACCCTGTTGCATAAAATACTTGCTCTAGTTATTAAATGTTCTCTACTTGCCTTTTTGTTTTGGCAGGCAGAGAGGCTCTGGTATTACAGGATCATCCCCTGAGTAGTGGCATGTAAAAACATCATATAACAAATTGCCAGATCGGTGGTGGAGCAGCACATACTTCACATTAGCCTTTCTCCCTGTAGTGCTTTGACTTTTAGGAACAAATATGCACATTTCCCTGTTGGTCTCTAGCAAAATACATGAAGAAATTTTTTTTCTTTACCTTCCCCACTCCTCTGTGAATTACAGAGTAGTAAGCACATTTTTAAATACAGCTTTGCAGACAGTGAGATACAGCTCCACTCTGTGCAAGACAAATTGAAGCTCATTTATGAAAGTACATCTAAAAATGCCAAGGGAGTAGACTTATCAAAGAGATGACATCAAGTTGTCACTCATTCTTCGTACATGCACCTGTGATTGAGAAAAGTGTTTTCTTTAATATAACTTGATATTTGAAGAGAATATGACAAAATGAAGTCCCATCCCTTCATCATTTACATTACGCCTTAGGGGTACAAAGTTGATCTAAGACATTTTGATTTACGCCTATTAGTGAAGCTGTACCCACAGATGATCAAAAGGCTCATTCTGATTCCTATAAAATACTCAATATCACAGTTAGGGAAACCTATTAGGTATGATTAAATTACAGCTATAAATGTCATAAATCTGCGATACTTTGTGATAAATATCATTTGATATACCAGGCTTTTTAAAGAGTTCATCCTATCCACCATCCTTCCAAGGAGGCCCTAAATTAGAGGGCATGAAAAATGATGAACATAAAAGAGGAAGCTATCCCACTTAGAGACTAACCTATGGCTAACTTATGAACCTCTGTGCTTTCCCATTTGACATTATACAAGCTGTATCATGAAAGGACAAGCGTAATGAAGGTATCTTTTGTCTTTATTTCAATCATGTGTATCCTTTGTGGACCAAGATATAATTGAGATGTGGGGAAAGAAGCAGAACTATACACTGCCACTGGAATCTAGGAGAGCTCAGTGGGCTTTTGTAAGCAACGAAAAGCTTTTGATGGGACTGAGGAAAAAAAGAAATGCCAGCAAGTGATAAGCAATATTTTTCATATTCAACATACTGAAGAGATAAACAGGAGAATACACATCTAACCATATGCAAGTAACTGACTTCAGTCATGAGCAAGCATTAACGGACAAGAGTCATAAGTGTGCTGAAATGCGCACATTAGCCAGGAATGGTGCAAAGACATTTACAACAGTAAGATAAATCCTGAAGGTGTCTGTTGGAATTATTAGATTACCTTTACAACAGTAATAAAAGGTAAATAAGTTGCAGATACTCTAAGGAAAAAAAGATGCAATTAATACTTTTTTAATTTATTTCAGGAGCAAACATGGAAGCTATTACCACATGGAGAAAACCCTAGTTAATTAGTGACATCAGGACAGGGAGCAAATGTAAGAATTGCAATTATGTTTGGCCTATGCTCAGTCTAGTTGGATGTACTCTGTGGCTGCTGCAAGCACCACACACTAGGGCTTAAGAAGCTTCAGAACAATAAAAACTTGAAATTGTGTGAAATCACTATTACTGATGGAAATCACGCTACCCTCACACTTGGGATGAATTCCCTGTAAATACCTTCAAAATTATTGTACAATTCTCTCTCCTTAAGACCTTTCTACTTCTGAAAGTCTATCTCCCTATTGAAGGACAGGCTGCAGTCAACTGCCTGTCATACTGAAAAGTATCATTTCCAATACTGTTTCCTTCCATTAGTCTGCATTCTTTTATTAGTTCTCACTCCATTCTTAGGCTGTAACTTTCCAGTGCACGGATCACCTTTTTACTCTTGTTGGTCCAGAGACAAGCAGAGCTCTGGTCTTTAACTGAATCTCAAGGCATTATGATAATGCAAACAGTAAGTAATATATCTTCTAGTATACATATTTCACATTAACTGTTACGGCCCTGGGTATGCTTGCTACCTGTATGAATATGCAGTCCCACTTCAGGACTTGTGAAGGCTCCGGCCACAGTTATGGTCTGCAGAAATGAGTTCCACAGTAAAAAGAAATGAAGTAATTGTAAAACTATACAAGGAACAGAAAGCCATACGGGGAAGGAGAAATTTGTAATGCATGAGTAGAAGAGAAGTGATGGAAAACAACTGGACACATCACCTTGTAAGGGATGCCCATGCATAGTAACTAGACCAGCCAATTCAGTGACAAAAGAGCTATGCCTAAGTGAAAGGGAGGGAAAAAAAAAAAGAAAGAAAAAGTCATATGCAGGTTTGGAAAGTTTGTAATGTGGCCAGGCATTCTGTAATCATCTGAAACAAGGAACCGCACTGAGGTCCCAATTTGGCAACGGATTTTGGTGAACATCTAATTGTAATCATTTTGACTTCAATGAAAATTCTCATCTGTTCGACATTAGACATCTGCTTAAGTTCCTGAATGAATTGAGTCCTAAAGAGTTAAACATGCAGACATGACAAATGTTAGTTCTGGTGGGGGATTATGCCATTTTGGAACAGATGTTCATGAGCCACTGAATGCACTGAAGTCAATGGCACCAAAATAGGGTTGAATTTGGTCCTGTTTATATGTTTATACATCCTGCTGCATTATGTCTTTTCCTTTCCTTCATTTTTGCATTCCACTGTTTCACTTCACTACAAACTGTATGAGACAGAGCCTCCTCAGGGAGCAGCTAGAGATTTGAAATTCACATCACTTTTACCCTTAAGCCTGTCAGATGATCAGATAGCCGAGAAAGTGCTAATAGCTTATGCTCTGGTGAAATATGTTTTTCTGTACATGATTACCTTTGTATTTTGTTCCCYTTATCCCTGATTGTCAGCATTTTAATTAAAAATAGAGGTGTTAGAACATGGGAAAACCTGTCTGCAGAACAAGGCTGTCTTTGATTTAAGTTAGTGTACTAAGTTTGTAAATTTGGAATGCAATTTTCTGCTGCTGTCATTTGTTTTGAGTGGTACCATTGACGCTGATGCTGAATAATTCATCTTTCTTTCTGAGACACCTGTATCTCCCCAAAAATGGCAGAGGGAGTGTAGACACATTGGCGAGTAAGCCCTGGTGAAACCTTCCAAAGGTAGTTTAAGCTGCTATTGCCTCTCTGACTAAAAGTTTCTGTTCCTGTAACAACACTGGGAAACCATGGTATGGGTCTGGTACTCAGCTCCTTCATGGCCAGTTTACTGGTGCTTAAAGGGTGCTGTCTCATCAGCTTTATGGCTGGATTTAAGAGATTAATATCCATGACTTTCTTTTTCCAGACATTACTGCCACTGCAGACAACACAACAGGCAGTTGGTCTATTTCTCAGCTGTTGCAGTTCCCAGACTCAGGTATTTTAGTGTAAGTTAACCTAAAGGTTGGTGAGGAGCAGATATATGTTCATTCAACCACCTCTGTTGTGGAGCTATAACTTCCAGAAGAAAAGCAAGAAGGACAGGTGGAGATAGTAACCTCTCTAATGGGCTCAATTTCAATCTCCACAGCTTATAAGATCCCTAAACAAAGCAAATAGCATGCCACCATGTGGATATATAATTCCTTCTGCTATGGGGGGAAAAAAATTCTGCAGAAGGATGGGAAAGACAACAAAGGGCAGTAACATTTTAACCTTCCACCACAATATTTGCTAGTTTGGTTGCCAACATCTGAGATACCTTACATAAGGCTTCATCACAGGGATCAGACACATGAAAATCCCCATGGCACCTAATTTATTGAACAGCCATGGCTTTGACAGGGTTGGCCAGTTCAAAGCCACATCTAAGCACAATCAGGATCCAGAATTAGAGCACCTCCATATTCCCGAGAGGCCTGAATGGTAGGAGTCACAGTTCTTTATCAGATCCAGCCTTGTGTAACTAACTCACTTCTGAAGACTAAAATTATGCTTTTGAGTTACATAAAGGCTTTTTAAAAAGTAGTCAATCTCCGGCAAAGTCTGTAAAATAGAAATTGTGAAAGACAGAGAAAACCTCATGTTCTTCCTTCTTGTACAGTATAAAAGATTATTATTTCACTTTTCTCAAAATTTTTATGATCAAAAATATTTTTGATGCCAAAATTAGTACTCTAGCATAAGGAGAAAAGACACTATTTTATTATAAATTGGTGAGAAGATTAGATTACATGATTTCTTTCATGTGGAGATAGGAAACACGCTGCAAAGCAACCACAACAGACTGCTATCTGAAGGCTGAGGTGATTCAACAATGATTCAACAGAAAAAACTACAAGATGAAAGGAAGTAAAACAATATGATAAAGATGAAAGATGATACAGCAGAAATGCCACAAGAAAAGAACTGAGCATGAAGTAATAGCATTAGGACACAACAGAATGCGCTGTGATGGAAAAGAATTAGCCTGATATGGTTTATGATGATGCTGCATAGGAAGAAGTGTTATGATGATATATTGCAGCAAGAAAAGGCACTTTCAGACTACACAGTAGATAACGCAAGTGGACAAAATAGAAAAATGCTGCAATACACTGGAAAGAGAACAAAGTATTTTGATATTTATATTTTAACAATCTAATTCTAATTAGTGGGTCTGCTCATGTGGCTAAAGTCAATAGCAGTGTTCATATGAACAGTTATTAACTTAATTGAAGACATTCATTTTACATAAATTACCTAAAGGTCTCTCTCCCAGCTTGCAATGCTGCTTTATGGATCAGTTATTTAAAAAACGAATTGAGGATATTTGCTGTATGTGAGGTAGTATGGCATCTCCACAGTAAGGACAACTATCATAATCCTCTATTCTGTGCTGGTCCTGGGTATGCAAAGTGGGCTGGGAGAGACTGCTCCTTCTGGGAGCCCTCACGCGTGTCAGTATTTCAGAGTGCCCTGTTTTTCCCGAGTAGAAAGCTGCAGTGGAAGCACAGTGAACTGCTGTCTCCATCAGGCAAGGCCGAGGAGATGAGAACACGCTGCCTTGATGAATGTCACTGTCCTCTGTCATTCCAAGATGATGACAATGACAATGATTATTATCACTTAACAAATACAGCCTTGTTCATAAGCACGTAACTGTATAACAGCTGAATTAGAGCAAACAATACAAAGTTCATGCTAGCTGCATGAGGACAGGCCATATCCAATTTGGCCTAAAGCCTTCCACTAAAAGGTAACCCATCAACTGTTTTGAACAAATCTTACCAGGAAGTGACCTTGTCAGGGGTTGAGATCATGTAGCCACAACATTTTTGTTTCAGACTGAGCTCCTTTCCATGAAATGGCCKCATTTCACTGAGGTGGACAGGCCACTTGAAAACACTTTTCTTCAAATCCCTCTTTCCTCTGCACTCCCTGCCAATCCCTCTTGTTCTTCCCATCTCTATTATGCCAATATGACTGTGTGTGCACCCCACATTGAAGTGAGCCAGGGAGCTGATCTGGCTGAAAAATAACCTAAAAAAACACCCCAAAGTTTACTTTTCAGCCAAATGCTTACACTGGCAGTGTCCTGGCATCTGTCCCATAATTCTGGGATGGTGGGAAGGGGCTGATTTTCCAGGCATCTCTGAGCCCCTAGGGCTACGAATCATGCAAGAGTAAGGATCCATTGTCCATGGCTGTTCTTTGGGACCTGATCTCACTCCTCCTACCCTCCTGTGTGCCAGGATTCAGAATTAACGTAGACAGACTCCCCTGAAAACCAGGAGCTACTAAAGTAAWATGAACATCAGTGTCAAATTGGAGAACTGGCTGAGTCATGCATGCATGAGACAGGCCTGGAAAAGTATGGATGAGTGGTTGGGGTGGAGTATACAGCAGATAAGGCAAAAACTTGGGACTCAGAGCATCTTTGACATCTTCTCAGCCTAACTGCCAACCTAACCTAACAGATTCCAGCTTTGCAAGGAACATTTTTCACCAATGAAGCAAAAAGAGTATTTGAAGAATTTAAATAATAAAATCTTTCTTAATACAAACAACATTTGGTTTTTGAAAGAATTTCTAACTTTCATAACATCAAGGGCAACAGAAGTCAAGCTTCTAACAGGAAATGAAGATTTTAAGTATTTCAGACACAAGCCTTTGAAAACGGAATAACAGCGTTAAGCTACATTACTGTAACTTTGTCTTATCAGAGTCAGTGATAGCCAGCAGAAATTCTCTATAAGCACTAAGCCATGTTCCTGGTCCTGTTTGGAGGTGGCAAGATTGATGGGTGACTGGGATTTGCGATGATGAGGAACTGTAACACTTGACCCAGACCTGTATGAGTGAAAGAAGAKGTGCATGTGTCCTGTGAGAGATCGAGTCCACTTTATTTCACTGTAATGTACCACACTGTTGGGTCCCTAATAATAAAGTCCAGAATTTTTACTGTGCTTATATACTGCCACATTTAAACTGAGGTAAAATCACTGAAGTTTAGACAAGCCTGAAATTCAGATTGCCTGTGTGACTTTTAGAATGCTGTGTTTTCACTCTCTGGTAGGAAAGTAGGTTGCTGATATTCTTGGTTCATCTTTGCTCACAGAGGTAAAATTAGAGGCCTTGAGACTCCTGCTGGTAGAACAAGCTCTCAATTTCTCACTGTCGAAATTCAATCTGATTTCTATCTTTTTCACTAAAAAGCTGTCAACAGAAAATAAGCAATTCCCATCAAAGAGTTATATTAGTTCCTGAGGTATATAAATTCAGCTGGTGGATGGCGAAAAAATCAAAGTAATTTAAATTGTTCTTTTTATTTTAATTTGTATTTTCTAGGAAACAAAACAAAAATATTAATGCAGGGCATAACTATAACCCACCCAAAAGAAAATCATCAAAAAGAGAGAGGCTGATTTAGTATTAGATCACTAACAACTTCTTTTCTCTCTACAGCCCTGAGTCTGGTTTTCTCCCGCTTATGCTGATGTACCTCTATTGAGCTGGCTGGGGTTATCCTTTATTTCCTTTGATGGAAGCAGGAAGACAGTTGATCTGCACTTATTTACAGTGAATGACACAGTACTGAAATCAGGAGCTTTCTTTGTGGTATAGGATAATACTAGACCTACCAATAGCCAACAGGACTGCCTTAATATGCCAACCATACAACTTCCTTTTTCGTAAGTGGAATTGTGGCATCCAAATAAAGAGAATGTACGAAGCAGTTGACTTCAGGTATGCTTTAGTATTTCCAAGTCATACTTGGAAAATGGATTTACGTTTTATTTATAAAGAAAGATCTAAAAAACAAATAAATGGATTTAGATACAATTTTTTCAACCACTTAGAATCTGAAGACAATGTTTCTAGATTTTTTCATTGTAGTTTTCCATTGCACAATTTCTCAAGGGAATTTCAAAAGCGGACAGTTTGTAGTTTTAAATTAAATCTACAATCTCTGTGAAATCTCCTTCACCTTTCTCGGACCTTTGAGATCAACATCTGAATTCTGACTACTTTTCCCTCTTTTCTGTCAGATATTTGAGCAATAAGGTTGTTCAGATTAGGATTTTTGGTCATTAAAGATTTTCTTCATTACACAAACTCATTAATGCCTTTCTTCTCTCAAGCACTACTACTATAGCTGAACAAAAAAGTAGTTTAGAGATTCCTTTTTTTCCCCCTGCAAGGCAGCTGTGCTACACGCTAGCTCACTGCAAGTATGCCTAGTGCTCTCTGGGCTCTGAATCCTGATCCGGTTTAGATTTATTTCTTGGCCAAAGAGGTTATTGTCCCTGCTGYCCACCCTGTCCCTCTTCTGGAGATTACTTCCCCTGGAGCAAAGGTGGCAATGCAGGTGCTGTGTCTGCTGTTTTCACATTGCAGTTCACATCCTGGTATCTTAACATGAACTGAAATTGATGGTGGGTTAAGTTAATACGCCAGGCTGCAAACTCTGGCAGCTGAGTCCTGACTACAGTGCCTGTTCTGCTGACTTTGCCACAGGGTCGGTAACCTCCTTACAGGGACAGAACCCTGCTAGAGGCTTGGCCTCTGCAGTTATAGCCAACAGGAACCGTGAATCAATGCGCTGATCTTTAGCCCTGAGTCGTCTGTTTACTGTTTTCTCAGGAAACTGTACTGTTCTCTATGAAACTGAACCTTAGACAAGAAGAAATTGGCTTAATTTCCAGCACAGAAGATTTGTTAGACATTAGGAGAACTATAGTAACTGTAAAAACAGTAAAATACTGAAATAACTTATCTAGGGAGTCTGGAAAATCCCCTTCATTGAAAGTTTTTAAGAACAAATCAAAGAGATCTTCATTAGAGATGGTCTAGATTTACTGGCTTTTTCATTAGATTGGAAGACAGCCTCAGATCTATTAACTGACTTTCAGTTTTGATTTTCTACAGCTCTTTACAGATTAGAAGTCTGTGCTATTTAAAAAGACTAGAACAACAACTTGCAATAGCCAGATTATGCAGATATTATAAACAAATCCAGTTGACAGGATCAGCATCACTGCACTGTTTAGCTACAGGCCTGGCCCTTTTACCTACCTAGACACAATATTTGTATTTTTTTTGACAAAAGATACCAAATTCCTTACATGTACTTTATCTTGATAAATCTATAGAAGACACTGGAGTTACCAGTGATGTAAAACTGGTCTAAGTGAGGAAGGACTCAGATCCAGTCTATTGAAATAGGCTCTGTAGGTACTCATTTTAAATTCACAAACCTCTTCATCTTATCTTAAAAAGTAAGCCTATTTTTCTATTAATGTGTGAACAGATTAGAAACAGTTCTGCTGATCACAAACAAATGCAAGATATAATCCACTTCTCCACAAGCAGAACAGGAGGTAATAGAGCATATTTCTTAATCAAAACTACTGAAAATACCAACAACTTGTGAATAGAAATTGTAGAAAAGGTTAGCACATGTCTGCCTTCCCTCTTCCTAGCCCTGTCTTACAACTACATATGCTGCCTCATTTATTTCAGTGATTCTGTTTGACTTAATGGTAAACAGGTCAACATCTTTGCGTGACAAATGCACATCATGGAGTTTCATCTCCATTGTAGCTGATGACAATACTCCTACCAACTTCACAGAGGTTTCACTGACAATCTTCTAGATTTGTGGGTACACAGCAGTCCAGACTCCAAATCAGCATTTTTGTCCATGCTTTGATCTATACGTATTATATTGTTTGCCTGGGGAAAGAAAAATCCACTGTCTGGCAACACTTTTGTCATGAGTGTACTGTGTAATTTATTTTTGATTGCCTAGAAGTGACAACCTATATAAAGCATATCAAACTCTTGCTTACCTCAAATGACAAAACACAAGTAGTTCCTTTAGATGGGGCTGAGGTGCCCCATACTGACCTGTCTCACCAATTCTTTCCTTTCTGCTGTGCTGCTAAGATGTGTTACTATTTCATTTGTCTTTTTGCAAGCCTTAGAAAAATGAACAAGGTAGGGAAGTCTAAATGCAAGTGTTCCAGCAAATACTTAATTTTCATTTACATGACAGGGCAACTGGGAAAAATAAGTTGCTAAGACTTACAAACCAGCAGTTAATATGGTCAGCCAGCCATACATAGTTACGGGCAATGACAGAATGACTGAAAAGGAAAAAGCTGTTCATCTGCTTTTATTTATATTGTATACAGGAAGGAAATGAAGAGTATGATTCCTAAAAGGTTTCGCTCTTTGTCTAGCACGACACAAATCAGCTCTCTAAAGCTTGCATTTCTAATATATTTATCTCTATTTCTCTATATCTCTATTTCTAATAAATATTTCTAATATAGCAGTGTTAAGGAAGATTCAGGAACTCAGATGAGAAGATTCACAGAACCTGTGCTAACTCTGTCTTTATATATTTAAACAGATACAGCATCCCATCCAAAATACCAAGTTGAGTAGATACAGAGAAAGTTCACCAAGTGGTACAGGGAAAACATGAAAATACAAGAGAAAATATGCCAAAACTCTAAGGACAAAATCAAATTCACAAAGAGGAAAAAAACAAAATACAAAAGAAGACCTATTGATACTGCAGAGGAAAAATATGATAATGGAAAATGCCCTGTATATGAGGTCATAAGCAATAATGGTAGCAAGAGAAAACATTATGTCAAAGGTTGTACATGAAAAAAACAAAGTACAAAGGCACCATATCAAGGAAGTAGGCAATGACTCAGGGGATGAGATTTTGCATGTCCAACATTAATGCAGCACAAAAATAAATATGTGGTTTATAAAGCTCAGACTAGCATCAGATTCAAGGGCAGGCATAGAAACAGCCAGCAAACTGAATGCAACTAGACAGTAGAGCATCAAAGACTATGCTGACCTGTAAGGACTTACTGAGCTTTTTGCAAGAAAAAAAAGGCAAAATTGCACTAACCCAAACAAAATTAAAATTGCACTGGTGAACAACTATAATGCTACAAGGATTATGCAAATTATAAGCAGAATACAAACTAAAAGTACAAAGACCAAAGCACAGATAATAAAAATATATGAGACACTGCTAACAGCTGAAACAAGTGAACTTACAAACCTAGAGAAATAATTAATAAAATACATGAATGAGCAAAACAAAATAATCCAGAGCAGGCAATTCTCTGTGGTATCCCTATAGCAAAGCTGCTAAAAATTACCAAGCTGTATTTGAAAGACTGGGATGTCTTCCAAGGATGTTACACCTGGAAATAAATAAAACAATTCAACCAGTACAACACCTGTCTTGCACAACACCCATTGAATTAAAACAAACAAACAAACAAAATAGTGGGAGCAATAAGGCAAATGAAAAAAAGAAAATAAAACAAAACCACAGCATTGCTAAATAAATATCCAGACAGTCATTGAGAATACTAGGCAAGCTCTAAATCTGCAAAGATCCAAGTAGTTTAAACAAAGTATTGAGCCCAGTTAATTACCAAATACTAACTCTGCAGAAACCTGTTTGATTTAACAAAATCTATTATACTTTAAAGATGGCTACTAGCAGGATTAGGAGAACAGCAGCCTCTCCACATACCAGCAGAGGTAGAGTTTGCACATGGCAAAGACCATCAGTTCTACTGGCCAGATCTAACAGTGGAACTACTTGGTTGGTGGCATTCTGCTGTATGGAAGAAAGACTTCAACATGGAGTAGACACCACAATGCAGGCAGTGGCAGGTCCTTAACACAACCTCATGTGTTTGTAAGAATGAGCCATGAAAACGAACAAGGA
Source organism: Apteryx rowi (assembly GCF_003343035.1). Classification (NCBI taxonomy): domain Eukaryota; kingdom Metazoa; phylum Chordata; class Aves; order Apterygiformes; family Apterygidae; genus Apteryx; species Apteryx rowi. Next base: position 8,501,736 of record NW_020447196.1, on the reverse strand, counting down.
GCTAAATAAAATTAAGATAAAATTGTAAGAAAATACAGTGTAATTCCCAGACTTGCGAGAGCTATGAGTCTTTCCCAGAAAAAAGAGCAAGAACTTATGGACCAATCTAAAGGGATCAGATCAGTTTGACAGCTAGTAAGATTCATAAATCATATGAAAATAATCCCTTCCACCATCTCAGTTGTTTGTCTTCAAGACTTTTGATGGACAAAGATTCAGTATACATTTGGTTATCTTTCACGTTACTCAGCATCAACCTATTGAAATACTTACCAAAGACATAGTGACAGTACATGGAATATCAGAAAAAGAAAGCCTGTAGCAGTTACTGTTTTGAATTAAGGTCAGTATTTCCAATGGTGCAACAGGAAATGGTGCACGCGAAAACTTTAACCTGCATGCTAAGGATGGAGGATCTTTGGAGCAGAAAATGACGTAATWGTCAGGGCCTTGAAGGCATTCCCCCTCTCTCCCTCCTGGGCACTCGGTTGCCTTGGCTCTAGACCAGCCTAGGTAGTGCGGCTGACTGGCCTGGAAGAGAAGCCTCGGCTTGCTTAGCTTAGGAGCTGCTYTTAAGCTCAGGCTCTCACCCTTGGTTTCTGCCTGAGTTATCCTGCAGCCATGCATGTGCCTGTCCATGAAGGGCACTGATCCAGACCCTGACCCTGACCCACTGATTCGACTTCTTGGTTTGACCTCAGACCTGCCGCTTCTCATGGACTTGTCTCTGGCGACCTCAATTCTTGGCTGAACCTGGTTACTGTCACAGAACCTGCTCTGCTCTCCTTGCTCAGGTACTGTCAGACTGTCCCCTTGGTGGTGAGATCCCTGCCCCAGCCTGCCTTGCTGTCATGATCAGCTTCAAGCTCACCTTCCCTTGTGGAGCAGTTCCTGCCCTTGCAGGAAGAGTCACCAGGATAAACATTATCCTGAGAACACTGCTAAGGTCACCCCAAACCTCCAGTTTGTGCTACTGAAGCTGCAAGGCTAAGGTTTAGAAATATACATGTCCAGAAAGGAATCAACTTCTATTTGGTTGCCCTCTTGTCCTGAGCAGAGCAGGACTACAAGATCATGAACACAACAGATAAAGAAATCTCAGGAAGCATTGTCCAAGTCAATCATATGGCAGGTTCAAGACAAGGCTTGAAAATAATCCAGAAATGCACTATAGATAAAGATTTACATGTGCTAACATCCATCATTCTGTTCAAATTGCCAAGTACATCAAGAGTAGCCCCACCTGCCAGTTGACAGCATCAGAATTACTGAGATTATTTGGACATATAACTTGCTTCAAATAGGTAGAAAAATCACAACGCTGTTTTCACRTAGCTGAAAACAAAGCCTCTCTCAGGAATACATTGATCTAGAACAAAATTTTGTATCCAGAAGGCTAAAGGTGCTGGACTAAGATTAATAACAATATTTGAGATCTGGTGGATGGATGTGATGCTTATGAAAAACTACAAGCCAAGCATCAAAAAGAAACAATGACTTCCATAGCATCAGGACCTAGACTGAAACAGGAATGGGTTTTTCCACAACAAACCTCATATAAAATACCTCATTATTACAGACAAGTCAGACTTTTATAAAAAGTAGATGAACTGACAGACATGATTGTAGTGACAGTCATAGGCAAAGCAATACAGCATGTCAGTGGTTTGATGGCAGAACTGGGTTTACTTGCAATGAGTTCCTGCAATTTTCCTGGGAATGAAAACTGAGATTCATCATATTATCACCACTTCCATAATCAGTCAGTCAAAAAGCAAAGCTGAACCAGCATTGCAGTTTCAAAGCTTCTAATAAAGAGATCTGCTAAAAAAATGACAATAACCCATGACAAGTCATTTTTAAGTGGAGAGACAGTCCCATAGAAAGTGCAGTAAATATTCTGGCCTTAAGATATATACACACAGTAATGCCTGCAGTGTTACTAGAACTGCTAAGAGTTGAAGGATAACACATTAAAAGGAGGAAGAGACATGTTAGGGTCAAAGTCTATTATGACAACCTAACGRCATTTTAAAATACAGTCTTGATATCATGTTTGATCAAACTATTCCTTATTCACACAGTGTTGGGGTGGATGGATACTGCCTTCCCCCAAATCAGAGACACATTCACTCAATAGCAACACAGAAACAGGCAAGAGGTGAGTGCACCTAAGTCCTCTGAGAAAAAGGAAAGAGGAAGCTCAGACGGTGTTTTCTACTTGTGAAGCAGATACTTCCCCACAGTCCCATGGTACGACTGGTAAATCCTTTGCTCATCCTCAGCCCTTTTCTGCTGGGTTGCTTTAAGCAGTTGTATGTTGGTTTTGGTGGCTTATGTCTCCTTAGCAAAATGTTTTGGATTGCATTAAAAGGTACCTTACAATCACAGAGATGCACTGAGGTACTGCACTTGGGAGTCCTGTATTTCATTTTGGGAGCCAGATGCTTGGAGTATTTGCAGGACTGCACACGTTTACATCTGTAGTTAGGTAGGAGTAAAGCACCTTAAAATGAAATAATTGAAGGAGGCTCTGAAATGCACAAAGATAAAGATAAAGCCAACAGGACTGTGAGAGATAATAGTTATCTGCAGTAGTAAACATGAAGTGAGAACAATTCATGACTTGTGATAACATTTAATGTGAGAAAATAAATCAGATGAAGAGAGTACAGTTGAAAGATGGAAAACACATGCACAGCTAGACAGAAATAAAGAAAATATAAAGAGCCTTTCGTTATCTTCACCTTGTAATTGAGATAATGCTTGTCTTTAATGATACACCCTCAGAGTGGCTCCTGCACTTAGCTGCAAGGCTGTAACAATGGCTCAATAACATCCAAGTTTATGGATATACCCGATTAGCACAGGTCTACGTTAGGCACTACTGAAGCCTGTTGTTTGCCAAGTCACACTGAAGAAGCTGAACTTACGTTTGTGTGCCTGGCACTTCAAAACATTCAGCTGTAAATCTGTAGATCAATTATTGATTCAATTTTTTTTCAGAACAAATGATAAATTTCTTAATGTTGTCATAGTCTGATGCGTAAAGTAATTTTAGCTGAATAAATTCAGATGTATTTGCTGAGTGTAACCTAGCTTCATTTGTGGTCGTCTTTAGGAAGCAGGGCTCAAAGCACAGTGTCATTCTCAGAAGGTAAGCCAAATATATTGGATCTGTGTTCTCCAGCTGCTACATCCAGGGAAACTTCTTTGCAAGGCACTATTGTAAAAGAGATTCATATTTTCAAGGCSTAAACTGCACCTGCCCAGGTAAAATAAAACAAGGTAAATATGAAGCAGAGATGCCACATTGTCATGTGAAAGACATGACCAGTGATGTCAGTCTTCTTGCTTTAAGAATGCCATCATTATTCCAGATGGTATTGTTAATCTATTCCTATCCCCAGTGGTTCTTTGTCTTCCTTACAGGAATTAACACTCAAAAGAAAAAAAGCTATTGAAAGAGCTAATATACTAGAATTTTAGAAAAGACACCATGTTCATCCTGGTTCCCTTAAAGCTTTTGATATTGCTTCACATGACATTTTCTTAACTTGTAGAAGCATCTTATATATGGAAAGATTATAGGGGGAGGGAAAAACAGAATGAAAACTTTAGCCTTTACTTAAGTATGAATATTTTGTGGTCTGACTGAAAGGATGTTTCAGGTGAGTCTCCACTGCAATCTGCCTTATATCTGGTATCATTAAATAATTACTTGGCTAATGGAATAGGTATTAAATTTGCAGTTAACACTGGGGTGGAAGGGATTCCAAATCTGCTAGAGGACAGGAACAGAATTCAAAATGGTATTATCACATTGGAAAAATGCTCCAAAGTGCAACTCATTAGGGATGAGAGCAAACCTCTACACACAGGCAGGAGTAATCAACAGAGTCATGCTAGGTAGGAACCAGCTAGCTGAACAAAAGTTCTGCAGAAAATCTAGGGGTCTTTAATGGAGCATAATCTGCAGTCAGTCAATAATATCATGTTAGGAAAAAGCATGCCATAGTAGGATGCATAAGAGGAGTACAGGGTTGTATGACATAAATGATACTCTTTCTGCTTTTTTCAGCAGTGCTAAGATTTAGCTAGAGTACCGCATTGGGCACTGGATGGCAGCATGGCAAGAACTAAAGCAGAACAAGAAGAATAATTAGAAATACAGAAGACATGACCTTTCAGGAAAATTGAATTAATTGGGGTACTTTAGCCTGAAGAAGAGAAGGCTGAGGCAGAATATGATAACAGCCTTCATATATAAAAGTCAACTGCAAAGAAGAACAAAAGAAAGATTTGTTAAGTGCATCCATGAAAGATAAAACAAGAAGTAATGGGCTCAAATTGCATCACAACGAACATGTTAGACCTCAGAAAAGCTTTTGAATGGTAAGAACAGTGAAACAATGACAGAATAAATTGCCAGAGGACAATATAAACTTCCACCTTTGGATATATAAATATAAAAACAAGTTGGCCAACCATCAATCAAGAATAACAAAGAAAAGAGAGAAAGACAGGGAAGAAAGATGACTTCTTGAGTCCTTTCCAGCCCTCATTTCCTATTTCTTTGTACTTCTCAGTTACTAAGTTTCCATAAATCAGGGAAAACATAGTTCTCTAGTATTCTGTTCTCTGTGTTAAGCCTTTCTCTTCACATTCAAAAAATGTAATGAATTTCTATGACACTGACKAAGCACAATGAACTTGTTATGAATAGTATAGTGAGGGAATAATCTATAGAGAGGGAATTTTCACATTTTCCCATAAGTAGGGTTTAAACAYTAAAACTCATTCTTAGAAAACCTAATAGTGTCCCCACCACTACTCGTGCTTTTGAAATCAAAAGGCAAAACTTAATTTCTCTTGACTGTACTTTTTTTACTGCTATTTTTACAGCAGAGATGTACAATCCTGTCACTTCCTTAAAAAACACATAATATACATTTTTAAAGTCAGGTTGGTGAAGAAAGAGATGCAGGAAAAAATGTCTTAAGTATGGATACTACTCTACAGGACCATAAAAGAAATAAAGTCATATGCAAACACAACATTGTCATTCTTTGAAAATCATTTTAGTGCCCTTAAAGTAAATAATTTCACTGTGAATGAGACACTTTGGACACTCCCAGCTTTAGATACTTAAATATGTCTGAAAATCTAATTAAGTATGACTGTCTAATACTGTTAATATTCTTTGAGGAAATTTACTTATGTTCTGCTAGCTCTTCTTTCATTTACAGATATAGAAGGAAACATTTTTTTAACATTTTTTCCACTATATTTTCATGTGCCTCCCATGGATGTTTTTGAAAATGTCAAGTAACTCATTCAGTTTTGATTAAGGAATAGTAGAATAGCAGCCAATCTCATTTGCTTCTCTATTTCAAGAATTTTCTAAAGAACCCATGGAAGTCATGGTCCTTTGAAAATTCCTGTCTATTTATTTGCTTTCTGATGGGATGGACAACTACTCTGAATTGTGAAAACATCTGTATTGTCCTTTATTCACTAGTAAAATGTTACTAACACTTTCTAATTTAGTGTCTCCAGCAAGCATTTAATTCAAATTTAGCAAGCCAAATACAGCTTTTTAATTAAATATAAGATGATTGTTAAAAGAGAACTTACTGAGCATTTAAAAGATAAATCTAATAGTCATGTAATTAGCTCAAAATTACATAAGCAAGAAATGCCTAATCTCATTCTTAGTAGCACATGGACTTTGTAAGGATTTTGTAGATACTTAATTAACAGTTATCAAAATAGCCTACAGCAAGACAGGTTTCTATTAAYTGTTAAAATAGTGATAATTAATAAGCTTGTTAAATGATAATACACTTGGGACAATCAACTCATTTAGTTTCTAACTATTCCAGTGTAATTCCCTAATGTCTTTATCAATATGTTACAATGCCAGTTTGTCCAAAAGTAACCAGTGATTGTGGGTAGTTTAATTTTTAAGGTTCGTAAAGAGGCAACATATTCAGAACTAGGAGGTTAGCTCCTATTAAAGGTTCCTTGTCCCTATTCACTTCTGAAAATCCAGATCACAATAGTTTAACTTTTATGGAGGAAGGAAAACATTGTCAGTTAATTTTTGTTTGCAAACCTGAACTGCTCACCTTCAATAAGCAAGTTACAGTCACTAAACAACCCTATAAGAAAGTCTTTCCTGTGGCTGTCCTTTCCCCTTTCTTACTACTACAAGGAAGGCATTGGGAAGTTTAGGTTTTTAGCATGAAGAATCCTTACGTAGTCTAGAGAGGCTCTACTGGTGCTATGCTTAGTACTTCAAGACAACTTTACTCTTCTTCACTAAGGCTGTTTACAGTTTCTCCTGAGGTCACGTTACCTATAATAACTCCTTTTTGTCTGCTAGAATTTTCAGGAGCATAAGGACAAGTTCTAACTCTTAATTTTCTAGCACTGTGGATGAAATAATTAAGGCTGTGCTTATCATCTATGGAAGAAAAATATACTGATGATGGTATGCAACTGCAAGACCAGATTTCTAAGCCAGTGAAAGAACAGGACACTGTGAATCTCCAAATTCCCTTACTAAATTTTCGGCCAAGTATCATAAAATGCTACTTAGAGACAGAAAAAAAAAAAGATTTGTTAATGCAAGGAATAGCAGCAGAGAAACAGTATTTTTATAAAGAAAACAAAATGCTGCTTTTTTAGAGTTTAGAAAATGTATAACTACCAATACTATCACAAGGTTCTTAGAAGGACTGGTAAAAGAGAATGTCTACAGATTTTTTCTGCTCACTCAGAAAAAAAGGGAAGATTGCTTTACATCCTAAAAAAATAGTGTCAGGAGTCTGAAGCTTCTCTTCAGACCATGAATCAGTGGAATCATACCACTATAAAAAACGTCTGAGAGTGAAACAATGGTCCTATGTATCCTTTTACAGCGGGGATTGACTTCAAGATACGTTTTCTTCAGAATGCCCTTTTGACCCTAACTGCGAGAAATTATTTCAAACCAAATAAATCTGGGAAAGCGTATTTTCCTGTGTTTTAAATATCTTCTTTTTAGAGCTTTTTTTGTTTGTTTATTAAAGAGTTGGTAGACTGAAAAGAGGGCACTAACCCATGGCCCCTAGCCACAGGAGGTTAAATTAATCACAGGATTTAGAACACTTAGTATTATACATTACACAGTATGCTTTATACATTACACAGCATGCTTAATCTGAGGAGCTCAAACTACTGTTGCTGTTGTTAACTATATAGTGATTGTCGCCAATAGTGTCTTCCTGTCTGTAGGGGAAACAAGACAGTATCTCTTATTATACCCAATATAACTGCAAAAACTGAATAAGCCTTTTAGCAGCCAGTCCCCTCATGCTATCTGACAAAGAGGTTACTCCAAATTAACATCAGGTTAGAAACAATACCAGGCTGATGGTATTGGTCCATCACCAATAGATGGATGCCTTGCAAGTTAAACAACGAACAGTGAAGAGAATGGTACTATCTTAAGTTTGCATTGTTTGTATCTGAGCTTGAATTATACAGTGTACTTGGAAAATGAATCTTGCTGTTTCATAGCACAACAAAGCTGGCTTTCCTGGCAATGCCCTGTAGCTCATGAGTGACAATCTCTATTCAGATTGCATACTGATGTGTATATATTGCTTTAAATGGCATTTATTATTTCACAAGTAGCATGGGAGTCAGTGATGTGGTAATTCATTTAATTTGTTTAACCTATTTAATATACTGAAGAGACTGTGGAAGTACTTGTCAGTCCATTAGCTGCGACAGTTCTAGGGGCTGTTTCATCTACATTTAAGCCCATTATTTCCCTAAAATGTTTGTTAAAATTGAGTATCTCATTTATTAAGTAAAAGTAACAATGATGCATTTCTTTACTTTGTTGTCTGAGATAGAAATTGAGATGTGATCAGTAATCAGTGAATGACAAAGAAAGCAAGCGTGACCATATACTGCAAATAACACTGGCAGCGAACACAGAAACGATCTCCTATAAATAATGCAAGAATAAAAAAGAAATACATCATCATTATGGACAGAAGTCTTCTACAGACAACTCTATGATCACAAAGAGAGAAATAAGTACATCCAGTACTATCTGTGGTAAATGTAGTTATGGTAGTGATAAAATGTATGTTTGTGGGTGGAGAAGGAAAAAATACAAGGAATAAAATGTGGTTTAAGCTTTTATTTCCTGGCTTTTGAGGTCTGACATCAAGAATGTTATAGGCAGAAGTTTACATGTTTCATTTAGTAATATTTTGGGGAATCAACTTCATAGCTTTTCAAGAGGTGCTTTAATGTCTTTAATATTTTGTGACAATAGGAGCAACAACATATGTGAAATAGTTTCTGAAGTTTTGCCACAGAGGGGCAACTTCTGACAGAGAAAATTATATCTGAGTGGAAAGTATAGTTGCTGATGGAGAACATTTTACCTGCAGAGAAACATAGATACTGCCAAAACAGATTTTATCTGCCTGCTAACAGAAAGATTTTACCTGGTAGTGAAATGCAACTACTGACAGAGAGGATTTCATTCATCAGCAGTTGAACTTCTGTGGCACATAAAACTTTTTCTGTCAGACACTGCACATAAATTTTTTTCTCCATTGTAGGATAAAATCTAGGAAAAACAGTTGCTGATGAAGCTTGTACGCCTTTGTGTGATGGGAAAGACTTCATCAGTTCACTACCTGCTGGGGCATAAAGTTTCACCAGCTGAGAATCTGGCCCAGTTATATACTACATGCATTAATGAATCACTGCATCTCAGAGCAGAAGCCAAAACAATAATACACTCCAGAGAAGTAACCTTATTATGCAAAATATCATAATATCAACAATGTAATGACTTCATTTTTTAGAGCAGTCATGTGGAAAAAAGGATGCTTAATTGTTATTGCCATAGGCTGGAGCACCAAGATGACTGGCGCGCAAAGAAGGGAACTAAGAGCCCCAAAGCAGCCTTAACTTAAATGTGTCTGGTTTTGTTTGTTTTTCAGCCTTGGGTTACCTCCTACACCAGCCACATAATTTGCTTCTCCAAATCTTTTGTGAAGCAATTGTGCGAGTGAAGCCCTATTTGTGCAGGCAAGAAGACTGCATGCATCCAGTAATCCAGTTGGAACACAAATGTTCACTCATACACAGAAGAATAGGCAGGCAGCTGGCAYGGTAGTATGTGGCAAAGTCTAAACAAATGTCATGTGATGTTAATTTAGCTAGAGATATTGATCTGTAATAAAGATCTTTGTCTTTCTAAATACATATATTGCATTTAATTCCATAGCTATATGGGTTTCAGGCAGCTTTCTACTTCCTTACAACTGCTAAGCAACCCACTCCCGCGCTTTACTGTTAAGAAGAAAATGCACAACTGCAAAGATAACCACAAATCTCTCAGACTGTAAAATATACATATAAAAGACATTTCCCACTATTCTAGGTTTCAAATTCTTTTCACGTAGGCTATTGAAAGAGATGAAAATGGATAAATGTGTAGTCACCAATGGCATCCGCCTCTCACTTTATAGAGAGCTACCATTTCATTAAGTTTGAAGTTTTTGAAATAATATAATCATAATGAAAGAAAGGAAATAAAATTCTCAGAAAGTTCTCAAAGGAGTATTAAAAGATGAGATTTGAATAAGACTGATCAAATGTTGGAATGGAAGATGCAGATAGGTCATAAGCCTTTGCTTTTTTGATTGCCCATATTGTCTCGAAACTGTTCAGCAGAACAAAGAGTTTTGTGGATGAAAGACTGGTGTGAAGAAACATGAATGTCAACTTGAGTTCTGAAAGACAGTCTGCTAATGAAATATTCTAAAAGTCATTTTCAAGGTGGTAGAAAGTTCTCACTGATGTGCACCAATGCTTCTGATAAAAAGCATCAAATAGTTATGCAAGTATTGGCTTTTAGGTCTGAGAAAATAAAGCAAGGCTTGTATGACTTCAAATGTTGCAGAAAGATATTTAGTTTCTTATATTTGCAGAGGATTAAAAAAAATAATTAGCATGTTTGTTTGGATTCTAGTTTTGGCATACAAAACAATTCTGAATCAGTTAATTCTCAAGATAACAAAAATAGGTTAATATCCAGTACAAACTGAGCGGACTGAAAATAAAGAGAGAGATTCTAAATGCATTTTTAGTTCTAGAAAAAAATGCACTATTTGCTTGCCCAATAAGTATAATCAGTATAATTTGAGACGGAAGAGTAAATAGCACATTTGGTTGTTCCTAGTAGGATAGACTTCTGAATCTGACACTGTGTGATATTAAATAGCTTCTTCATAATAGGAGTCCATAAGAAAAAAAATATCTAAAAGCACTAAACATTTTTCCACAGTTCTAGGTAGGCACATCTAGGCAGCTACCTAAACCCCAGGAATGACTTTTAGGAAGTTCCCCATATTCGTCTCAGGGAGAGCCCAGTTATTGCAGTGTTGACATGGCTAAGGCGCCTTCGCACGCAGCCATGCCTGCTCCCAGCCAGGGTTCAGAAACAAGATACTCTTTCATCAGTCTCATCTGAGGCACTTGAGCCTGTTGGCAGATTCAGAGTATGCAGACCATAAACCAGCAGGAAAAAGTACACTATAAAATTAAATTGCAATGATCACTGTCTTGTCAAATACAGCCAAAGGAGGGGTGCTTCATACTAAAGCCAATAATTAACACACTCTCCAGGAAGTGGAAGAGCTTCTGTCTGAGTGGCTGAAATACTACATTTATTACCTCCCAGAAAAACCTAGTGACCAAGCTAAAGGCTACTTAAAAACAGGGGAAGGTCACTCCTACCCATCTTGTTTAAGCCATTTCACAGTGTAGGAAAGAAATCAAGTTTCAAGCATCAGAAAGGAAGCACAGGAAGTACGATTCTTAACAAGTAAAGGTAAAGATGGTGAGATGTGTAACTCCACTGCTATCCCTCAGCATATCTCACTGGTTAACTCCRAACAGCTGCCCAGTCAGTACCCTGCCTATCTTGAATACCATTTCAAGCCTCTTGCCACACATGGTGTATGATCCTGGTCATTTAAGAAAGGGCTCTGTGTTCCACCTTGGCTGCCTGATTTTTAGGTAACTGAAACCTTCTTAAGATTTGTGTTTAAGACTTCAAATCGGAACCATTATTATTTTGCTTCTATTTTGAGAATGCCATAAATATATCAGATATTTTCTTGTTTGAGTGATAACATCAGCTCTTATTCCTACTGTCACTATTTTCCATTAGATTATGGTAGGGCATAGGTTCTTTGTTCCAAAACAATACAGCCAGGTTTTAAAAAGATAATACATATTGTACGCTAATGGAATAAAAAGTCTGTACTTGCTTTTAACATGCATCCCTTTGGAAACAGGAAATGACTGGCTGTTATTGGCTGTTCTCCCTTATGATTTAAAAGAAGAACTGTGGGAAGGCTTTGCTGAATGGCCTTTGATTTTCTGTCAATGCAGTTTTGCCAGAATTTTAACCTAGGTCCCATAAGTGAAAGTAAAACATTAATCTACTCAGTCAGTCAGTCCCTGGATAAACCTTGGAAACTGAAAAAGTGTTTACAACAAAGATATCATAACCCTTTGAATACTTAAAAGAATGATAACAAAGCAAATAGGTCTCTATTTAAAACTAGTTAAGATGCAATACTATTGTTCTGAATCCAGACGAACAAATGAAAGCCAAAGACAAGTTACAGCTTATATTTTAAAGTTATTTAGCCTTTCGCTTGAAATCAGCCCCAAATGAAATGTTTAACTCTCTTTAAATGTGTGACACCATCCATCACAATTTTATAGTTAGACACATAATAATGTATAATCTCAGCTTGCTGTCCACTTGTAAAAATGGGAATAGACTTCGAGAAATAAGCAATTTCCCAACAGAAAATTGGAAATTCTGCCAACCAATTCCAGGTGACCTGCCATCAATCAGTGTTAAATTCTCCCGAGCTATTGCTGAAGGGTATTGCCATTACTGACGGGCTTCACCTGGTGACTAATGGTATATAACAAATACATTCAAGAACTATAGAAATCCTAAGAATCTGTAATTGTCAGTTAACTTCCAGCACAGACCTTCTCAGGCAATTCAGAAAGAAAGTGAGGTTTCTATAACCTCCAAACTACTCATTTTTATTATAATGGTTTAAAAAAAACCAGAATGACTCGATGCCGTGGAACTAAATTAAATCAGATTGCAAAACACTTATTTGTTGCAGAATGATTTAATGCAGATCTATTTTGCCATATGCACTGAGTATGTGCTAATGTGACAATTACTCTAAACCTGGACGTCAAATTCAAGTTACTGATAAAACTCTGAGTGATTAATAATTATGAGTAATGTTTGAAGTGTGCTGCTCCAGGGTAATAGTTTCCTTCATTTGCTTGAATATCTACTTAGAATTAAATATTCAAGTGCTTTGGTTATCCCCATACAGCCAGCATAGCTACGAATTTACTTTACAGATGAGAAATATGCTACAGGCATGAAAACTTGACTCTGTTGAACCAGTATCAACCAGAGAAATCATGATGGATCTGTTACATGGTATCTTCAAGACAGGGAAACAGGGTTTTCAACTGTTGTCAAAAACAGAAGATTTAAAGATGTTTGTTAAGCACAGAAACTTTAACTCCCACTGAACTTTAAAGTAAAAAAAACAAACAAACAAAATAAAAAGTAGTGGAGAGCACTGCTGGGCCCACACTGGAAGCAGATCAGATCAGGAAGTCTCTTGTCCCCGTAATAGCCCTATTGAAGTCACTAATCCTGAGTTTACAGGCCCGCAGGACTGTTGCAGTCAATGAGGTAGCGCACAGAGATGCAAACCAATAATTCTGCTTGCCTGATTTCTGTGGGACAAATCATAGGCGTAAAGAAAAGCATATATATGAGTATTAGCAAGACCTAAATTTATAAACCTGCAACAAGAAGCATAATTAATCATATGTTAAGAAAGCAAGAGATAAAAGAATAGTACCAGAAAATGTCTGTTTCTCTGTAAATAAATCTGCTTCATGCTATGCTAGAATAATAATAGTGAGTTTCTACAGCAGACACTACAACATTTTAAATCATAGAGAAAAGCTGTATTATAGTCCAAAAGTCCACAGGACACTGGGCTGCTCCTGAAAATAAAGCAAATTCAACAAAAAATAAAAAGTAAATATTTTATATGCATTCAAAATCCACTCTGTCCAAAAACATGAGAGCTGATGAAGGGAGAAATGTGGATGCAAGCAGAAAAGAAAAAGGTTTTAAATCACTGATAATGTTCAAAGAAAGAAGCTTCTTCATGTCATTTGCTGCAATGGCACAGATAAAATGCAGACAGAAGAAGATGGCTCTACATAAGACAGACACCTGGATTTTCCATGAGATGTGTACAACAGTGTGGAGATTTCTTCCCCTTTTGGTACYGATCTTTTAGGAGTTCTGGTTTTGTTTGTAACTCATTATGTGTAGTCTCCTTGGTATCCCTTGATCAGATGACAATGACAACAGCTGAACTCTTGGTTTTCCAGAATTATTGATAAGAACAGAAATATTCTCTCAAGCAAAGCAAGATCCTTTTACTTTCAAATGATGTCATCTGACTCGTTCAGTCAGGGTTTGCTTCTTGTTGAGCAGGTTAAGTGCAGAAAAGTAAATTTTCATAAGGGCAGTCAATTTCTCAATACGAGACTTGCTGTAACAGACTGCAAAGTTACCATGCACTTGCTTTTCCGCTAAATAAAAAAGCATTCCATTCAGACACCTCAGTGCCTGTCTATGTTCCAGTAAGGGAAATACTAAGAGTGGGTATTGGTGATGCATTTGGACTGAGTTGAAGAAGTGCTGAGGTCTTCATTCCCAAAGTCAGGAGATGCTCAGTATTTCATAAAATCCTGTGAATAATCAGATCATCTTTGCAGTGTTTGTTAATCTTCTCATTGCATCCCTCTGTCAGAGGTGTTACTTATAGCCATTTTACCAATAAAGTATAAAATGAGGAAGTGCTAAGTGGAAAAGAATCAGTTTCCAGGAGTGGGTTTAAGTCCTTGTCATACTGAGAAATATGTCCCCATTCTCTCCACAGTTTACTGAGTCTCTGACTGCTTAACGTCATTTGTAAAAGAAATCAGCGTAGATTTTCAATGTAGAGACTTAAAATATCCTTAAATACTTAATGTCAGATTGAAAGATTAAAGAATAAAAGTAGGAATATATTGAACAAAATAGCATCTAAGATATTAATTTAATTACCAAGTCTCTCTAAGGGTAACTGATCTGTGGTAGCATGGACTTAATTTCTCCCTTCTTTTTCTGAACAGAGAAGCAGCAGATGACATGATCTTCTATTATTCTCTAGATATCTGTCAGTGAACACCGTATTGCCATATTGCATAGAACAATTCTCCTTCAAGTTTGGTATCTAGTCTCAAGACATGTTTTCTGAGAGTACAGTCAGTAATGGAACTCATTGAAAGACTTCAAACTGATCTTATATTAGACTAAAAAAACAGATTTTCAGTTGAAATCACATTTTCTGAGATAATTGCTCTTTTTTCAATTTTCCAGAGACAATCTAAAAATTATTTTAACTTGTTGAGTTAAACTCCAGTCCATCAAATACTGACTGATTGGTTCCCAATGCACAGAAAAGAAGCTTTAAATATTTTCAGTCTGTTGAGTAACTGCCCATAACATATACTGGTATTCACTGAGTCACTGATGCAGCCAAATGATTTTTTGTAAAACCTGGACTTTGATTATTTGGACTATTTTAAAACAAATTAAATGCAAGTGCTTCTCTCATTACTGTTGTAAAAAATCAGGTATTAATACATTTCAACATGTTGTAGATCTCTAAACTCTCAAATTCTGAGGTAAGGTAGGTAAGTTCCATAAGAAAAGAATGAATTCTCAGCCAGTATCATTAGGTAAGTTCCACTGACGCCACAGGAATAAAGGGTGTAAAACAGCTGATTTTTATATATTTTAAAAGGGATTTAGAGCTGTAAGTAACATATCAATATGTGACGGCATATAGATAACCCTAGAAAAGGCCTTTCTTCTTATGAAAATAAATTCAAGGGAAAGACTCAGACATATGCATTCCACTGAGCAGGAATAAAAATAGGCCTATATATTCTGACTTCTGAAAGAAGAAATAAGTAGATATATAACACAGAGCATTTCTACCGTATTAAAGAGAGTTGCCTTAGAAATCCAAAGACAGAGCATTGCTTGTGATGAGTACTAATTAGAACTGTTCGAGCCCGGAGGTGCGTGTCCATTTCAAGCTTTCTGAACCTCTCACAAAGCCTAGCAGGTTTTTCAGGCCTGTCCCATATTGTTCACACATTGTGTACTAGCTTCGCCATCTGCGACACTTCACAGCCATGACACATTGGTAGGAGTGAACAAGCATTACAGTTCACAAAGAAATATGTGCTATGCATTGTTTACAAAAATAAGCATATAAAAAAACCTACAGGAAATAGGTCTCCTTACCCCTATAGTCTGGGGAGGAGAGCTTTCTATCTGACACAACTCATACTAAATTATTATGGAAATTATAGGAATACATTAGCATTATATTATTATGCAGAATTATGCCATTTCTGTAACATCACAGACATTCTTGATAAATCTTAGGATATAATAAAGAGTTCAACTGAAATATTTTCTGAGAGTATTGCACTGCTAGGGAAATCTGAATTCCCTGGAGAGGTAAATTCTGACACCCATACTCATGCTAAGTAGAATCCAACTTCCTGAGTTGTCTCACTGACTTTAATAGCCCTATTCATTGAAGAATTTTTTAAAATGGTCTGTGGATCTGTAAGCAAAACTCCACTTCAACACACAATGACTGTTTTCCAAATCCTTCCTCAATAGACAATTTCCCCATCAAAGGTGAAACACCATTGAAAAGATGCAGCATTGCTAAGCTTGAAATAAGTGATTTTGTTTCTTAAATACAAACACTGAGATATAGTCATGCACTTTGCAAGGAAGACCCTCTTCTTCCTTGACAAATGCAGCAGCAGGAAAATGCTGAAATAGTTTGGATAAATGTTATAGATCTCTAAGGAAATTTGGGAATTAGAAAGCTATTAAATGAAGCTACTTTATATGCTCGTTTTCTTTTCTTTTACAATGGATACCACTCTTTGGAAGATGATAGATGCTGATCCCACAAGTATGTTAAGCAGCTCAACTATGTCCTTGCGAGTAGACTGAGCCAATGAAAGCCAGATATCCTGCTCTCCCCTCGCCTACTACTTCTACAGTAAGTTTATTTCAAGCCATTCAAACAAACCAAGCCCCCTATAATTCTTCACACACACACACACACACACACATTTCTGTAATTCAGGAAAATTTCAAATATCACAAAATGCTTGAATGCATATATTTTCCCAAGTATACCACATATACACTGCTTGGGAACTACTGTGTTTTGTGTTGCTTCTTCTCACAGCACCACCAGCAGTGTCAGTGTCCCCTTTTCCAGGCCTATCTTTAACCTGCTAAATCCAGACTAATTATGTGAAGTTGTCTCATTTCTTTCAACAGACTACTGACCCTCTGCCACTGTGAGAATACCATCAGTTTGTGGGCCACGCATGTGGCACCTTTGAGATTCTGAACAAACAGTTACAATTACAAGCAATCAGGAATAAAGAGGGGGAGTCTACAGTATCTGTTTTGGAGTGTAGCTAGTAATACATTTTATCAGGGACAACCCAATTTGGAAAAACTTACAGTAAAGGACACACAGTCCCGGTGGGAGAAGAAATACAGAAGGAAGTCAAGGCAGCATACCTTGAACAGCATACAAGTGATAACTGTGTACTCTGGTGAGACTTAAACAACAAGAGTTTTTGGAGATATTCACTCAAAAAATGAAAAGAGCAGAAGTTTAGAATCTGTTCTCTAACCCATAACAGCATGGCTTGCTCCATAAGGGCCTCCATTGCAGTCTTTCACTTAGTCACTCTTTATTCTCCCTGAGTAGCAGCTGTAGAATATTTTGTAAAGGTGCATATAAGTCCAGAAAAAAATCAGTGAAGCAAGATGATGATGAAGTGAAGAATCTCCTTTAGAAAAAGGAATTAAACTCACTTCACACTCCATGCAGCCATCAAGCTCATGGCTGAGCAACACACTGTAGAGTTGAATATAATGAGGCTGCTGTGTAATGTCACATTACAAAAAGCTGTGCAACACTGAATTTAAAGAAAAAAGAGAGGATCCTTCTGATAACACAGCTCTCTCTCCCTCTACTAAAAAAAGGTATAGAGGAAAACTAGGAAATAGATTCAACCACAGCAATCTCTTACAGTTCATGCTAATTAGCCAGTTTTTCAGTCAGAATATATGCACTGGAACACTCAACTGAGATTCTTTAGAAATTATCAGAAATTATGTATATGAATTGCACATGCTGTTATAAATTGATCATTCTTCACTGCAAGTTAACACAATTCTGGAGAGCAAAATCATGGATATTTGACTGCTAAAACACTATTTTTAGAAGTGACCATTAATTAATTTTTATCTGCGATTTCATTAGTTGACTGAAATTCTTTAGTTAGATTCTTTAGGAATCCATCCTAACTTCTAAATGGTTAATGTCCGAGGTGGATGAGTCTGTTGAGTCTGATTACTCATTCATAATCCCCAATTTGGGGCATCCTTGATTATCCCAAACTTAAATAGACATAAGAGCAAAGATGAATCAGGCCTTACGTATCTGTTTTCCTGGGCTTATACAGCTGAAACACTTGGAGGCTTACCTTAAGAATAACCATACAAGGAGGTAATAAAAATCAGTTGCCTGCTAGATTGCAATAAAAATGAAGTAAGCAAGAGTAAATACGAAAAATTCTGTGGATGACTCTTAAGACATGACCCTGCTTGCAAGAGCCATTTTCTTGTGCAGAAATCACTTTCTCTTTTGCAGTTTATGTTTGGCCATTTTTCTTCTCCTTTATTTGAAAACTGAAATCTCATAGTCTTTTTTTATTCTGCATTTTTAGAAAAAAAGTTAGAATACGCAGCTCATGCAACAGTGAAGAGAGAAGCTGGTTATCCCAATCTTTTACATCTAAGAAGGTACATGCTGTGGTTTCCCAGGACCATGCCACAGATGCTGTTTTCCTATACTGTGGCCTGTTGGTGCAGCTACAACAGAGCTTGTTACTGGTTTATCTCCCATTCTATATGGGGTAAGAAGATACGGTTTGTTCTGTGTCTTAATAGGCACCAGGCTGTGGACTGTGAAAGGCAAGTGTTGATATGAAATTTAAGACAGTTCTCATAATGAAGCAGTACCAGTGACACAGATCTTCTAATCAGGCATTTAGTAATTTTGCTTTGCAGCTTGGAAAACGTCTTTCATTTAAATTCACCTCCTAGGAGCTGTATGTCAGGCAATTACTCTTTACCAGAAGATTTCAAAGTCCGAGCAAATTAAATGGGTTCTGTTCTTAAAGTAATAGTGCCCTCAAAGCATCATTACTGTTGTTAAGAAATGGCAAACCTGAAAGCACAAAGGCCTCTGTTCCCTATGAATACAGGCGTAATTCCTATTAATGTTATTGACAATCATGTGCATATTTACAGATATAAAGTAGAGTTTTTCTGGATGAATAACGTAGCTGAATACAATTCTGAAGGAAAAGCACTTAAAAGAAGAAATGAGTTCAGTTTTCAGAACACTGAGACTTCTGAATTAATTAAATTCAAACTATTATGGCCTATAGTGATATTGGTTCCAAACCTGCCCAGATATTAGCTAGTTTGGTCAGGAATAGACCTCTGAGGAAGAACAGCAACTTTGTAAAACTTGGCACCAGTGAGCATTAGTCTTCCTTTGCATCACTACTGGATAAATGTTCTTGTGCAGTAGAGTGAATCTCCATGTTTTGCTAAAATGTAGTCTTAGATTGTTCCTCACTGAAATAAAAAATAAATGGTTGATTTTCATGTCAGCAATCATTCAAAAAACTTACAATCATTTACAGTCAGTTGGAACCACTGCCCGAAACATAGGCCAACTGCAAGCCTGCAGAGGGGGTTAAAATATGAATGTACCAAAGTCTGGGGAATTATAGGATGGCACTCTACTTTTAGGAAGAAAATCCAGAGTCCACAGAGAAGCCCATAGTACAGCCCTAGAAATAAGCAGATGTAGCAAGCCCCAAGAAAGATGTGAAGACAAATTGCTTCTGAAGAGGTGTGGACTCTTAGACAAGATAGCATTTTTTGCTGTTTGAGTTCAGATAAAACTTGGATTCTGTGCCTATTGTATCCCCCCCCAAAAAAACCCTCTATCTTTAATTTTCCTGTCAACCAATGAAAGCTTGATACTAGTTCACCAATAACCAAAAGCAGTAACAGCACTTTTCATTTCATTTTTGTTTTGTTTTTGATAAGTTGGGTACATTTTCAAAGTGTTGCAAGGGAAATCAGGCACAGAAATGCTTTCAAACAGAACAGATTCTTCAGACAGACCTTTTGAAACCCTTGAATTAGAAATTATTCTCCAAAGTATCTTTTCTAGCAATATCTTTCTACTTAAAGGAAAGTCAAAAGAAAATGATGTCCAGGTTTATGAGAGAGACTGTAGAACTCCTGGGCTGGTTACTGATAAAATAGAACTATGGCAACAGAAAGCTGTCAGCAGAACTCCAGCTTGTAATCCAGTACAATCTATGTTGCTAAAACGCTACTTAAAAATGACAGCATTTCCTCTGA
The DNA here is from genome assembly GCF_003343035.1 of Apteryx rowi. Classification (NCBI taxonomy): domain Eukaryota; kingdom Metazoa; phylum Chordata; class Aves; order Apterygiformes; family Apterygidae; genus Apteryx; species Apteryx rowi. The sequence goes on along the minus strand of NW_020447196.1, from coordinate 8,481,962 downwards.
TTCCATAAAGAACCGCCGCCATAATCGGACAGGCTTTCAACGCTATAACACAGTGTTACTGTCATCCTTTCTTGGCCAGGCTCACAAAAGAGAGAGGCGTGCTGCAATTCCCATTGAGAAAATGCAATTTATTGGTTGTCGTACACTCTGGTAAATCTGTCTTCTTCCGTTTATTTCTTTGTTATTTCTAACTGTCAAGACATGGCTATATAAACAGAAACACCCTAATCATTTGCCTTTCCTGCATATCTGTTCAGTAATAACATAATCTAGGTCATAGATACTGCAGTCACTGTGGCTATGAAGGCTTATGTTTGGTTGGACAGAGCGTCACAGTTTTGGCTCAATAATATTTTTCTTCACTGATTGTTTTCTGGAGGGCAGGATTTGATGCCTTTTTTTAGTTTATATATTGTTTGAATTCATATCAAAAAGTATTCAAAATTTGGCATAGTCAATTTACAGTTATCATTTGTTTATAAACTTTTGATTAGTTTTCCAATTTAGCTAGCTAGATATTTAGATAGCCTTCCAGTTCCACTAGAGTAGCACTGTTTGTACTTTAAAGTAATTAAAGCGAGGAAAATAAGACAATAGAATAACACGAAGGTAACTAAGTGCTATTTTCAAAGGCAACTTAAGATAGCATTTGCAAAAGCATCTCAGTGATCAGAGATCTAGAAAGCATAACCTATGAGGAAAGGCTGAAAGAATTAGAGTTGTTTAGTCTATAGAAAAAGGACATTGAAGGTCAGCAATATGATAATAGTCTTCAAACATATGAAACAATCTTTTATGAGGAAAAAAGGATACAGTTGTTCTCCACATCCACTTGGGATAGAACAATAAACAATGGGTTTAAATTGCATCAAGGCAAATATGGGGGAAAAAAAAGAAAAAACGTTTCTCACAAAAGGGCTGGTAAAGTACTAGAAAAAACTGCATGGCCAGTGGAGGCTGTAGCACTGCAAATTTAAAAGCAGATTACAGAAAATATTATCAGGAATAGTTTAGACAGAGCTGATCCTACCTTGGGATAGAAGAATGCACCAGATGACAACTTCAGACTCCCCCATACCTTTTTTCAATGATGTTTTTGTTTCCCACTGTACCCAGGGGTACTGAAGTTCCCAAGCTCCAGATTTCCAAAGATAGAGAGGCAYGTGCACAGCAGAATAACAGAAAGGAGATCACCTGGCACTTCAGAAATTCTAGTTGGTACCTCTTTTCATCTGTTGGTGCTTAAAACCTTTCAAAACCATCTAGAAGTGTCCAGATCACTTTTTAAAGTGGGCTCCCAGGGTTGAAAGTATTGAACATTTTATCCATAGTGACTAGTCCATGTGTCCAGAAAGGCATCTAATGATTGCTGTGCTCGGATAGAGGCACCTACCTAATTATAGGAGAGGTCACACTGAGCCAAATAGAACTGTTCACATCCTTAAAGTTAAAAAGAGAAATACTTCACTAAATGGGAAGTTTATTGCCAGAATATATATGTCCATGTCCATTCCTTATACCCATGATATAAGGAATTCCAGTCTCAAATACCTATACTGTGTTTTTCTCCTGTCTTCCATGCTTAAAGAAAGAAAAAAAAAGTCAGCATAAGAGGTCGATAAATACAAGTATATAGATTTAAATAACCTGACCAAATATTTTCTGAAAGTACTCTGTTCAGTATGCCAGCATCAGCTCCTGAGCATGTGTTTTATAGAGGACAACCCAATGAATTTAAGCTACCTTCTGTTAGASAGTAGGATGAAAATTCTGCAGGGGCAGTTTATCTACCTATCATACTTTCACAGCAGCCACTGTCAAGAGACTAGGTACTGGATTAGCTAGACTTTGGGCCAGATGGCAGCTTTAACGCTACTGAATGCTACAGTATGTTTGTAGGCTACAGTACTCTTGCCTCATAAAGATCTTTACACATATATGTACACCTCATCATATTCAGTGAAGTTCAACTATTTCAGGCCAATGCAATATCAGGTACTCAGTCACTGCTTCCAATTAAATCTCTGCTTAAAACCAGCTCTCCCTATTCATTTTCCATTCTTCTTGCTCTTTCTTCTTGCTCTTTCTTTCATTACTTTTCTTACAAACAGGAAATAAACCAGTCATTGTTACTGAACCAAACTGTTGAAAGCAGACTGACATTACAGCACTATCTTTGAATGATTTAGAAAGATATTTAATATGTTCTACTGTGTGTAATTCCATGGAGCCTTGACATTTAGATATTAGTGTAAATAATAAACAATAGTACCTAATTATGATTAAAATTGAAAAACCAAACAGTGCATTATACAAATGGAAAAAGAAAAGAAAAGGTGGCGTAGGTAGTAAACAGAGACAGAGGAAAATCCATCCAGAGTCATAAGATAACTATACTTAAAGCCATACAATTACATTGTGTCAAAAATAATAGAGGGAAGCAGCTCACCACTAATGCAATTGTGCTTTAATAATCGAGATGACATCTACATGAGCCTGTGAGAAAGGCAACCTTAAAAAACATAAATGAAAACTTTTGAAGAGACCAGGTTTACTCTCTCAGCTATTTGTGTTGYGCATCAAGCTGAAATAATTGGATGCATCGTTTCAAAACATTCAGTTTCTGCTTGAACGGGTAGGAGGACCTCCTGCAGTTCAGGGTAACCCACAGTCTGTTGTGGGGACCTTCAAAATTCACCAGGTGGTCCCCTGAGAAACATCCCATGTCATCTGATCTCCTAGCTCTTTTCTACTCTAAATTTATACAGTCTGTCAAGGTTGTCAATGTGAAAGCCATTTAGATGTTGTCTTGTTTTTCACTTCCTACTCTAAAATGTTCCAGAAATGAATCCACTATCTCTGAATAGAGAATTGGTCTCAGAATTGGTCAGAACTTCATTTAGACTCTTATTAAGGGCTTATCAAGTAAAAAGGACTGGAAAAAAGAAAAAAAAAATGTTTTTTTCCCCCGCCCTCCACCTAGTCTGAATGACAGGCCTTTTGAGGTCAGTATTGCTTAAGCCTGTAAAATGAAAGTGCTACGAATCACAATCAAGTAACTGTCAGGCGCCTTATTAAATTTCATTCAATTCCATACCAAATCTTAAGGGACCATCGCTATCTTCCAATTTAGACAAAGATTAAATAAAAGCTGATCAAAGATTTATGGAATTCTAAAGTGATACTAAACACAATGTGCTATGCCTTGAAAGCTTTCTCTGGTGCAGTGGAGTTAGAAGTGGCCTACTTTAATGGTTTAAGTACCGCTTTTCATAGGAGGAAAAAATTAGCAGTTTACAACCACATCACCTAATTAAAATCTCATAATTCATAGTCTAAATCAAGTTTACACTAACATTAGGATTTAARTTGTTGACCAGAAAGAATAAAAAACAACTACCACAGCAAAAGAAGCAACATTACCGTTCTTTTTTCTAATTCAGAAAAAAGTCAAAACTTCACTTTTGGTGGGTTTCCAGACTAGCAATTATCTATCTGGGGTCAAAGACAGATGTGTACCCCAAAGTATTTTGTCATTTTGGATTTCATGCTCTACAGTTCCTGTGTGTTTACTCACATTTATCCTCATAATATCTGAGAACACCCTTCATGGAATTTGTCTTCACAACACCCTTGGTAGGGAAGCATAGGGACACATTATCCCTACTTGTTAAATAGAGCAAGGAGCAGGGTAGAGTAAGTGATTAATCCAGAAGCGCATAAGAAATGCACAGGTGAGCTAGGAAGGTCTCCTAAGTACAAGTTTAGTAGTAGCAGTAACTACTAGACTGCCTATTTTCACCACTATATTATACCAGGGTTCTACCTGGCGATGGTAATAAGCTACATGCAGTTATTATATAGTAGTATATTAAAAGTATTAACAGGACATAAGGGAAAGAAAATGAAGCAATGAGAAAGAGCATTAMCACAAGGAAGTGGCCCGATTTCATTTCTTGCTGCTGAAGGAAAGAGTTCCTAAATAAGTGGAGAGTCACAAGCAAAGAACTGACAGCCTTTCACATTTAAGAGAGAAAACTCTTAAAATTTTGTGTGTTTTCAAAGCAACCGGATTCATTACAAACTGTGTGCTTTATCAAGGGTTCCAGTGTTCTAGCAGAAAAAATTCAGGCTAAGGCTTGGCAAGATATTTATGAGTTTGAACATACATCAGAATTAACCAAATTCTTTTGTGGTAGAACTTCTTGAGAGTCAATAAACAAGTATAGAAGACATACTGATTTCTGAAATGTAACTCAAGAATAATTTCACTGTTTTGTACATCTGCTCTTCTTTCTTCTATTGGGGCTCTTTCCACCCTTATCTGAATACCTGCAGCATCCTTCTTTAACGAGCTGATGCTGACAGCTTTGCTACTGATGATTATGTGTGCCCTAGAAATGTGGATTTGTTTACTGAAAAACTAAACATAGGACAAAGACTCAAAGCTCAGATCCTTCCATGCCTTCTTTACACTGTTGCAGCCCCAATGACCTCAGATACACACGAAAGCGAAGGCAGAATTTGCAGTGCAAATGACAAACAAACAACAGCATTTGTGACTCCTGCAAGTTATGATATTATAAAATCATATAGAAATCCATGACACATTCAGAATCCAAATGGAACATGAAGCAACATATCATTTAAGACTACTTTCTGTTAGCAGTCCATGTAGTTTTCCATATTTCAAAATATACTTGGCATAAAATTATAAGAACTATGGTCAATGACAGTGTTTGTACTTGCAGTTAGTACATAGGGTTATTCTGTTATCTATACAAAATAAGCATAAACCAGGCTCCTGTGAAGACAATTCATAAATACCAGCCACAAGGAAGACAAAAAAAAGTGGTTTACAATAAGCATGTTTACTTTTTACTAATAATTTCAAAGAGAGAACCTTTCACTCCTACTCAGTAACATCACAGGAAATTAAGCCAATACTCTTTCGTCATGCATTTAAAAAGGAAGATGCAAATTTAACTGAAACATAACAAGAATTATTGCCTGCTGATCACAAATTCAGTGTTGGTATGACTAATTCATGTTGATACTACTGAAAATATATGATTTAAGATGAATTCTGAAGGGGCAAGGTAGCTGCATATAGAGATGAATTAAACAGCAATTAACAGGCTTTCTTGCACATCATTTCAAATAATCACATTTGTCACTTTTTTATGATCATCAGCGATAAAGATTCAAGATCAGCAAATTAAAAAATAAGAGCTAGCAAAAATGAACTGAAGTGGAAACACATTGTATGTCACTCATTTATCTGCAAGAGATTTTCTTTCCATCCTGCCCTTACCGCAGRAGCGTCTCCCTAACGTTAAGCATGTGAAATGTAAATAATTCTAAAACATGTTAATTTCCAACTGTCAATGCCACAGAAATCCCTCTACAAGTCTCTCCAAAGGGATTTGTGTCTGAGAAAAAAGCCCCAGCTGAATTCAGTATACTAGGATGGTTTAATATCCCTTTTCTGGAACAGCTCCAAGGAAACAGTTAGAGATGTACAGAAATGAAACAAAAACCAGAAAATCCCATCTTCTAGCTTCTCCTGTTAAGAGCCATCTTGTAAGCCAGAAGAAGATCTCACAGAAAAAACTAATACAACAACCAAACTCTCACAAAAACCAGGATGTACACTTGACACAGGCATCGGCAGAAAGAGCCATCATCCTTTTCTCTCTGTGAAAAAAAGAATTAGAAGAGGAGGAGACTCATAAATTTTACCTTCTGTTCTCTTTCAACCTTAGGTAAAATGAGGCCTATTACTCCCCAAAAAGAGGAGACAAGCGTACAGAAGTTGCTTCTTACATTACAGAAAAAAACCCTTATCCCTAATCCAGTACTTGGTGGTAAATGATATACAAAAAACCCCTCCTTCTCTTTTTCAGCAGGCACCTTTCCCAGCAAGCTGATCCTCCTTTTCCTTAGTTTCACCAAACACATACATATACATAACAATATTTCTAGGGGGTGAGTTGGCAGAGGAAGGACCAGAGATGCAATTGCAAAGATAGGTGAAATCTACCTACCTCCTTCAGAGGCAATATATAATGCTTCTGTTCCCAGCTGTATCCCTGGTCACAAACCCTTCTACTGTTACTGTTATTAGTGCTGTTTCTTTCAAAGAAATTATATTTTACTATGTGATTTCCCAGTTCCTCAGCTCCAGAAACAGCTTTCGACAAAGCCCTACCTTGAAACCTTTACCCATTTATAAAGGTTTAATACTATTATATAGGCCTGAGCTGAGTTTCTGGAACGTTCAGATGGCTATGCTGGGAAGCTACTGAAGAGGGCCAAATCAGTTTTGAAAATGGGCTCTTGGTCTAATATACGGACAGGCAGGATAAATCACAGTTAAATAGCAAGGGTCAAACCTCTGAGGGAGTAATCTTTCTTTGTTTCATCAGCAATGCCCACTATTAGATGTGCATATACCTTGAAATTAAGCCAATGGAACCTATGTGGAAAACTTGGTTTCAACTCTTTAATCAAATTAAAAGCCAAGCACCCAAAGAAATCACCCGCATTGTCAACCTGCACTGTCTCACGGCTACTGAATTTCTAGGCTCATGTAAACAACTCTTATTTCTCTTTACTTACRGAATATAAACAGAAACATTTGATATTTTTATTGCTGATTTTGTATTTAAAGCTAAAGACTGACAGAAAAAAATCTGAAATGGAAATCAAAGTGTATAAACAATACATTCATGTCAAATAGGAAAATAAATTCAGTCTTGAAACCTATACAGGACAATGCATTTGATAAAAGGCTTATACACAAAAGAAGTATTTTGTGATTTTTCTGTCCAAAAGCTATTCAAAGGATGAAGCCTATAGTACAGAAGCTATATGATGAGTTTCTAAGTAATTTGTGACAAATCAGACAGAAGCTATTGAACTACTTAAAAAGAAGAATACACATTGCAGCAGAAAGCCTCTTAGTTAGACTTGAACATATYGACACTGCTTTCTTGTTTGCTTTCTTCTGAAAGCAAAGTTGAATAACATATTTGTTTATTTAACTATGTAGAATCAATAAAACCAATTGTAGAAACACACCCTATCTGTAAAATCAAAGTCGCCTCATTTTGAAAATGGACCTACTCTCTTAAATTTTCTAGAAACCAGTAGGAGACCCTGTGAAGGGGCCTGCTTTTCAGCAAGTGCTGAGTACTAGACATGACTGAGCTTTATTTTTTTGTTTCTTTTTTGGAAAGATAACTTCATATGTTAGGTTAGTGAGTCAAATGAAACTTCTACTCCTTGAGTATTTTGCTTTAAGCATATAATCTTGCATCAATATTTCTGCCACTTGTGGGGCTTTTTTTTTTAAACCAAAGTCCTGCTTTCCACATGAAAATAAAACTTTTAAATCCCTATTTACAAAGTAAGGGCTTATGCACAACATAAAAAATTCCTGTGAACCAAAGAATACTTAATAGAAAATGGCATCTATAAAGGACAAAGAAGCCAAGACAGTCTCTTGGTAGCTAAAACATGTGACAGACCCATGGGCAGCTTCAAAGCTGCTAGGATGATGCATCTGCCAAGCAGCCAGCTGCTCCTGCTAGACAATCTCTTTTGTGACTTGGCATCTAGGTCTTGTGCTTGCCATTCAAAAGCAACAGAAGGAGTCACAGGATATAGAATGGTTGGTAGCTAACCCTTCACATAACATCTGCAGTAATCCTTGTGGAGGCAGTGGGTGCCATGGGAAGCAACATTTTTGCTCTGAAAAGCTGGAGCAGTCATTTAGGGGGGAAAAAATGCACAACTGAAAGATGTATTTATTGTAAGAGCTCCTTTGTCCCCCCTAACACAGTATCTCAGGGCTTGAAAAAGCTTTTGTGGCATAATGAAGAATGATAATAGCACTCTACCATCCCCATTTTAAAGGCAACCAAGGTGCCAAAGATTAGGTGGTTCAGCAAAGGTCACAGAGGATATCTGTGCCAGAATAAGGATTCAAGCATGTCTTCCCAGACATAAGCATAATGTGGTGTCTATTGGACCATGTCTTCTTCCATATAAAGGGTAGGTCATTTCTAAGTACATACAGCGTGAGTTTTGCCCTATAGCAGTCAGCAGAAATGAAACCATTACAAGTTAAATTACAGTTCCAGAGAACCTTCTCTCAAAAGCCTTTCACAGATTTAATGAAGGACCATGTATTTTCTGGATGTTATGTTTTAAGCCATTCCATACAATATTAAAGCAAATCCATAATTTACTGTTACATTCTGCAAGATGATTCCCAAAAGTTAGCCTCCTCTCTTAAACCTTAAAGAATTTTATAACAGTAAGTCTGATTGCTTAACCTTCTCATTGATTGTAGGCTTATATATTAATTCTTATTTTTATGTGTTCCTCAGAAGTGAATAAATTGCAGTTCATTCTCTGCAAACATAAGAGCAGCAGGCACCATCATGATGGAAACATTTGGCGTTTGCACTACAGCATGGATACCCAGGCTTAAAAGCTCATAGAGCAGTGATTCCAAAGTCTCAGATTCATTTCCAGCCAGGTTCATTTCCTGGCAAATAATGATGAGGTGAACAGAACACAACCTACTCCCTCTTGCAGCTGCTTCTGTCCTAGCACTCACTTCACATACCTTCAGTCAGCTAGTTTCTATGTCTAGAGGGCAGCCTGGCATCAGCTTCTTTGAATGATTCATACATTATGCCATATCCAGGGATATGACAACATTTAAACAAGATAGATGATTAAAAGATAGTGAGAGCCATCTATTATGGATTAAAGTGTAGAATGAAAAGTTTTTGGAATGTTAGTGTTGCACAAATATTAAATACAACCCCCTGTAAACTACTGAAAAATTATCAAATTTAATGATGGTCTATGTTGTTTTCATGGAAAATCAAAAACAAATTTAATAGAGAAACATATCCCAGTTGTAGGAAAAATTTATATATTTTATATATATATATATCATTTCCGGAAGAGATGGTGTGCTCATATTGACATATATGGGAATGGAGGAATTATGAGGGCTAATTTGGGGGTTTAAGATAGTCTTATTTGTATCACAGCCATTTGTAGAAACAACAATCAAAGATCTTCATCCTGCATAAAGCTGCATAAGGATCCCCCAAACTAAAGAAAACATGGGAAGAAAGCTTGTTCAAAAAATACACTAAGTGACATGTTCATTGTCTTTGTTGTGTCGCCTGTGGATACCATCAAAAGATGAAGGCAAGCTGAAAATTATTGATCTTCTAAAATATATGTACAGTGAATATTTCTTTTGATAGATGATTGATTGAATATTGCAAGTCTTGTAAATGTTGTAACTTGCAGGAAAGCCATTTAAACAGAAGACAACATGCTAACCGAGGACTACAACCAGTATGTAAACTTCATTTACAAAGAGGTGGAAGTGCTGTACTTCTAATACCCAACTTTAGTAAACCTGCATCATGATTAGAAGATTCCACCTGATGGAAAACAGAGACAAGACGTAATCTGGGAGGCAGACAGTCCCAATAGCTGGGTCATTCAGGTTGCTAGGTCCTCAAGCTAGTTTACATCAACTCTGCAAGATTCCATTTAGAAGATAAGTGCTATTGAGCTGCCCTCTCAGTTCCTGCAGCCAAAACAAATCTCAAAGGAAGTTCCGCTGTGATAGACATTTCCCTACTGTTGAATCTGCCTTAGCTACTGCAGCTAAAAAGATGCATTAGAGAGATGTGACACCTGGTGTATTTCAAGTTTGCATTATCTCATTGCCATGTGATATCTCTTTAATAGGCACTATTTGCTACATCTCTAGAAACTGCAGAGAGAAAGCACAAAAAAACGTTAAATACTTGCATTTCACAACTACACTCTTATTAATAAAAAAAGAAGATGCTACACCCTAAAATCCTGTTCTAAAACAAAATGACGCACTGTAAGTATGATGCTAAATAGAAGAGAAGAGGCAACAGGTAAGACATCAGGCCAAATTAAGTAAAGAGGGATAGGAGACTGGGATAACAAACAAAAAGGATCCCATTCTTGTATTACAGCATCTCCTAACCTTTGGGTGTTTTACCATAGGATTTGATTGAAACAACACAGACCAATAGAAAAGGCACTGTGCATCTCAATCATGGCTAAGTATGTTGCTGTAACGAGGATCTCTGGTGAATCTGTTTGCATTCTGAGGCCTGAATTTATGGTAGGTTGTTACATTCACTGAAATCACAAAGGGGAAGTAGTAATAAAAAATTGCTATGACTGCAACAAAAAGCTCACAAGCAGGGCAAATAAGCCCCTCTGGAAGTTACTCAGATTAAGCTATCCTCATTTTGGGAAGTAACTATTTGTTAACAAATAAAACTTTATTATTATAGCTATACTACTTTGCTGCTCTGTGACTGGCAAGTTTCCTGATTTTTGACTTTCAGTTCTGAAATATCACATTGTCAGGAACTAAGCTGACTGAACTGTGCAATCTGTGTATTCAGATCACATGCTACAAAGTATCTTATTTCATATGTATCTACTGTAAAGTGACTCCAGCCAAACCACTATGAACAAATGGGCTCTCAAATAAAGGGTCATTAGTGGCCAATAAATAAGAAATCCAGATATCAATCGGGGTGGCAGAAAATCCCTACCTTCTCTTGACACCTGTCTGCCCTTACTTCCCATTGAAAAATGGCCATATAAAAATTTACCTATCTAATTATCTTTGGGATTTAAACCATATCCATCATAAAGGCAACCAAATTCTTAAAAACACTGTGCTTTGACATGTATAACCTCTGGGTTATGCTTCAAGTTCAACAGAACTGTGATATATATGTGCACAGGTTAATAAAAGAAATTTGCCCAAGATATCCTTTTGCCTCAGCATCTGACTTTTCCGTAATCTGCTTCTCCAAATCTTCCATCACTGTAATTAAATATGTCTGCATTATTTCATTAAAGCTAAGCCTGCTGATACCAGCTAAAGATCTGGTTCAGTTTGCCTATGCAACTTCCTCACCTTTTATCCATCTTTTGGGATACATGACAAATACAAATGTCCTGCATGAGGAAAAAGTATATACGATCCAATCCACCAACACTGTCAATATTAGCTACAACCCACTAATTAAGTTGCAGAAAGTGATTGAACTAATTAGCAAGGCACACAAAGTGGAATATCACTAGTCAGTCAATCAATGCTAGTTTCCATTAAGTGAATGAGTGTTTCCCACAGTTTTTGGGTCACTGTCAACTTCCCAAATTTCCCATTGGACTACCTTGCCCTCTCACCAAATTTTTAATTGAAAATACTAACAGAATGACTTGTTTCTACCTACTACTTATATTCCAACGGACCACCAATGATTACAATCTGGGAAACACTGAAACAGTATCAGGTGCTTCAGATTTGTTTCTGTTCCTTTCACTGAGAATAGCAAATGAGACCCTAACTTTTCCAGGTCCCAAGTGACCTCAACACTTGTTGTGATAAATATCCCCATTTAGGGAAGTATTTATTGAGGTATAAAACTCACAGCTATAAAGAAACCCTGCCAAAGGCACAGCTGACCTAAGGAAACTGCTTAAAGTGGTATCTAATCTTTGACGACTGGCAGAGCCACAAGACATTTTGAGTGGCGGTAAAAGTAAATTTAGGCTTATTGACATTAGGCTCACTTTTCCTACTTAGCTTTCATGGATTCCTCCAAAACAGTCTGCTGACCCCCAGCATGCTGTCAGACCATAGGTTACAAACCACTCTGTAGATACATAACACTAGAACAGTATCAAGCTTTAATATGATAGGTATCCCCCAAAGAATATTTACAAATATGCTTTCACTACAAGGTCTGCTGACTCAAATATTCTGCTGCCCAAACTTTAGCTCATTTATTTTAGTGCTTAGAGCCTTACAGGAATCCCTCAGCACTCTGAAGACTCTGATAGCTAAACAGTAAACATTGACTTTCAGTCATTGCCTCTGCATTTTCACTGATAGTATATAATTGTTTATGGCACCTTATTCATTCTAACATAACAACAGGTAACTCATTTGGAGACAAAGGAAAGAAATAAAATACTCATTGTGCTTGTGAGTCTTGCCATTCTCTGATTTTAGAGTTGTCCACATACGAGTAGTTTCCTTTGGCTAATATCACTCCTTAATGCCCTTACTATCCAAAATCTTCTGCTACATGTGCATCCAGACATCACAAGTAGTATTTTGGAAATTAAACATTTCCATGAGTTTAGATAGTATCATCAAATTCAGTGTGAGAGAATGATCCACATAAATACTGGCTGGAACAAAAGTGCATGATGAAGTACCTCTTATTGACTAGTAGATTTGCTCTTGTGTACAGTATTTCACAACATCCTTAATCAAGCCTTCTCTAAAAGATTCCAGCAAGATTCAAAAAAAAAATTCTTGATTTTGATGAATAGGTTGTCAAACCAGGGTTAGACTTACAATGCTTTTAACCATTAGCTGGACCTTACATTCTCATTTCAGGCACAGAAATAAGTCCTAATATGTAATTAAAAAAAAACGCAGGCACATATTCCTAGAGAAATCATATATTTTGCTATGAAAGAGCTGGCATTCTAGTCTGAAGAAAAGCTGTTACTGGCATATGAAGTGATCTCATTCTGAGAGGGTGAGYGCTCCTTGTAGCCTGCTCTTTATAAATCTGTCTTTGATATAACTGAGAAGTACGCAGTGCTGTAGCAGATACAGGCTTCAGAAGTCATCTGAAGTGCACTTTCCAATATGATACCTTGTTTTGGCTGCCATTTCTAAATTTCCACGTAACATGGAAATGAATGGAATCACAGGGAAAGCCAAAGAGAAGAGCTTGAGATGCAAGACCTCTCTGCCTCCAGGTATCATGAAATAAGAGATATTACAATGAGAATCAGTGGAGGTGGGAAGATAGGAGGAAAATGTGTTTACGAGCCATTTGTATAAAACAGAAATTAGGCTTCATTCATCCATTTCATTTTTTCCAAGTAATTCCATCTCCAGGACATCCATTCAAGAACATTGTTCCTGCAGTGACATCTACTCAAGCAAACACTGGTTTAGAGATACAAGAACGCTTGGTTGCGTTAGTACATAAGAAATTAGCTACTAATGATTATTAGCATATGTGTAAATGATCAGTTAGTAGCATACAGATGCCATGCACCTAGCAGAACTTGGAATCAGATCCCTAGAGTATGTAATTTTTTCCTTACAGTGTAGCCATTATACAGGAGATGGCATATACATTTCAACCCTTTCCAGTATGTATCATTAGGATTAAATATGCAACATTTCTTCAAATGCTTTAAGTCAAAAAAGATCGTCTTTGAGTACATAGCTGCTGTTTTACAATCACTATATGTTACCTTCACAAATAATATTTGGATTCATTGGAGGCAAGCAAGACTCCAGTACTGAAAACAAACTTTAATACAATAAAACACCATCACTTCTTTTGTCCAAAAGAGGCATTTCATGAGGAACACCAAAAATAAGCATTATCTTCTAATACCTACTGAAGGATTCCAGCTAGCCCAACTGAAGGGAATAAGCACTGCATCATTGCTACATTACATTTTTAAAGTATTAATCTTCCTTTGGTTTAGAACTGATATCCACTTCATCCTTTATCCGTTCATTCCACAGGTATATGCTAAGCACGGAGTATGTAGGTTCAAAAAAGCACTGAAATGAAGCAGTGCTCAAAATAATGGAAATGCTGCTTCTGAAGTTAGATACTTGATTTATTAGAAATGGTTCAAACATTTTTCCTAATTAATGTGAGCAAAGTGCCTAACAAAACTAGAAAAATGTCTCTAGTTTGGACTCCACTGAGAGTAATACTCATCCTTCACACTTCAAAGGGCAAAGTTGAGTAGGAGAGAAGAGGAAGCACTGGTTTTAGTCTCAGTGACAGCACTAAAAAAGGCCATTTAATGTTAGTACGTTAGCCATGGCTGATGAACAAATTCTATATTTTTCAATTTAAACTGTAAATAAATCTTGAAGTTGAGCTGAAAAATCTTGCTATTATCTCACACCCATATTTCTCTTCCCATCCTAAGAGTCAGACAGGTTTAGAAATATATGTAAATCTTTTTCCTACTACTGCAAGAAAGATGTGCTCCTATTTTCTGACAGATAAAATGAGTTTTAGATTCAAGATTCGTCTCTGGAAGCAAACCCAATTAGGGGTTATGTCTCTAGGCTGGGAGTCATTGCCCACTTTTAGCTTTCTAAAAGTTAGATGTCTAAAGTAGAAACCCTGAGATGTAGATTTACTTCAGATACCAGTCTTAGGATATGAATTCTTTCCAAGCATGACACACATCTGACAGGGTTTCACTTCTCTCTTTTCAGCCTTTTTCATGCTACATTAAACAAATTACCCATTCAGTGTACTACTGCCTGTGCTGAATCCCATTCTGGGCTGCCTTACTCTCTTTGTACATTTGTCAGGGTTGTGAATTGTATTCCAGAAGCCAACAAAACACGAAAGTGCCTTTGGAGATATGGCTCTGAATAACTTGCCAACAGGTGTGACAAAAGTCATTGTCAGAGCCAGAATTAAACTTCAGGAGACCTGGCTTCCAGTCCAAAGCACAAAAATGACTCTTGCGAGAGGTAACTAATGCTCAGAGAGACATAGAATCCTACATCAAATTTGTATGTACAGTCACTGTGGAGGCATATGCAAAAATCAGCCAACCAGCAGCTCAGCAACTTTAGACGCTGAACGTAGTACTGGTATAAAAGCACGGGGCACAAGAAGTTGCCGCCTTTCCCACTGTTTGCAATTTGATTTTCATATGAAACCTTCCAGGTGGAAGGAGACCACTCAAATTTCATGAAGTTAACTCCTTTTATCTATCTTCTGCAAGACTGCTTAGCTCAACTATTTCTAAATGCTACTCCTATAGTCAAGTGTATATCAGTGTATCAATTTCAATTTGCCTAAGCTGAAGTCATGCCCTCAAAAGTAGATATCTTTCCAAGTGTACAAATCATCTTGGCCCAAATTATGAGAAACTTTGAAGAATCACTTCTGCTATTGAAACTACAGAGCACTTACTCTAGAACATGTCTTCTGATTTGTCATTCTATGGCACAAACAGTATGGTAAGCATTTTAATTTTAAGATTTGCTAGAAGGAATGTCACAAAACTGTAAAGCTATTTTTGTCAACATGCCATGGAAACATGAAGAAAATACTTTGCCTAAAAGCTAAACAATGAAGGTGTTCAAAGTGCAAATAACAAGGCTGTGTGATGTTTTGCGTTAACCTGGTAGATCACTGACTTTTTACACTCTTCATTCACTTGTTACTTAGTGAAGACTCCCAAACTTCTATAGATCTTTACATACAGAATAGTAGTATTGACAATACTAGTATGGATACTAAAGACCCTGTTTTGATTTGACATCTAGTATGGTCCTCCTATCAACATGATCTACCATCAACAGTAAGCCAAGCTGGCACTGTTAGCATGTAATAATTTAACAAAAAGTCCACTGAATTACATTTTAACTTTCCTATATGCACAATCCAACCCATTAAAAAAAACATAAAAATCATTTCAGCCAAATGTGTTCATATAGCACTCTCCTTTCTCCTCAAGTCTAGTTAAAGGGAAATACAATTCTTAAGGAATGTGCATTTGTAAGAAAACTGCAGGAAGTCAGAAGATGACTGACTAGCAAGGAAGGCTATTGAACCAACAGCAGTAAAACAAATAAAAAACTACAGGGTTACTATTTGGTAAAGTCTTGTATTCATACACTCATTCATATGTACTTCTAGTCACACTTATGGATGTAGTTCATCCTTATGTAGTTACGTGTTAAAATACCACATAAAATTCCCCTGGATGGTAAGATTTTGCACTCTTCCTGTCCTGATGTTACTGCATATGCAGTTGCGAGTCTTGGGAAAGTATGTACATTGTATGTAGGTTAGAAGGCAATCTTTACTGAAAACAAGCAAGAAGAGTACTCCTCCTGATTCAGGAAGAAACTCCTTTAAAATCTGAACTTTTCTATATAAGGCTTGAGGTTTCATTTAAGAATATCGTTTTGCTCTTTTTTAGTGGGAAAATAGGACCCCTCCCCTCCACCCCAGAAAAAGCCAAGCACACATACTTTATTCCAGGTAGACTGAGGTACCTTTATTGAAGAATTTGTTTGACAAATTCAGCCCTTTTGTTAGTGAATGAGCAGTAGATAGGTTTCGATTTTTAAAGACGTTCATTATTCAAAACCCTTTGGTGAAAGTTTTATTACAATGTATGTCTGCCTACAAATTGTTCATAAATGAGTACCTAGGACTCTTCTTTAAAGCAATCAACCTTTTATCATTCACTCTGGCATGTCTGGCATGTGGCTGAAACTGGTAACATTTTAAAAAGTAATTTCCAGTTCTGATTTGTTGGTTGATTTTGCTAAAGAATTCTCCCTGTGGCAGTCATCACAGTTCTCAATCCTGGAATTTCGAATTTCCCCCCCTCTCCCTCCACCTTACTCACAGATCCATTAAAAAAACTGATTAACCCTCAGTTCTTCAATGTTCTAAACACATCAAAATTCAAATATGTATGTATCAAACACACACATCTGGTAATCCTGTATGTTATTTATGGCCTTTTTTTGATAGGTGCATAATTTATTCAAATGGGTAATACAAAAATGTAATTTACAGTCTGGCATCTCGATTTTAAAGCTTTGTTTTACTAACATCCATCAAGAGAGTAATCAATTTAGTAGTGAGGCAGAGCTAATAATTTCAGAGAAATTTTATAATATCTTTATGCTAAAGCATGAAGGTTTTGCTTATTTCTGTCCTTCATTTGTGTAATGGGGGATATTTACGCCAACCATACATTTTCTTTTCATTGCATGATTCACTGAATCATAAAATAAATATAAAATTGATCAACAAGCAAGAGGGTAATTATGAACAGCTAAGTTACTTTCTGATTGCCCTCCATTTTTATTGCAGCCTACTTTTAAGCTTGCTTCTGAATCTGGCAAACTAATTCCTTTATTACACAGTGTTTTCCTCCCTACTTCTAAGTGTCTTAATATGCCAGGACTCTCTTTTTCAGTCATGTAATTACAATGATYAGGCTTTTCCTCTATGCATTCTGATTCTTATAAACACTGTACTTTAAGTAACCTTTCAGTGTCATTTTATGTAAACAAAGGCACTTAATATGTTAAGGAAAATTACAAGTGAAAGAACTTCATGTACTTTGGGCATTTGTTCAAGTTTTCTCTTTATTATAGTGTTCAGAATAATATTCTAAGTAATATGTTTGGAATCAAGTATTGCAAAAAATACAGTGGACACCTTAAAGCTCTATCTTGTTACTAAGGCATGTTACCATAGATTGCTTACAAATATCCAGATGTTCTTGAGTTTACCTCAAACTTCATTTGAAAGCCCCAGGCCATACATATGTATTTTTTCTCCTCTGTTCTGCATAATATGTATTAATAACATGCTATAATTGAGAAAAAAAATTGAGAAACAGAGGTAAAGAAAAAGTATATTTGACCTTGACAGTAAACAAAGAAACTCATATGTACTTTGTTTGCTTTATACATTCTCAGAGAGAGATTACATACATGTTGAACAAGAACCAAGTAAGATACTGTTCTACAGCTTTAAGGCTAGCTTACACTGTACCTAACCATATCTATACACAGTGCCACTGGCCAAAAAGAAAAAGGAAACAAGATGGCTGGAACAAAGTTGAATAATACAGTAAGTGACCTACTTTAAAAATGAGCCACCTACCACTTCCACAGTGCTATTCCTTTTCAAAAGGAGTCATGCCTTGAACTGGGCAGGATATCCCAGCGTACAACTTCTACTTCTTTCTAATATAAAATGTAAAAAAAAAACCACCAGACACTAAAAATCCATTAATTTCTACAGTAGTTTGGCTTAACTTTGGATTTAGTTTTTGTAAAATTGAAATATGACATGAAAAGTCATTTTAAAAATGGAAAATTACACCTTTCTATTCTGCAAGCAATAAAATACAATACCTCCACTACCTGATTAGAGAGCACTGCTCAAAGGAAATGAAACTTCTTTAAAATATAAGTCTCTCTGTGAAACATTTTGCATTTGATAAATCACACTTTTTTCAGCCGAAGAGGACATTTCCTCAAACATCTACATTTAGGCAATTACAACCAACATTTTTGTTACGGACCTAGAATTTAGCAACAAAACACTCTCTTACAAAGTTAGAGCTTAAAAGGAATTTTAAGTGATTTCACTTCTCATTCTCCAGGATATCATTCTGTAAGGAAGTCTCCCATCATTTAACAGATAAGGTCAGCCAGATTCTGGGAAGACCTTGGACAGACCAATGTATAAGAAACTGCAGCAAGTTGTATCTATATTATGCTTGAGATTTTCGCCCAGTGGTTTAGGGAGGATTTTCTACAAGAAATGGGGAAATAAGGAAAACAGGTCGCTTGCAGTACAAAGGAAGAGAATGTTGGTACGTTTAGAGGCAAGGCTAACTTAAATGGCAAGTTTTGCTTTTTCCACTCAGAAGAGGTGATAGGGAGAAGCTCTAAACACCTTTTCCTAATCCCTCAGTAGTACTCTCCAAATTTATTTATGCAGCCACTGACTGTCCACCGGAAACATGTAGTACACTGACTGTCAGACATTGGTTTTATGAAATAGACCCCTTCAGCAACCATCCAGTATCTGAATTTTTAAGTCCACAGCTTCAGAGTCCTGAAAGACTTACTCTTCCCCTTTCCCCTGCCCCAATCTCTTTAACGTATTACTTGAAATTTTAAGACTTTACTGTGAAGGAAATTTATTATCTCCATAAGTCTGGTACTAGTCACATAAAAATGCTATTGTCTAATTTTGCAGGGATGCATATTCCCAACCAAAATAGATTTATATAAGACAGAGGGAGATTTTACTAGTCAGAAGACATTTTGAGGAACTTGATTTTTGTAGTGTTTGATTAGTGCAGTATGCTACACTTTGGCTTCTGATAGAACAGTTTATGGCAGTTTACCTCCTTTGTAAAGCAGTGAATAAAAACAAGAAATCACCTTTAGCATTTACATTTTACATGGTTTCACTGGAAGGAAGCTATGTATAATTTCTTAAGTTTAGAGAATTTTAACAGACTGGACAAGGATTTTCCAGCTATGCTTCCCCATCAGTATCATGAGTTAGCGCAGTAGTTGTCTTTTTCAAGATACATTTTATTTCATTGCAGTTAGAGTGAAAATTTACCACTTGTGCATACAGTATTGCTGAAAGCAGAGCAATAATAATAATACCTTAGTTTTTGCTCTATAGTCTAAGAAAGTAAGTTATTCTAGGTTATGAAATATTAAAATTCCAGTCAAAGGATGTGCACCTTTGCCATTGTACATTTGTTACATCAAAACACAGTTTATAGGTATGATGAAAAAATGTTTCTTTTTTTCAAATCATTGTATTCTTATGAAATTTTGTATCCCAAAAGTTTTACCTCAAGTCACTGCCTGAGCAGAAGTCTTCAACTTCTGCTTTTTCCAGTCACAGTTTATTCTTGTTTTCCTGATTATTATTTCAATTTCATCCTCCTTACCAATAGCAACATGAATGTAAGCATCCTATATGCCTCTAAAATTATATTACTTTCATCCTCTCTGCTCATCTGTATATCCAAGTCACCTTTATAAACTAACTCCCCAGCGCGAACTCTATGATACATCAAGAAACAGATGTTTCGAGTGTCTGTACAATAGTTATTGGGATATTCTGTTTATTTTAATGTGACCCTGGATTCCTGTAACTGCAAACAACATTCATGCATTTATAAAAGATTTTATAATGCATTCCAATGAGAAACCATAAGCACATTCAGCTCTTTTGCACTCATGCAATAAATGTTTAAGATCAGAATCAGAAGACACAACAGAATGATTCAGTCACATGAGAAAAGATATGAGATTTCACTTCTCAGGAGAGCCACATGATCTGACATGGTTTTAAAACAAACTTTTAATATTAAGAGTTTCTTGTTAGAAAATTTTCACTTCGTTCCCTTCAAAAAGGAAACATAAAAACAGCTGACCATTCCTATTTTCCTGAAATGGCCCCTATGCTCTCATTTTTGTATTTTCTTTCCCTCCCTCAGCCTGAAAACTGCAACACATACATACTGAGTTAACAAGATAAAGGGAAGGATTTTTAGAAACAAAAGAGATAAATGCAATGGGTAAAATACTCAAAGGCATGATGCTAGGAGAAAATATGACTCAGTATGCATTGTGCATGAAGATCTTAGTGCCTTATTGAGACAAATTCCTGTTGATGTGAGTGGTAAGTAGATATTTAAGTGAATAGTACCTTACTCCACAGAAAGGCACATGTAAAACATTGCTGCTGTGATTCTAACAAACATAACTGGTCCCAAAACACTCTTTCCTCTTAGTTACTGCTGCCATTGATGCTCTCTGTCCTCATATGTACTGTGGTAAACGTTACTTCCTTTATCTTTATCTTGATAGGGTAGGAACCACTTAAAACTGTGGCTTCCTCAACTCTTTAGTTTTACGTATGCCCACTTACCACCAAATATGCAGTTCTGCCTCATTCGCTTTCCTGTTCCTTCTTCTCAGTCCTACCACTCAAATGCTTGTGCAGAGCTGGACTGGGCCAGATGAAGGAGTTGATCTGTCTGAAAATAAAACACATCTTTGACCGGAATAACCATGATATGGCTGCTTGAATGCTAATTCCAGCACAAGGAAAACCCTGGGAGTAGGCAGGCTGAGGAAGAAGAAATGGTGGGACTGACACTTTCAGTGACAGCATGGACTTGGCCAGTTCAAAGTGTCTGTCTAACTATGGGCTTATACTGCAGATGAAAATAAGCCACTATAATGAGTGATTCCTTGGGGTTACTGAACAATTAACATACAACAGGAATAATTTGGGCCTTCACAGGATGGCAGTAACAGGAAGGGCTCACCTGAATTACTGCTTTCAGCTCCCTTCAGTCTAAGAGAATAAAGTTATTGGTGAGGGGAAGAGGGAGACACAAGATATTCATTCCACATACACCCAGTTGTTGATCAGCACTGATACTACTAAAGCCTCTAGCCTTTCTGACTCCCAAGTCACATATCAATAAAATACTCCCTGCCCTTCTCCCTCTTACCTCTTTCCGCTCCCTCCTCCTACATAGGACACAAAGACCCTTCTTTCACTAAGATATAACAGAGAGAGCCTCAGAGTTAACACTTCCCATGTTATGTGGACTCTGAAGATTATAAACAAAATTTATTCTCCTGGACTGTCCCTCCAGCTTATTTTAGATTTAGAACATCATTTAAAAATTAACATACTACATTAKCGTAAATTTAAAAAACTTAAAATGTTTATTGACACCTTTGCAAAACAAATATCCCTTTGCAAATCTGAGATGAAAAGCTTTGAACTGCTAAACAACAACTTTTTAATGCAAAGTGCTAACGACCACAGCAGACCATGGAGAGTAGCACCACAGAAAGCAAAAATGAGCTGCAGGAAAGAGGAGGGAAAAAAAAAAACAAAAAAAACTCTTGTGTGATTCCTTCACTGGCTTTGCAAAAACTTGCACTTGATACGTGAAGAGCTCTGTCTGAAACCATTAATAACAAAAACAATCACCAAATGAAAGAGCAGCCTTGCAAGCAACCATCCATAAAAAGAAAGCTAGTTAATTAAACAAATCACAAGCTATCTCCAGACTGTCTCTCTCACTTTAAAGTCCTCAGTGCAGAAAAGAAAAGAAAAAAATCTCATCAAATGATATAATCATAACAGCCTCAAAATAACTCACACATATTTCCAGATAAATCACTTCTGAAATACTAAGTGCCTGGGAAAGCTTAGAGGGAAATTGCACCTTAGGTGCAATTCCTGCTTCTTGGAGGGGCTTTGGAGAATACTGGATCTTCTTTCTCTTCACTAAATGTTTATTCCTATTCCTTAGATTGTCACTTTTTATACAAAACTTTAATTAATCTCTAGATTCATATCACTTGATGTTGCAGGGCCATTTCACCATGTCTCAGAAGGCACTGAACTGGAATCAAAGGCTCAGGGTTAGAAACAACATTTATCCCTTGCCAAAACCTACAACGCTTTCCGAACAGGGCCAGGGAGCCACAGCTGAACTGGAGAATTGGCTGTGAGAACACGGCTAGAGGCAGTACTGGCCCTATGAACGTTACTGCAGGATGGAAAAGGTAGCAGTGAGTTAACAGAACTGGATGTGCATTAATTTTTCTGAGATTATACACTATGATGAGACTCTTTCATCAGCTTGGATGGGTCACAGCAGCTGGTAGGAGCCTTAACAGTGTCATTCCATTATAAGGCTATTATCGATCTAAAATCTAATTGGAAGATCAATTTGGATTGGAATCAGAACCCAATATGACAATGATTTCAGAGTGGATAAGAGGTAATTTACTCCTCTGGGCACCAGAAATCAATTTTTGGTTTTCTGTGCTGACCCAGCTGCCAAAAAAAAAAAAAAACCCAAAAACTGAGGATAACGTGCAAATAAAGGATTATAGTAATCCAATCTGGAGGTGATAAAAGTATAAACCCGGCTGCAAACCCATCTGAGGTAAACAAACATTTAATCCCAGCTAAATATCTCAGATAATGGCAAAAAGGCTTCATGTTATTTTTGATGCATTTGGCTAACACAAAATACACCTCTGAATTCAAAGTAACTCTTTGCATTTGTCACATAATTCTTTGTGGCAGTCAGTATCAGGGAAGTTTATGAAGGCATCTTAGACCCATCACTATTTGTATTATAGCTGTACTGGGCACCCTGGCAAATCTGCATTAAAGGGCTAATATCCAGATTCACCTAGGCTTTCAGGAGTCAAAATCCCTTTGGAACAAACATCTTCTGCAAAGGTACAGGCACCACGCAGCACCCGCTGCCCACCTTAGCTTTTGGACACACTGAGTGCCGTGCAGACAGAGGCAGCTCCTGCCTCAGGGAAGACGGGCGGCAAGGGATAAGAGTGGTGTGAATAAGGGAAGGGACTTCTGCTTCAAGTTGTTGACAGAGCTGAGAATTTTCCTCTCTCTACAGGGCCAGCCCTTAAAACCTTTTCAGTTTTATTAAGTGTGGACATACTGCAGAGATGTGAGACCTAGTTATCTACAGTGAAACGGGAAAGTTTTTTTTTTTTTCCTCCAGACAACCACGATGGAATCAGTTTTATTCAGATTTGGCTGTAATTGGAGTGAGGCTCTCACTGAATCTAATTTCAGCTGGAACTAATTATGGGGGGAAAAGGTCACAAATGTRAGATGGCTGCATAACTATGTTGGAAGAATATTGACATCATATAGTATTAACTCTGCTCCCGTAAAGGCCACAAATACTTAGAGTAAAAACAGCCATTAAGAGACAGAACAAAATGTACCCATTTCTTTTGATTAGAGGGGGAAAATGAGGGAGGAAAAAATCTGTAAAGGGAGATTTAAAAATCATACAATAAGGAAGTACTCCAAAAAAAAAATAAGAAGTACTGATCGACTGTCTCAGATGATATTCTAAGCAGTACCAGAAACAAACAGCATTTCTGCATCTAGGCTAAATCCTATTCCATAGCTAATAAGAAAAATTACCTACAGTAACTGAAACAACCTTCACAAATTGCCAACACTGAGTCCACAGCATCATAGTGCATGTAATCGCTGGACACACAAAGCCACCTGTTAAAAGAAATCACTTACTATTTCTCCCCAGTCCTCGAGCCAGCGGGGCACAAAATGGCTCCCGCGCCCGTTGACGGGCGCCGCGCGGGGGCGGGGGAGGGGCGGCCGCGCGCGCCCTGACAGCTGCGGTCGCCGCCGCCGCCGCCGCCGCCATTACCTCAGCGTTGCGGGCGCTGCCGCGGCGCCTCTGTGCTTCCTTGCGGAGCAGGTTTCCAGTCGTTTGAGCCAGCCCCCTCAGGTAAGCTGAGGGGAGAGGCGCAGGGGCTGCTCGGGGCCCGGCGGGGGCAACGAGCCTCCAGAGGAGACAGATAGCGGTAGTCTTTGCCTGCCTACATGCTCACCCGGACAGTCTCCCCTCTCCCTCTCTCCTCACAGGCAGTACCCACTCCTAAACCCATTTCTACTTTTATACCCATCTTATTCCAAGAGCTATCACCCTGGAGAATATGCTGCTCCACTTGTTTTAATGTACTCTATAGGGCAAAAAATAGAGAATGTATTTAGAGTTGTAATTAAGGTAAATTAAAAAAAAAAAAAGATTTGTGACAGTGGAGTACAGTGGTCTGTAAAACAGTATCCAAACAGAACAAAGGGAGACCTTTACAATCTTTTTTTAAAGGGATGGGCAGAAATTGTAGAGAATAGTCTATAGGCAGCATTTGTGGTTCACAAGGATATATACTGGATCCAAGAGTGTTTTAAAATCTGAATGTGACAGGGATTGGGGCCACCCAGTGGGGCTGTGCCTAGAATCTGGTTTGCAATCTACAGTAAGAAATAAATGGGAAAATACTCCCATTTGCACTCCCATTTCCATCTGCACAGAGCAGCTGAGGCCTCAAGAAGTTTACAGGGAGGAAACCCATAGGCAGACAGGGCCAGGATTCCTTATCATAAATCTTGTAAAATGTTTCACTGAATTTTTCGATGATTTGATTAAATTAAGAATTTCAGCGTTTTCTTTATACATGTGTTTTCTTGTAATCAACAGAACCAGTACAAGAAGGAAGGCATTGCAATGAGATCAAATTATACATATAGCCTAAACTTTGACCATAATGTGTTTCAATTAATCAGTGAGTTGTTATTTATATACAATTGCACACATACTCATCTTTTGGGGATTAAGTGTCGCTTTGGTACTTAGATTTACAAAAGCACAATACCTAAACCAGCTACATGGTCTGCTTTAGCCCTGAGGCTGAACTGTAGTGGTGACCCAAATCAAATTAATGAACACAAAAGCCTGTTAGACATCTCTTGATGAGCTGCATTGCAATGAACCTTTGTAGATTCTGTAGGAAGCAACTGAAAGTTGTTTCTGAAACGTTAACTGAAAGAAGTTAGTAATGAATTTTTTTCTCTTTCTCTCTTAGCAGCTCCACAAACGCATGACACTATCACGGTCTGAATCAGAACTTTTTACAGTCAGTGAGAGCCTCTCCATCTAAGTTGTCAGTCAAAGGAACGTCAAACTTATTAGAAGCAAAGGCCTGCACTCCATTAAACTGTGCTTGATGTCACCTTGTTGTCCCCTCACTTCAGTCTAAGGCAAATTCCTACTAACATTGCTGGAGGTGAATAAAGACATCAAGCAACCAGTCTACTTTCAACACAGTACAGTGTTTTCCAAATGGTGTTTACTGTTGCATCCATATCAGTGAAAAGGCACGTTCCCTTATGGGTCACTTGCCACAACTAAATTCTTACTATGATTCCTTATTTACAGATTTTTTTTGCTAAATACTTCCTCAGTTGCCATCTGTTGCCATCAACAGATCTCACTTATGTTTTCTCTCTGATGTGGTCACAAGGAAGAGAATAACTTGTCCTGTGAACAGAACATGCTTACATTTAATAAAGAGAGAAGGGACAATGCTTTTATTAGTTTCTCAGAACTACTCATGACAGATTTAGGACCACATGATCATAAAATAAATTTTAGGAAAAGGGGAAAGTCAAGATGAAACACTTCATCATAAAAAGGAAGAAGATATTTTTATCCATACTTTTCTCTCCAGTCATTATTCAACTTGCTGGAACATTAGTTCTTCAAATTGCTTTTAATTACATGGCCTAGAAATAAATATGCACCACTATTAGCATGCTCTCAGGTTGAATACAAGGGGTACTCACTTTCATTCCAGTCAAGGAATTATTCCAAGGTGATTTATACTCTCATTACAGGCTGTTGCCTTTCCTATGTAAATTTGTAATCAAATATTCTAAACAGGTGATGACAAATAATTTAGGTAACTACTGCTAGCAGCCTAAATCACAGTCATAGGACCCCAGAAGTCTAACAGGAGAATTTTACACACACGTAAGCACATACACACGAACAGTCCACAAAGGTACATTTTCCATGTTATTAAATCTTCTAACAATGTCTGAATACATGAACCCAACCTACATCAAATTGGTGACAAAATTTTTTTACTATGCTTAATTTAGCAAACTTCCCTCTCATTATATAAGCTATTAGGACAAAGGAACTTACTGAATTTTTGATCAGATGTTGCAATGATAATTTATCATTTTAATAGGTTGCTCTAGTGTGGATTTTTTAGAAATGTTTTACAGAGTGAACCAACAAATTAATATAATAATTATAATCCTTTCTCATGATTCAAATATTGTACATCATTCTGTGTTGTTTAAACACCCTTTCAGTGCAGTAGTGCAGTGGACAAGCATCTAGCCTATAAACAAAAAGTTCTTTGTTGATACACTATAAGTTAGTTTGATTTTACCATCCCCAAATCTAGTGTTTAATATTTATTTTCTTTGTAATTTAAATTTTGTACTTAAAATTTAGGAGATGAGATTTAACTTCAAAAGGATCTTCCACAAACAGTACACCATTTTCTTTTAGTTTAACTTCTGAACAAGTCACTTTTTGGTTGAAATTCCAGGGCTGGACATCCACAGACTGTTTGAAATGTCTTAAAGTCTTTCCTTTCCACATTCTTCTTCCTCGCCAGTGATCAAGAAGAAAAAAAGAAGCTCCCTTTCTCATTTTAGTTTTGTATTTCTTCTCATTGAATTGACACTGTTCTCAGAGAACTGTGACAACCAGTGTTTTCTTCTCAAAGAGAATGGTCTGGGTGACCAGCTGGGCCTTTAGTATCTGCATTTATGTGATATTATAAGGAATGCTTTTGTAAGAATGGATAGAAAATTATAACATCCACAAACAAAAGCAAGTAAACAGTCATTTTATCTTTTAATATCTGCAATCTCATTTGGCTTTCAGTCCTCAGCTAAGACTCCCTTTCTTTAGGGCGTGAATTCAGAGTGGCAAAGGGATCATGTAAGGAGCCCAAGCACAAAGTTCATACTTCAGAGTTAGTGAATTACTGGGACAAAGCAGTAGAAGTAGATGCAGAAGGCAAAGACAGTTCTATAATTGGCTACAGAGTTGTCATTACTCCTTTCTGGAGCGATAGCATGACCTATGTGGCCTGCAATACAGAACAGACCAAAGAAACATCTATGAAAGCATACATTAAAATATCCTCCTGGGCCTCATAAATGGCAGGATTATTCCAAACCAAAGGTATGGGCTGATTGTGTAGTCATGCTCTCAAGCTGCGTGGGAGGGTCGTTACAATGAATTCATCAGCTATATTCCCATGGGACGCTTTACTTGCCACGTCTGAGCAGAGGGAGAGAGGTAATACCATAGATCCACAAGGCTCCTTTGCTCCATTCTTCATACACTCCCTAAGGAAATGCTAGAGGTTTAGAGACCCCCATCCCACCAGTTTCTCTGTTCCTGCCAAGGACTCCCCAGCAGTCCTGTGCTTCCTTTTGATGCATATATGCTTTGGAGTTCTGCAAAACCGGAGTCTCAGAAATCCCCTACATCTTTTTCCTTCCAGCTCTGCATGTTCATGACCCTCTATGTAAAAAAATAGAGGTTCCCTGGCCTCCCACAAATACTTCAGACCACTATTGTTATCACCATCTTCTGCTTTTGATACAAGCTACATTTCTTTGACATTGCCTTATCCAACAAACACATGGCAGTATACTTATTTATAATAACTAAGATCAAACACAAATGAAACCAAAACTAAACCACTACTACTCTGTACCAAGACAGCGCTGCATACTCTTTCCTTCCCCTGTGGGTAGAGAACAAGACAACATACATAAGAGATCTTAAACAGTTTGCTCAACAGATTACTGTAAGGTGTTACAGTGAGGAGTGCTGTATATAAGCTTACATGGAAGAAAAAAATGCAGAGAATCGGGGGCTAACCTGTTCTCTAGCTGCCAACCCTATTTTTCTGCACGAAGCAAATCTCAAAGCAGGAGGGAATTCAGGTACATTAGAATGCCAAACCACAGAATGCTTATACTCAGCATATCTGGGTATCGAGTCCCACAGAAACAAAAAAGACAGGAAGAAAGAGAAAGAGATTGCCTTTTCTAATACCACAGTACCATTTATACAGTACTGTGCTGTCCAGATTTGACACTCTTCTCACTCTTGACTCTCTGCCTCTGCATGCAATTGCTAGTCTTTTAAAATTCCAGTCTTAATGAAATAGGTAAGCTACAGGAAAGATTAAGCTGGAAAATACAGCAGGAATACAGAATGAGGACAGGTGATTGATCTTTGAGTGGGTATCCAACAGCGCAATGAAATTCTCAGGCAGGTTCTTCTTTATTTCAAAATGGGTTTGATTCAGAGGGATTTTATAGCAGCTAAATCATGCAGTTGGCGCAGATTGTGCCAGCTTTTCAGCATGTTATACTCTGAAAGGTGTCACATTTGGCAGAGGCAGTAAAGCTCCATGAATTTATTGTTGTTTCTCATTGAACACCAAAATCCAAGGCATCAGAAGATGACACAGCACACGTTACAACACAATTGTGTTGAGTCACCTGCTATCCTGGCTAGCAGAAGCCTCTGGTGGAATGCTATGAAATGCCAAATGGAAGCCACCTGTGTATGAGGAAAAAGAAAAGTATAACTGTGAATGGGCTAGTAAATGGCAGTTGCAAACTCAGTCCGTGATTCTGCAGACATATAAAAGCACATTAGCAACTCAGCTTACTTGCAGATTTATCTCATTCTCTTAAGTCACTGTATTTAAGTGAATGTTCAAAACTCCTCCCCCAAAATAGTAACTTTACTTATGGAAGTAAGTCGTGTCTTTAAAGTCAGTAGAACTTCTCATGCATGCAGAATTACAGATGTGCTTAAGTATTCCCAGAATCAGGACCACATATTGGGTGTTTAATTACTTAATCTACGTGTTATGGACAATTGCCTTTCTGACAGTAAGCAAGAGACTGCTTTGTCAGCAAGTTTAGCTTGTGTGAAACTAGTGCTAATTAACACTGTACAAAAAGGGTGTAAAGACGCATGAAACGACCAAAATCATTGATTTTTTTTATTTTTCTGTTTTAAGCTATCAACAAACCCAAACAAACTGAAAATTCACCAAGTCTTAGTAATATCTACCCAATTCCAAGAGCAGATCGGTCCATTTTCAGTCAAAAATGGAACAGAAAAAATGTGGCTAGAAATAGATCTGAGTGGTTTCTTTCTCTTTTCTCCTCAGCTTGAACTAATTGCAAACATTGCAGAGCATGCTTGAAAAATATATAATATATTCAAAAATCAAAATAAAAAGCTACTTCTTCATAGACCAAGACATTCATATGTAAATAATCAACAGAAGAAGCTATTTGAAAATTTATCAGGAATTCTCTGAAATGGATATAAGGCAGAGCTGCCCTCTCATTATTGCCTTTTCCTATGAATCTACAAACTCAGAAAAAATTACTGTCATCTAAGATTCTAGAAGCCTTCTCCTTTAATAATTTATGTTCAAGGCTATGAGAGATGTTTAAGAAGCTTGTTCTTTCCAATGGCATATTCTGAATATAAAGACAGGAATTCAGTACCTCAGTAAGTGCATGGCCACCACCTAAGTAGTTGATACTATGAGCAACTACTGCAGGAAAGTTCAAAAGAGTGTTCTGACCCTCAGTTTAACCTTGCAAGGAGTCTGTTCTCACTACTGTTGGATATACAAAAGTAGCATTAATAGAGTTCAGGATGTGCAATTTTTCTGGGCATTAAGAGCATTAGAAAGGTTTTACTATGTACATTACAAATAGGTAAAGCATATCCAACATCCARGTTTCTCATTATGGGAGAAATTATATTAGATTGTTATTCACAACAGGAGAATGTCACACTTTTCTGTATACTCTAGTTCAGCACTTTTCTAATTTCATGGACCTCAATTTACATTTGTCAGTGTTTGAAGTTAGATGATATTGGTCTACTCAGGAAATGAGTTAAAGGGGAGAGAGGTCATTCACCTTTTGGGCAGCACCATACTTTGATGATGCATAAATAAAGCACAGCAYGAGTGTGTCAGCAAAAAATGGATGTCCTAAAGCCCTTTGATGCAAAGGATGATGTTTGTTAGAAACAGAAGGTTAAATATGTAGAAACTGTAAGACTGAAGGGATGATGTGAAGAGAATCTGGCTAATGTCTTAGCAGAAATGCACCTTGCCATTCACTGTGAGCTTACAGACATGGAGGTTTCAATAGTTTACCAGTACTGATTAGTCAGTGTGTATGGAGATTATAATATATTTACTAGTTAAATTGACAGCAGTCAGTGGTATATGAGTGCTAAGGAATTGGTATTCATAAYGGGACTGATCCTAACACCATTACCATCAACAAAAGTCTCTTCATTATTTTAAGGAGATTCAGATAAGGCCCTCAAATGTTAATCTCTTATAAATGGGCAGCTGTGTTACCTACACTCATAGGTTTAATTTTAAAAATCTCTTGTCTGTGTTGCCAACTGTTACTGAAAACATAAATTGATGTTAGGAAAAATCATCAAATATTTTGTCCACAGCAAACTGAATGGTATAGATAAACATAAAAAATGTTGGATGCTTAGCTGAATTTATCCAAATACTAACCTCAAAAATGTTTCAGAACTTCTTCCAAATTTCTGGTACAGCTTCATTCAAATTTGTGGCTGAAGGTTAGAATTAGCTGAGGTTCTCCCATTATCCTATCAAGGTATCTATATACCTGAACGAAAATTAATGTGTTTTTATGTACTTCTGCCATTCTGTTTGGACTCTGTATTTGCCAATGGCTTGTGTGAGCACAAAAATCTAACATCAGAGTTTACATGCATAAATAAGAAGTCATAAACAACCCATGGACAAGCTGCCTAACAGTTCAAGGCAGACAATCTTGGGCACGCAGTTTTGGACCTTCACACTTATGTTTTTTTCAGTATAACAAGTCAAAAAGATGTTTACTTACATATAACATTTTCCATCTATTCTACAGCAATAGTGCATCACAAAAGGCAGTAAAATCTTAAGCCAGTCACAAAAGTCAGAGGAACAGTGAAGTTCTGAGTTAGAACAATGAATTCATTAAACCAAAACAAACAAACAAAAAACTAAACTGTTAAAACAAGGCATTTGAATARTAACAACTGTTAAAATGAGCTCTGAAATCTCCATGCAACATGAGATTTTTATTGGCAAACAATTAAATCTCTTTTTAAGTGCACTTTCTCTGTGGAACCTAATTTATAATCTTATCAGGCATGTCTCTCAGAAGAATTTGCTACCAGTCTAAGTCTTTATCTGCACAATGCAGAATACTAACAATTGTCTTGTATATTTGTTTCCAATGTCAAAGACTAAAATTCCAATTTGAGGTTCTGACTGCTTTCAGAATTTGATATTATTTTTAAAGTGCTGTCACTTTTGTTCACATAGTGTGACAGAAAAGGGAAATATGAGAATAATAAAACTATGTTGATAGTAAGAAAGAAGAAAAAAGGTGGTGCACTCAGGAATCATTTCTCTATAGCTCATTTGCTGTTTTATCATTTTCCTGTTAACCCCCAGGGTCCTGTTTTGATTCAGCCCTACTCATTAAGTTTCACAATAAGCATTAAGGTGAAGGAAGTTAGAGGCAAGGTAGAACTAAAGGAATGCACTTTATGTATATTGCACCAACCAGGAATTTTTGAAACCTGCAGAAGGTATACTAACACCTATAACTCCAGGTACATATGTATTTCTTAATTTGCATTACCTAGTTCTTGTATCTCTCTGTCTTTCCTTTTTCTATAAATCTGTAATAACTTTATTTTTTCTAGCCATAGACCTACACCACAGTGTTCATTTTAAACTAGAATAATAAATAATAATAATTTCGGGTAAATAGTTTCAGTTCTAGAAACTGCTGACCTACCCTGTTTTTTCATCTTGGCAGAATTCACAAGCAAACAAAGAAAAGTCTTTTAGCAAGCAAATCACACAGCCCAATATTGTTACTTCCTTCCCTTCCTCCCAGTCAAAGTTCTGAAAAGCTGTAAGATACAGAACCACAGTAGTTGCACGAAGTGCTACCCTAGAGAATGTTTATGTCATTTAAATTTTTTTTTTTACCCCCTGCTAAGTTTTTCAACATAAATAGCCCACATTACTATTCCAAGCTTCCCCTCCCCTTTTATTTTGCTCAGAACACCTGATGGCTAATTCCCAGTTGAGATAATTAGCCCTTGGTTATCACCAGTTACATTGTCACCTGTTCAACTTGCAAATGTCTACAAATTTGAGTTTGCCAATTAGCATCATGAGATCCCTGTAGCATACAGCTAGGGTGTATTTTTTTTTCTTTCTATGAGGCAAATCACTTTTCACTTACACATTCTGCCTATTGAGTCTCATTTGGTAATAGTGCTTTAAAAATTACAGTTTTTCACAGAATAGACTTGTCATTGCCCTACCTCCCATCAAGCCCAGATGGCTGCTACTATAAAGGAGAGAAAAACAGAAAAGGGAATTAAATGAAAGCCTCTCCTTAATAAGTATCCAAGTCAATTTAAATAGTTCCATTTCATTTTTACATCAGAGTCATGCCCTAGTATTAAGGCATGAAGAACATTCTCAGTGTGCTAATAAGCCCCATGACATGTTGAACTGTTATTTCAGTAAGTGGAGTAAGTTACAGTTTATTTTTAACTTCTATGGTACAAAGCTGTAGGTAAACCTCATTAGAGACAGTGGCCAAGTGCGTTAGATGACAGGGATCTGGGTTGACTTCCAGCTGACCTTGACGAAGTGGCCTTCTGACTGAAGACAACACAAAGTAATACTTGAAATTTGGAGGAGGTACTTCTGGAAGCACCATTTTAAATCCTCAAAGCACATGATACAGAGATCACACACTATCTTAGTACTTGTTTTGCTTCATTCTCTGTAATGCCTGCAGTGGATTTGTGGCCCTTCAAGGGATATGATTAAGACACCTCTTAAGCCCTAAGTTCTGCAGTAAAAAATGAGCTCTGACACTTTTTGTTCATTAAGTTTGAGGGTATCGGAGAAGCCCTGATAATATCTTTCAAGCCATCCCTTACTTTTATGCTGTGCCTCTGCAGCTGTGAGAGGAGCTCCCAGATACAGAAAAAGAAAACTGGTGGCTTAGAAAGATGGAACAGGCTGTGCTGCTTGGGAGCTGAGCTCCCCTTCCTCTGGATTCGTTGAGAATGGACCAAAGTAATCGTCGAATCCCAAGCAGATAAGGCAAGAAGGAATTTCATTTCAGAGGTCCATGTGGCTTAGTATTAAACATGAAACCTTTCCCCAATTCACAAGTTCTGATTCTTTTGTCGCTATTTTATGTTTGTGTGTTCACCCATGTGCCTGTCTGTGAGGATTTTCTCACCCTGTAGCTGGAGTTTTGAGACAGATGTGGTGACAAAAAAGACCCTCGCTAAAAACACTGGTGCCTCTGAACTGAATTATTTTCAAGATAGTTATATAACTATCTGTAGCTGTGTAAGTGATGCTTAGCACACTTCTATTAACATCAACAATGCTACAGACAGACAGGCAGACACTAAAAGGTAAAAACGCTGTCTTCTGAGCCTGAAACTAAGTAACCCATGAAAGCTTTATGAGGAATATTAGAAAACAAATGGTTTCATTGAGGAATACTAGGAGACAAGTGGTTTCTTGCTGGCCTGTACTAACTACAAATCTCAACATTTTTCTGGCGAGAACAGATCTTAACAAAGACACCTGCACTTTCCTCTTGTCTCCACTTACCTACCTGGGGCAGGAGTAGAGCTCAGACCCTCAAGCCATTTGGGCATCAAATTCCCTTTGAAATTGAGTGTTAGGTTCCTAACTGATTTTGAGAATCTGGGTTTAAATGGTGAGACAGTGCCTGCTTATTGCTTTGTGTCTGGAGCCTATGAATCAGATAGACTCACACACAGTGGAATAGGTTTATTACTTCATGGCATGGGCATGCAGTAGCAGTCACGATCTAGCCCTCTGAGATCAAGACAGCAAGAAATTCATGAAGATTTAAAGTAGTTAAAGGAGTTTATTTTCCAGGTGGGAAATCCAGGTGTCAGAAGGAAAGTAACTATAAATTTTCAACTCAGCTTTCCACATAAAATGTAAAGCCATTTGGAGCACACAAAAAGCTCAGTATGAACTATGGCTGATAGGTGGTGCAAGGTATGGTCAGTGGTTTTAAATGATTGATGGAGCTATCTCTGAACTGAAGTACTAAGGTTGGAATAGAAGAAAAAAATTGAGATCTGTTATAATGGTGCTATATACTTTTTTTCTTCCTTTGATGGTCAAACAGAGTTCAGTTGTACAGAATGATTGTTACTTTGTACTAGTGATACATATGGTAGCTCTGAATACATCTGCTAGAGAACTTTATTCCAAGAAACAGAATAATA
Source organism: Apteryx rowi (assembly GCF_003343035.1). Classification (NCBI taxonomy): domain Eukaryota; kingdom Metazoa; phylum Chordata; class Aves; order Apterygiformes; family Apterygidae; genus Apteryx; species Apteryx rowi. The sequence continues at coordinate 8,447,384 of NW_020447196.1, read as the reverse complement.
CCTCATGTGGACATGATTTTTGAAACTTCTCCTAATAACAAAGGGTCTCTTTAAAAAAGAAAGAAAGTAAAGCATACTCAAATTGTTTTTTTCTGTTGAAGTTAATGAAATGTATATGTGAATGAAGATTTAATATTGTGCTTTACTCCTATTTAAATACTCAAAAGAGCTTTAAGATAAGTCAACGAGTCATATTAGCTCAATAAAATTGTTACCTTTCATTTGTAACAATTCCGGGTTTCCCCCAGTAACATCACCTAAAACAGTCTGGTATGGCTACAAAATTCCTGTTCAGTTACTGAAATAACAGCACAATACTCATTGGGCAGTCACTCCTTTCTTTCTCTTTCCAGATACCAGGTGCATGTGAGTTTTCAGCTGCATATCAGATACTTAATCTAGTTTTGCTGAAATCAGTGACACTGCTCAAGGACTATTCAATATGAAAAGGATAAATGAACAAGTGTTGAAGGAACAGACTACTAAATACTCTTTRAGAAGGAGTACAAGACACTGACTCCCTATTTATACTTAGCAGTGAGATCAGTTTCTTAGCTGACTGGCATTTCTCTTGCTGAGAAAAGATCAATGAAGAAGAGATCAGCCGAAGAAAGATCGATGGTGACTGGAAAAACCATTAATTCATAAGAAAAAAGATTTTACTTGGAGAAATAGCAGATTACCCTGAGGCTCAAGCTCAGACTTGATCATTCCTTTGTCTTACATGATGACTTGGATTCTCACTCCCATAAACTCCAAGTCTGGTTTTCCAGAAAGGAAAACTTAAGAGCAGGGTGAGGAATAGCTCATGCAGGAACTCTGTCCACACTGGCAAAAAGGAAGCCGAGAACCCCTGCCTGGACTTGGACAGCTTCCAGACAGACATAACAACAGCAAACAAAAACAGGAGCGAATAAGATCATAAACAGTCATTCCACATTTGAAAAGGTTCCTCTATTTCCATAAGCAAAAACTTTTTGCATACATTTGCAACAAAATGTGGCTATTCCTGATCTTTCCATACAGATAACCTAGAATGTGGTATTCCTTCTATTCTGAATTCTGCAGGTTCTYCTGCAGTTGCAGTATCTAAATGACATCTAGTTAATCTTTTAACAGTGTCACAAACACTTCCTGCGTACGGTTCATCCTTATTCCTCATTCTTTCTGCAGGGGAAGAATTGTGTAACATTGTGCTTGATGGTTGCCAGAGAAAGGGCTTTTTTGGTTCTTTCTGTCTGTTTAGTTACCTTCCATTTGGAATAATGAAACTGTAGATGGTCACTATTCTGAGATTGCCTGATAAAAGCTCTCTTTCAGTAATAAACTCTTTGCATATCCAAAATATAAGGAAAAAGCAGAAAAAGCAGAGCCAATATGCCAGTATGTGGTATATACATATTCTCAAAAACATTCTGCAGTAATAGAGAAATGAGGTGCTCAGTGAAAAGTGCTGGGTGTTGAAGAAAAAGCTTTGATGTTTCTGAGACATTAGAGGAGTTGTTAAAGAGCAGTTCACCTGTGGATGCTGCCAAGCAGCAGTAGCACTACCATAGTGATCATGTTTTAAAGTGCTGCTCTGTGCAAGTACAAACAGCAACGCAGCTTTAACCGGAGAATCCTGCTGTTTGAACATTAGAAAATGGTTGAGATGAGAGAATGAGCTTCATCTGGAGCAAAGTTTTAGCTTTTCTAGAATGAAGGAGGATCTTTGTTCTAATGTATTTTTTTGTGTCTGATGTTACATGGGATGACGTTCTGGGAACATGGAGTTCTAGCTGATAGATTTCATTTAAAAAAAAAATACTGTGCAAGATACAGTGATTTTTCCAGGTTAACTCACTATTCCTGGCTGTTTGTGCTTAATATTTATTTTAAGATGGCATACTACTAGGTATGACAAAGTGATTTTTGGACACGTACTTAATATATACCTGGAGTCAATACACGCTTTCTTAATGGACTGCTGCGCACACCTGAAGAAAGTATTAATTAAATCAAGTCTTACTCACTGCTATGGTTAAAGCAAAAGTATCCTGGCTTACAAATCTAATCTCCTGTCACAAAGGGAATATCTATCCCTTTCTTATTAAATTCTTCCTCTTTTCATAAGAAAAATATCAGATGAAATTTAAATTTTGTTTTAAGAAGATGTTTAGAATTTCTAGTCCTTCCCTACTGTTTCTTTCCATTTTTTTAAGTTTCATGGGAAGAAGGGAGAGAAATAATTCAGTATTAGGAAGGCAATTAAGAAAGCATATAATATAAATAAAAGAGTGTTTTCCCTCATTTTCTTCCTTTTGCTTCCTTTTTCCTTGGAAATGTGGGGTGAAAAATCATGATATAGCAGAAATTTCGTAACTGTTGTAAACAGAAAATATTTTTTAAATACACATATTTTTATGTGCTGTATATATTAACATATAAGAGAAATACCTTTCTAAGGAAACAATGAGGAATGAGGCAAAATTAATTTGACATAATTTTTGGTGAAAAGCCAAGAACTATTTTTTAAAAAAAGCCTATTCACACTCTGAATCCTAGTGTTCTGTTTCCTTTATAGCTGCATATGTAACTAACMTGTGTTATGCTGTTAGTAGATAATCATACAGTCCATGGTACCTGGGCTCCAACAAGTCATTGGACTCCATAAGTTTTCATTATTTGATAAGTTTCAAGCATCCCAGATATCCCAGATAGACACTGGGAATACACTTTAAAAAGAAAAGGGTAACAGAATGGTAGTTACAGGCAATACCTCAGAGATATTGCGGGTTCAGTTCCAGACCACTGCAATAAAGCAAATATCACAATAAAGCGAGTCACACACATTTTTTGGTTTCCCAGTGCATATAAAAGTTATGTTTACACTATACTGTTTACACTATACTGTAGTCTATTAAGTGTGCAATAGCATTATGTCTAAGAAAACAATGAACATACCTTAATTAAAAAATACTTTATTGCTAAAAAATGCTAACCATCATCTGAGCCTTCAGCGAGTCGTAATCTTTTTGCTGATGGAGGGTCTTGCCTTGATGTTCATGGCTGCTGACTGATCAGGGTGGCGGTTGCTGAAGGGTGGGGTGGCTGTGGCAAGTTCTTAAAATAAGACAGCAATGAAGTTTGCCGCATCAATTGACTCTTCCTTTCACGAAGGATTTCTCTGTAGCATGCGATGCTGTTTGACAGCATTTTACCCACAATAGAACCTCTTTCAAAATTGGAGGCAATCCTCTTGAACCCTGCTGCTGCTTTATCAACTAAGTTTATGTAATATTCTCAATCCTTTRTTGTCATTTCAGCAATGTTCACAGCATCTTGACCAGGAGCAGATTCCATCTCAAGAAACCACTTTCTTTGCTCATCCGTAAGAAGCAACTCCTCATTCATTAAAGTTTGATCGTGAGATTGCAGCAATTCAGTCGCATCTTCAGGCTCCACTTCTAATTCTAGTTCTCTTGCTGTCAGTTCTAGTTCTCTTGCTGTCAGCCTGTCCTTTGAAGCTTTGAAGCCAGGCATTGACTTCTCCTCTCTAGCTATGGGAGTCCCAGATGGCATCTTCTTCCAATAGAAGGCTGTTTCGTCTACGCTGAAAATGTGTTATTTAGWGTAGCCACCTTCATCAATTGTCTTAGCTACATCTTCTGGATAACTTGCTGCAGCTTCTACATCAGCACTTGCTGCTTCACCTTGCACTTTTATGTTATGGAGATGGCTTCTTTCCTGAAACCTCAGGAACCAACCTCTGCTAGCTTCAACCTTTTCTTCTGCAGCTTCCTCACCTCTCTCAGCCTTCACAGAATTGAAGAGAGTCAAGGCCTTGCTCTGGATGAGGCTTTTGGCTTAAGGGACTGTTGTGGCTGGTTTGATCTTCTATCCAAACCACTAAAACCTTCTCCGTATCAGTAATAAGGCTGTTTCACTTTCTTATCATTCATGTGTTCGCTGGAGTAGCACTTTGAATTTCCTTCAAGACCTTTTCCTTTGCATTCACAGCTTGGCTAACGGTTTGGCGCAAGAGGCCGAGCTTTCGGCCTGTCTCGGCTTTCGACATGCCTTCCTCACTAAGCTTCATCATTTCTAGCTTTTGATTTAAAGTGAGAGGCGTGCGACTCTTCCTTTCACTTGAACACTTAGAGGCCATTGTAGGGTTATTAATTGCCCTAATTTCAATCTTGTTGTGTCTCAGGGAATAGGGAGGCCCGAGGAGAGGGAGCGAGACGGGGGAACRGCCGGTCGGTGGAGCAGTCAGAACACACACAACATTCATCGATTAAGTTCGCTATCTTATATCGRTGTGGTTCGTGGYGCCYGAAACAATTACAGTAGTAACATCAAAGATCACTGCTCACAGATCACCATAACAGCTATAATAATAATGAAAAAGTTTGAAATATTGTGAGAATTACCAAAATGTGACACAGAGACACAAAGCGAGCACATGCTGTTGGAAAAATGGCACCGATAGACTTGCTCGATGCAGGGTTGCCACAGACCTTCAATTTGTAAAAAACGCAGTATCTGTGAAGCGCAATAAAGCAAAACACAATAAAACRAGGTATGCCTGTATAAGATTATATGATTACCTCAGCTAACAATGTGCACAACTAACAGTTTCCAATTTCTTTAATCTGTTATTTTTTGCAATTTTGGGGCACTGTTCTTCAGTATCCATTATGGGAATGGGTGAATTGCTGGTGAATTTGAAGGAGGAGAATACATAGTTTCACATCCCATGAACTATGAGAGGCCTTTTTACTTTTGTTCAGATTTCAGCTCAACTTAGTGGGTGAAATCCAAACCTCTTTCAAGTCAGTGGGAGTTTTGTCATGGATTCAAAGAGGCAGAGTTTCTTTGTGAGGATAAGCTGGAGTTTCATTTTGCCAAACTCCACATGACCAAAATGCATTGTTCGTTTATAGCTGCCTTGATCATAAATATGTCTCATTTTACTTTATTCTGAGTCACTCCCCTGAAGTTTTAACTTATGTCTGAAGTTTTAACTTATGTATTTATTGTTGATTCAGAAATATCCGGGTAACAATGACAGTCTGACTTAATGGCCATTACTTTTTAGATATTTGTCATGTTTAAGCCGAATTTTAGGAAGACAAACATTTCATAAAGTTCACATTATTTCTGAATAATACTCCAGACTTACTAATCAACCCTAATAGAGCTTTGATTTTACTGCAAAAATTACATCCATACGCTCTTGTGTCAGAGGTTTGCCAGCTAACTAGCACAAAAAAAAACTCCCTGATTTGACTCCAGTTAGAGTTTACATCAAGTTAGCTATCTCAATAGAAAACCGCACCCTTTTTATTTTTCAGGGGAGTTATAGCTCAACTGACAGTTAACCTCAAAAGCTGAATGTATATAGGAAACTTCACAGTGCATTTTAATATGACATTCAGTTTAATTAGCACTTGGGCAATTCCTTTTGTTCTTGGTAAACAAAAGTAAGATTTGACAAGGAAGAAAAGAGAGTGTATTTGCTACTTTCATGTCACTCAAACTAGCCTATCACCATTCCCAAAACTAATACTTCTTTACATGAACCTCTGCTAAATAGTGCTAGATTTTTAAGTCTAAAACTGGCAGGTTTTCCCAGAGTTGCATCTGATATCAAAATCAAGGTTTATTAACATTACAAAGAGCACTGCTGTCCTGTAGTGCCCCTTTTATCATTCTAAGCAGCTGCCTTGAGGCAATGCATTTAACCTTGGGAAATGTGATAGGAATTCTGGGAAGTCAGAAATCTTTGACAGCTAAAGCCTTTTGCCTCATCCAGAATCTGCTCTATGGCTTTAGCTCCCACACTGAAAAAAGATGAGACCCTTGTTTTCATTTGATGTTTATCTATTCTATTCATTACACTTAAAATCGAAAGATAGGATGGCATTTACTTACAAACAGTGATCTTCCATTTATTCTTAAAGCAGACCAGTGATGAAAATATTCCTTTTCCCCACTGAAACTGCCATTAGGAAGATAGTACACTGGGATAAAAAAGAAAAAAAAAGTAAGTGTGCTAAATGTTTAAAAATAGTTCTGCAGATTATCTTATTCCTACCTGTTTTCTGTTTTATGATAAATTTCACATTACATCATTGTTATTTCATCACCTGTTGCCATTGTCACTGTAGTGAAGGAACTGTCATCGATTCAGTTATAAGCCCTTATTTATCAGGGTTTAAGTCTTAGCTGCAAAAAGAGAATACATTTTGATGTTTCACATATCAATTCTTACTTTATAAAGAGCTTTTTCTTTCACAAGGTCCCAAAGCATTTCATAAGCTATACATGAATATTACCTCTGAAATGCAGCTACTTCTGTAGTTTCCAGCTGGCCCACTGCATATTGCACTACAGCAAAGTAGAGTGGATAGAAATTTTCTGTCAGATATTAAACAAACATCTACAGTCTTTGTGGTATACAATCTCTCAAGCAAATCAAAAAGCTGTTCATTTTCCCAGCATTTCTGATGAAAATGTATACAATGAACTGTACAAGCTGGGACCTAATTCAGAGGTCATAGTCTAAAGAYGATCTAAGGGAGAGAGGGAATATTGTTTAATCTTGGAGGAAAACTAGATTTTTCTGCTTTCATAGGGTATGTTTACATGGCACAGTAGAGTACTGTTCCTGCTTCTCAGCAGGATATACTAGCCCAGGCAGAAGTCAATGCTAAGATAACTTATGCTGCTTTTGGAGGCATGAATAGTCATTCATATCCTTAAAATTAGTCATTTGTAGACTTGCTGCTCCTTCTGAAGTTAGGTATTTTAGTTAGACAGTACAGAGCAAAAGTCAACTGATAGATCAGAATGGGCATTTTAGCCTTCTAAGCTCAGGTGGCGTGGCTTGTGCTCTCCCTATTCATAGCTGTCTCCATCTAATGAAATTTTGCTCTTATTCAGGTGGATTGCTCAGCTGCTCTGACCATAAGCAGCTTATTGTTTTACTTCAGCCATACGAATGTTTCATCCAACCATTTCTACCTTGATACATGTTATTGCATGAGCAGCATGTCTGGATTCTGACAGATTGCAGTGTAATGCCAAGTGTATAAGGATCCTTTTTTACTGAAATATTTTAAGTGGCAGCAAATCCATTTTCAAAAGAAAAAATGAAACATTGCCTTCACAAAAGAAGAAAGTGTGAGGCTTATTTACATGTTTGCATCTAAAACTGGATTTCTTATTCAATGCTCAGTCAAGAAATAAAACTGTGACTCCTCTGTAGGTCTTTTCCAGGATACTGCTTGTGCCTGCAGTGTGTTATTTTGACTATCCACAGTTTATGCTTTCTCCGATAGTTTCAAACAGGAAATCTACTATAAACCAGGATAACTGCCTTATGTAAGCAAGTACGTCAGAGAAGTACAAGAGCTCATCTTCTTAACCAATGTATTTATATCCCATTTTCTTTTGTTTCAGCCATTTCACTTGAGGTCACCTTGAATGGATGATTAGTGCTGCCAGTCATTTTCCCTCTCCATGTAAGAAAATAGGGCCTCCACTCAAGAAGTGAGACCACTGCTCAAGAAATAGAAATTCCTCTCTTACCAGCTTAGGACTATTAACAAGCACTGACCAACTGGCAAGTTAATGTTTCTGGTAAAACTCAAGTCCCAACAGCTCCAGTGCATTAAATAATTTTTGCAAGCAGCAGGTTACTTGCCAACATCCTGATAAATCATTCCATACATCTTCTCTCTGTAGTCTTAACTAGCTAAGTTATGTTTTTTTCATTACTCCTCTTAAAATCAGGTCTGCTTGTGTTTATGAATCACAAATGATGTATATGTGCATAAACACTCACCATCCATAAGAATAACTTCTTATCACTGCTATAAAAGTATATCACTGATTTATATACCATCAGTGCATTATAATAAGTATTTTACTATTTCATATACATACTCATATAGTATATAAACAAAATATACTTAAAGAAAGAAGGCCGAGGCTATGAAATCAAACATTTGAAAGTTGTCATTCTGCTTTCTTCCAATTGTCCTTTCAACCAGTTCTTTATTTTTATTCCAGTTCTTTCCAAGGTATGATGCAGTTTTTACTTATATCATTATAAAGTACTTATTCCTCATTCACACAAAGGATCTTAGGGACTCCTTCAGAATACACTTCTTCTATAGTAGACATATAAGGCACAGTTATCACTGTATAGGGGACAGTTGCAKCTTGAGGAAGCAGAGGAAGTTTTACATTAATTTTCCTGGAGAACACCAATATTACATTGTTTCTCGCCTTAGGTACTGCAGTGGCCTCAGCACTCTGCTTTGGAACCCACCTCTTATATGAATATCTGCTGCTTTGTCACATACTTTGAAGTATTTTGCTCTGGATAGTGATTGCTAGGAAAAAGATAATGTAGTTGCCTCCTGCATTAATGGTAGTGTTTTCTAAGAAATAATGGTGGGAGCTTCAGTTAGGGATGTCCTTTAAATTTCATAGATTTAATTTTGGGAAGTCTGCTGTTCTTCTGCGTTGCTCTCACCACCTGCTCAGAAATGCTTCTCACATTGCCATCGCAATTGGTGGCATTTGTCTGCTCGGTCAAACACCTAGATGTACTGTTCAATGAGGAACTGAGCTTTGAGGCTGACATTTGACACATTATCAAGCTATCTTATTACCGCTTTAGGTATGTGACCAGATTAAAATGTGTGCTCTCACATGCAGATGCCAAGATTCTTGTTCATGCTGTCATTATGTCCAGTCTTGAGTAGTGCAGTTCACTTTTCTCTTTCATAAGGAACAAAGCTTGATATGTCACATCTTTTCAAACTTGTTTTTTACAGAGATTTAGGGCTATATCCTATTTGACACACCATACATTTCAGAAATATCAGTTACATGTGATTGGAATATTGTGAAATAATTGAATATATAACATTGTCGTAGATACAAACTTATTTTATCCTTTTTTTTTTCCTTCCCTTTGGATTTTTAGCTATATCTCACACACACAACAGGCCAAATACAACCTTATTTTAAATTAGTTGTTTCAATGGCATTTTACTAAGGCTAAGGATGAAATTTATCTATTTATCATATACACATTTCATATATACTTCATATGCTTTAGTAATAGCTACAGTCCCTTATGATGAAGCATTTCATCATCATAGCCTCTTGACAAAAAGAGAAATAGAATTTTTTTAAAATAAATGAAAATTGCAGATTCCTCCCTAAATACTAAGGCACAGATTGCATATATGGTTCTTCAATTTTGAGAAAAAAATCACTTTTGGTAAAATGCATTCAATTTGTTGCCTCTGACTTTGCCCTCTTCTGATTCTAGAAATAAGATTCCACTGTTTTAATTCCTTGGCAAACCACTCCTTTGCATAATCTCTTATTTGGAAGATTTGCATGATATTCAGCTGAAGTTTTCCTATGTTAAATCTCACCTCATTAGTCCTAGTTGTATACCTTGTGACAGTGCTAAACAATTGCTTTCCCTTTTTGAAATTTATCAGCTTGTATTACTAGAAGATAATTAGTATATCCCCCTTAGTCATTCTTTGACCAAGCAATGCATATTTAGTACTTATAATCTTTCCTTGTAAATCTCCTTATAGTTTCTGTTACTCAGCCTCTAAATCTCTAGTTTGTTAGCAGTCTTCTAGCACTAGGCAATAGGAATTAAAGACATTATTCTAAAGGCAAGAGTCACTAGTGATGTGGATAAAGGCGCTGTCACCACAGGCTGTTTAGATTCAGCTGGATGCACACTGCATCCTGTAAGACAGGACTTGGTGTCTCTTCTCCCAGATCTGGATCCCAGCACTACAGAAGTCTATGAAATGCTCCTATAATCTTGTCCAATTTAAGTTTCCTCTTTGCAAGAGAAAATGCTAGGTGGAACAAGGCTGTCTTTATTACAGGGTTTGCCAATCCAGCCAAAAAGTATTCCCCCAACATAATTTGTTTGGGAAGTTCTTCATTCTCATCCAGATCACTATGATAAAGTGAAAAAACGCTTTCCTGAGTAAGGGCAGATTTTCAGCAAAAGATGAAACACGGAACAGAACAACAAAGCTAGAATTTGTATTCTTAGGAGAGAAGGGAGCGAGGGGAAATGAAACTCATTCATCTTTATCATTTAAGCATAAGTCACATTAGCAGTGGCAGGAGTCATATACATATTAATTATGGCACTAGCTTAGGTGGAAGGAAGGTAGATTTAAAAGCACATTTAGTCATTTGGATGACTGGAATCCACTAAAAACAGAATATTGGACAGTGCTGCCATGTTCTGTTATTCCAAAGAGCTTATTTTGTATTTTTCCTATTTGGATGTATTTTGGTGTGCACTGGACAAATAGACTTTAGATTGGTTGAAATTGGCTGGACTACTGGGCTCAAAGGGCAATAATCAGTTGTAGATGATACTAAATTGGAGGACTTGGGTAGCTGGCATGCCAAACATCAGACCTCCAGTTCAGTGTGACCTTAAGAAGACTGAGGACAAGGCCAACAGAAATCTCATGAAGTGCAAGAAGTGCAAAATTCTGCATTGGATTTTGCACCTGCATCATTAGCGGCTGGAAACCAACTGGCTGAGGAACAGCCCTGATGAAAGGACCTGGGGTCACAGTGCCAGCCTGAATGTAAACCGAGAGTGCACCCTCATCACAGATAAGAGAAAGAGCATACTAGGCTGCATTAGTGGGAACACAGCCAGCAGATCAAGGGAAGTTATTATTGCCTTCTACTTGGCACCGGTAAGGCCACACCTGGAACACTATGTCCAGTTTTGGAGGGATGGATTTTGGAAGGATGCCCAGTTCAAGAAGGATGTTGAGAAACTGGAGAGGATCTCACAGACGTTTACCAAAATTGCCTTTGATATGACCTATAAGGAGAGACTCAGGCTGCTGGGCTTGTTTAGTCTGACTAAGAGGAGGCTAAAAGGCAATCTACTAGCAGCCTACAACTCTTCGAAAGTAAATTACAAAGACAATGGAGCCAAACCTCTCAGTAGTGCCAGATGGCAAAACAAGGGACAATGGCCACAAACAGCAACCTGGGAGGCTCCAACTGGAGATTAGGAGAAATTTCTTCATGTTGAAGCTATTGCAGCACTGGAACAAGTTATCTAGAGAGAAAGTAGAATCATCATCCATGGAGGCTTTCAAGACTYGGCCAGAAAAAGCTGCAGCAGTCCTGACCCAGTGTTAGTGATAGCCCTGTGCCAAGCAGGAGGSTGGAATAGATGACCTCCAGAGATCTCTTCCAATGAATATAGTTCTGATTCTGTGAGCCTATATTTTGCTTGGAATCTAAGCAAGACTTACCGGGTAGTTCTGCTAATGTTTCCCTTCATAGTTTTATATGAAAGACAGATTAAAACCACAACAAAAGAATTCTGCTACAGAAAACTGAATTACTGAGGCAGTTCAGGCTGCGGCCAGATGTTTCTCTTACAGCTAGAGCTAAACCAGAGTAAGAGGTCATCATCTCCTGCTGCTTATCATGTTCATCCCCTACCACCTATATTCTTCACCTTCTCTCTTGGAAAATGGCACCCTTCATATCAGATGAACAGTTCCCCTAACCCACTTGTGCCAAAATTAACCAAATTAAAAACCCTGCTGGTAGGAGCAGTTAATAAACCTAGATTGTTTTGACAAAACTGGGTAAGTGAACAACCACTCATGCAGTTATGCATGCCAAAGTCAATGCCAAAGGGAAGATAACCTCTGGAGGAAAAGGTGAAACAGTAGTGAGCAGCTGGATGCAGTAACCATTTAAACTGGCTAAGCTGCAGTGGGAGCAGCACCTATAACAGTAGTCATAGATTCATATCAATGAAATAGTTGGCAGGGCATAATGCTTACTGTAAAAACATAAGTGGATTGTGAAGCCATTGTACCATGTGAAGCAGTGCAAACAGCTTGCTGCACTTTCCATAACCTCTCTTATTCTTAAAGAATTTCAAATGCATAAGGTACAAAAGGAATATAAAAGATAATATGTATAATTCATAAGACATGTAAATTATTTCTGCTCATTTCCAGATTAAAAAGTGTGGGGGTGTTCGTGTGTGCAAGGGGAGGAAATTCACAACCATCCTGAAGAAAGGCGAGCAGGGAATCTAAAACAAAGAAGAGGTTATAAAGAAGGGATGGGGATCACTCTTCCAACAAATTGGACTAACTGGTCTCATTCAGACATTGTTGTTTTATGTAGAACAGGAGCCATGAGCCTTATAGTAGTTCTCTGTTGAGTCTTAAATCTTATGCCTGTAATCAGCTCTGAATCACTGTCACAAGAAGGAGCCTGCTGAAGCAAGGCACAGGTCTAAAAGGAAGTTCTGCCTGGAAGAATTTACTGCTTATATGCAGTAAGGGCCATCTCAGGGTCCTTGTCTTTATTTGCGCAGAAAGGGCTGTACCATGAGCACAGTGCAAGTGTAGAGGTAATAACACTGATTTAGATTTCCCCATTTAATGGTGACATCATGTTTTCATAGGTTTTCAAGAAGCAAAGTTTCTCAAGAAGCAAAATCATGTGGATCCTATTTGGGATGAAGGGTAAATTATGCAGAAAGGAGAAGTATTGGCTTACATCCATTATAGATACAGCATCTTCGCAGTAGTTGAGCCAGGGTTTGCCAAAGATACCTAACCCAAGCCAGAGGAGTAGGAACATGGCACATATATTAGGAATGCTTATCCATAAGTACAAGGTATAATCTGATTTGAGTTGTAGCTGGCAAAGCAGCATAATAAAGAAAGAAGCATTTTGTGTCTATGGATCATTTACTCCTCTATCCTGTATTTCCATCTCATAGTTCAACCAATTACAACCCTAGAGAAAGTATTTCTACTCCTCTTTTGTCCAGATAGACAAAGAGATCTCTAGTCTGGCAATAACCTACTTGGGAGTAAACTTCTAGATCTGTTCAAAGCTGGGTTCTGTACAGAACAGAAAGTCTAGTATACTTTCTGGACTTTTTTCCTCCCACCACGCGCAGTACAGACTTTAAATTTTTGAAGCAGGAAGATCATAAAAACAAGCATTACAAGAGCAGAAGAAACTAGATTGGATTATTTTGGGATTTTTTGGCATACGTGCAAGGTGGCTATGAGAAGTACATTCTGCCTGAGTTCTGAAAGCAGAAAGAAATCCACGGCATTTACAAGTGTCTTTCCAGTTCAGACAAACTCAGATATAATGGATGAGTGCTCCCTTCAAGAGAATTTCCCATTGGATTGAGTAGCATTGCCAAGGCTTCTGGTCCATTGCCAATGAGGATATAGCCAAGGTTTCTATTTTTTTTTCTTCTGCTAGAAGGAGCTGTAGTACAACCAATTCAGKTTCTTATCCCATGGGGGTTACAACACTGGTAGTACATGTACAATTCTTGTAGATCTCTCAGGAAATGATAAAGTTTCAGAGAGAAATTTCTGGAACTAGGCAGAAATTCAGACTGTAAGGAACTAAAACATTGCAGGGAAGTATATTGCTGAGAGTCCTAACAGTAATGGCCCAATGAGCAGAGGTATTAAATTAAGCGTATTGTCTCAGAATCCTGACATACTGACATACACCATCAAAAGACATTTTAGGATGAGACAAGGAGGTTCTGACTATTACCAAGGTTAGGAGACTAGCAGCTAAAAAGACCTTTGTTTACTTTTGGCCATAGGACAGGATTCCAAGTTAGGCTAACTGCAAAAACTGTTGACCCAATGCATGTTGAAAATAAACAGAGAAAATGGAGCTTTCTTTCTTTCTTTCTTTCTTTCTTTTTTTTAAGAATGACATCACACTTCCAGTGTATTTTCACTGCCCAAATACTTCCTCAAATTCCCCTTCTGACCATCTGTCTGGAGTCCAATACATTCATCATCCAAGACAGGCTTAAATCTATGTTAGCATTTGCAAGATTTTCATTCCTCCTAATTGGCCAAACTCATTCTGTTCCATTTTTTTCTCATGACACTGATTGTTTAAGTTAGGTGGTTGGATCTATTTTAGTACAGCAATTTCTATTTCCCACTTCTTTCCCTTAACCCCTGAGTCTGAGTCTATGCTTCTGCCACTTTATTATTTCTCTGTACCTTTTCCTTCRTTCCCTCCACACCTTTTCTTTGCCACTGCCAGTTTTCCCTAGTCACAAATCACTGTCAGGTGTCACTGCAGCAAGGTCACTTGGTGTAACTCATTGTTCCTTTTGTTTTATCTGGGGTGCTACGTTTCATGCTTTTTTCTCTTTCAGATCCAGAAACGTAGCTGTAATAGAGATCTAGCCTTCTAGTACTACACTACACTGTGTTTAGGAACATAAGGCCATCCCTATGCTCTGCCAGTTCTCCTTAGAATCTATGATACATGCTAGTTCTTTTAGTATCTCATTATATGTGTCATCGATATCTTGCTTGGCCTAAAGCCACATGGCAGCCTGACAAGATTGTGCTGCAGTTTGGCAGTTTCCATACAGGGCACAGCTGTCAGCATCTCTTATCCTCCATTTCAGAAAATCAGCTGGTACTGGCAAGAGATCATAAGCTAAGGCTAAGCAGTAACTGTGCATCCTTTTTAGTAAAGCAGAAATGGAAAAATCATTCCATAGATTGTTTTCTGTCCTAGACTTTTTGGCAGCCCTTTCCTACTGATAGGAAAGCAGATAGTTATTTCTTTTGAATCATATAGAATGGGTTTTCCCTTCCTCATTCTATTACTTGTTGCAAATGCACAGCTAGAGGGAATATAAAAGGAAGGCTGCTCATTACATATATGAGCATATGCTCTGCCTGTTAAGAACATATACTCCAGCTGCTTCTGCAGGCCACTGTCAGGAACACAGGGGATTAGCTTACTGAAAGACAACTAGAAGGTTGTCTGTCATACTGACTAATGTCCCACCTTATTATTTTATGTCAAAAGCCGTGGGGATCATATGATGTGAAATATAATATTGATGGCTGAGGACAAGAAGGAAAAAGGCAGAAGAAGTAGAGCAGAGAAAAAAAAACTGTAGGAAAGCAAAATAAAAGAAAGGAAAATCAGGAAGAAATCATTTACAGAGAATGCTGAGTAACAGCACAACTAGCTCTTTCCAGAACATCATGTAGATTTAGGGATTTGTTTTAACTCTGCTG
Source organism: Apteryx rowi (assembly GCF_003343035.1). Classification (NCBI taxonomy): domain Eukaryota; kingdom Metazoa; phylum Chordata; class Aves; order Apterygiformes; family Apterygidae; genus Apteryx; species Apteryx rowi. The sequence goes on along the minus strand of NW_020447196.1, from coordinate 8,432,238 downwards.
TGTTACTTGATACACCTTAAATATTGGGAACCAAGCTGGGAGCGCAGGTAAAGAGGAAATATGAGTGTTCTGCAAGGAAGGCGATAAATAGGCAGGATAAATTCAAGATTAGGGACAATGAAGAAAAGTGGAAGTTGTAAGGCTGGGGGGACTGTAGCAGAGACTGCTGTTGCACTTGTCCAGGAGAAGTAGGCACAAGTAAAAGAGACTTTGATGATAGGACAGCGCAGGATCATCCATATGAAAGGGATGTTAATGAAGATAACTGGGAGTACTGAGGAAATATGGGGCAGAGTGAGAATGCAGAAAGGACATGAATCTGTGAAGCGACAGGGGAAGAGCCTGAGCCCCCAGGTGATGGCTGCCAGACTTAGATAGTTGAACCCTCAGAGGATGGAATTACTCACACAAATAATTGCTCATCAGTACCAGCGAGGGAATTGCAATCTGGCCCATTTCTGTGAGGCACAGGTGGCACTTTTGAGTGCCTCTTACCCTATTAGTGAGCCCATGCCCTCCTCCAAGGGAAACCCTTTATACTGAAATACTCCTGAAGCATTTACCACCGTACTTAAAGTAGATTCTGAGATGTATATCCAAAGCTAGTTGTATATGTACATACCTGATACATAGCATACATAACACAAGTGTGAGTACAGCCCTTGCAAGAGAAAATAGGTGCTTGTCCACCAAGGCAATAAAGAGCTGTGTAATCAGGCCGATACTGTCCTGGTTCTAAGCTGTCAGAGATCTCCATGCACCTAACTAAAAGCACAGGAAGTATTTATTACTACAGGGGGAAAAAACAGAGAGCACATAAATAAAAAGCCACCTATGCTTGGTTTAAAGGTAAATCACCTGCTTTGGAAGAAGCATATTAATAATTACGGATTATAGCACAGTTGGATATGGGGTGTAGACACTTGATATTTTTTACCTTGATTATTTCACATTTGAATTGAACCAACATTGGACAGTGCCTTGCTAGCAGGATGTACTTAAATCCCTGTGTCACCTTGCAGGCGAAACAGACACCAGTCATCAAAAGCAAAGTTTTAGCAGATATCTTCTTTGTTTTGTGAAATGAGGTTTGAGAAGCATGAACTCCTGGTGAGCCTTATTTTCTCCAATACAGTTTTCTTTCATGTCTTTGCCTGTGCATGGCTGCCTTTCTTTCTCTTACTTTTCACCCTTTGTTGTGCTCTGAAGTCTTGTCTGCAAACTGCAGAGCCACCTGCAAAAGAAAGGAAAAGAAAGGACTGGATCAAGGGCAGAGTAACAAATCCACATGGTAAATGACCTGCTCTAATGTCTGGCAGGAGCACTATGCATCATAAATGTGAGGACTTAGCTGGAAGAGCTGAAGCTGTCTGGAGTTACCTCCTGTAGCTGAAGCCATGAAAAAGGCTGTTCTGGAGTGGATACATGACCAGAATATGTACACACAGCCAAGATGCACGTGAATTGATCGCCTCTCTACAAAGCAATGCTGTGCTTCACAGAAATCAAGATGATGTTACTTCCTGAAAGCTGCTGACTTTATTAGACCCTCTTGGTAAGGTTTTCCCATGAGATGCATTACAGCAGGAGAAATCATATATGGGTGACTTTCAGGAGTTCTGCTGTTTCCTTAAGTCATTATCACAAGGAGCCACAAAGGACAAGTGCTAAGACTAGAGTTAGTAAGTGTTTGATTCAGCGGGCGAGGTTTTCAGTGTGACCCCTGAAACCCATGTATATTTTTACACTGACTTTTGCACTTATTATTTGCTGACAATTGTATGTACACTCACACACTCATATGTACAAATGCAGTAAATAACATGCTCACTGCAGGGGTGCAAATGCATAGGGCCTTTTGGCCCTTATTTTGTAAAAATCAGTGTCAAAAGCTCAGAATAACAAAGCTGTTAAAACAAAGCAGACAGCCTAAGCATAGCATTTGTTTCATCTGCTAAAGGAAAAGGACAAAGACCTGAAATCTTTCTGTGCCTCAATGAAAACCAAGTGACACGCGGAAAACCCAAGAGCAGATTCTTAAGAATCTGTATGAACCAGCAATATCTAATGGGAGCCAGGGGGTAGCAAGTGGAAGAAGCAAGATCATACATTCTACAAATCTACATCTCAAAAAGCCTGTGTATGCCTAGGCCTCTTTCAAAAAGATATATTTTTATCACTTTGATATTTCACTTGCAATGAGGGAAAAACTTCAAAATGATTATAAATCTAGTTGGATTTAGAGAAGAACATTAAAGTCTGAGATCATAACTGAGCTTTTTTAACTCAAAAGAACTCTCTTGAAACCTTAATTCTGAAAGATTCTTAAGCATGTGCTTAATGGTAATCACCAATTGAAATCAGTGGGACTACTAGCACGCTTACAATTAGTATGCATGCTTAAGCACCTTGCCTGAATTAAGGCCTATTACTCTCAATATGTGTTGGGAGTCTGTCAGGAGATGAGTTTCTTGTGGCACTTTGGCATTCCTGCTTCCCAACTGTTATAATACATACTTGCAAGTTCACTGATTTAAAAATATATTAATATTATAAAAGTTAACCAATATTTGTAGCTGCAATGAAAACAGAGCTGCAGTTTTAGAGACTGTCAATATGATTATTAATTATGCCTTAGGAGACAATTATCTCTCTTTCTTTTTTTAAGTATTTCCACCTCTTAAAATGCAAGTAGGGCTTATAACTTACTGTCCCACAACAATAAAATACTTACTTGTGCTTTGACTTGTAGCTAAATTCATGACTATATGAAGCTATTTCTTCAATTAATGGCAAAATCTAGGGATTGTCCACTGTCTCTGTTATGATATCAAGTAGTGTGATAAGCAGATCTTCCATCACTTCTATCACTTCTAAGCACACTATCTGCCCTGACAAGTAGAACTGCCAAGGCTCAATCCTGCCACTACTCTTACTTGACATCTCTGTAAAACCATCAAGGGATACTCTGAAAGCAAATGCCAACAAAATGTCTTTGACAGGCTGCTCATGTTTTGGGGTTTTCTTCCTTATCCAGCTCTGACTGTGYTGTCTCAGTGAAGATTAGAAATTAGAAGCTGGGTAATAACTCAATAAAATGAAAAACATCAGAAAAAACTAACTGAATCAAAACATGACTGAAATCATGTRGTTTAAAGAACCTGTGCACAATTTCATCATCCTCAGTCCAGGATGTTGCAGTTAAAGCAGTAACTGGTACTTGTTCATGCTGCGTATCATACTGCCTTTGTAGCGCCCACATCACCAAAGGAATATTCTTCATCTTCGGCCAACAGAAAGACTTTTCTTAATTTTCTCATGATGGCTTGGCTTGGCTCTGTTTCAGGCTGATACACTGTAATTCAGTCTGTTTGGGTCTAAATCCAAAGTTTCTAGGGAAACTGCAGATAAATCAGAGTTCAGTGGCCTACTTCTGATGCAGCAAGAGTGAAAGATAGTGTAACATACTGGGTCTTCCCATCTGTCAGTGTCTCCCTGATCACTAGGTTCAATTCAAAGTTCTGACCCTTTAATGAAGTAGACAGTATCTGAAATGACTGGCACTTTTTAGAAGTTGGTTATGTTTGTCAGGAACAGGAGCATGGCCGTAAACATGAAGCGCTAAAGGAACAGCCCACTGAATACAAAGTCCCCCAAGCAAAAGGAGAGCAGACAATATATTACAGAACAGAGACCTACAGCAGCAAGAGCTTTTTTTCTATAACTCACAGACTAGTTACAGGAAGTCTAGAGATCACTGCTAATAGATCTAAGTCCTTTTTTCTGTCTATCCTGGATAATGCGTAGCATTCAACTCTGGACCATGAGCACACATTCACATGTTTATATAAACTSTACCAGCACACTTCTGTGGAGATCTTACTGCCACCCAACCAGATTCCTAGCACCTATCTGCTCCTGTCGTCCCTCATCCTTAGAGTAAGTAGGGCAGCTCAAAGGCTGCTCTAACTTCGTAAGGCAGTCATCAGTGACGTCACTCCATCAGGGACATCACTCCATCGTCAGTGCTTGTTGGGGTACCTGTTGGCTTTTGATTTGTGTCCTGTGTATTTCCTGGGAGAAGCGACCAGCAACAGAAAAAAGTGTAGTAAATAGATAACTCCACTGCCTTTATACAGTCTCTGCTACGCAAGGGGAATTCTTACCTGGCTGCTTAATATCAGCAAAGGGGACAGAGAAGGACTGGACATTTAAAGTTAGCAAAGCCTAGGAGAAAAGCTGTGTTTCATACTGTGTTTGTCACAGAAGAGTATTCAAATCCATTGTGAATTTAAATGATTAGTATACATTACATCTCCAGGTATCTCCAGCAAATCCTAGAACAGGAAAGTATATCCAACTGTTTCTGCTCTGCCAAAGTTAACTATTATTACAGCATAGAGATATAATATTAATTTTGTTCCAATGAAATTGGCTGGCATATGTGTTTCTGTGAGCCAGGCAATAGGTCATTACTGAAATAGCAAAACAAACCTGTTCACCATTCTTGTTCCAGCACATTGCATTTAGATTTTAAGATCATAACTGTTGGATACCTTTCCTGAAATGATGTACAGGACTGACTCTGCCAGCAGTTATATTCTTTCATAAAATGACTTTGCTCTATCTTTCTTTTCCAGACCCATCTCAATATAACAAAATTTAACAGTCCTGCAGACAATGCCAAATATCCTTCATTCATAATTAAGGTGAAGGCAAGTGGTACAAATCTCTAATTATCTTTTATGTCATATTTATTTTCTAGTGAATTATTAAGTAATGATTTATAACCCAAATTCCATATGTGTACTTGCTAATTCAGGGGGAAAAATATCAGCCCTTCATACTCATTCAGCTAATGGGCATCACTAATTGAAAAAATGTTCTTTGCACATATCACTAACTTTCCAATCATTTACTTGTAGAGAAGTTTGAAAACTTAAAAAAAAAAAAAAACACTCTTTTTTTTCAGTGGAACTTCGATGACTGGGTATGGTGCTTTGCTGAGTTACGACGCCTGTGTGCAGGCAGCTGGCAGAGCTCAGTCACAGAAAAATCCTGTCACCCCATAAAAGTTTCTGCCACAGGAGAATATTGTGAAGAACCACAGCTGAAGTTTGAAAAAAGTGTTTATATCCCATACGCTCTTTCTAATGGTCACTGTGCTCCCTGCAGGTAGGATGTTTTCTGCAGTGGCATGCCTTGATGATCTCACACTGAAGTGTACTGATCTTTTAGGACCAGGATTTCAACAAACTTTCTAATCAAGGCTACAAAAAAGTGTCTAACTTGAAAACATCTCTGGATTCTTCCACTGAGGAGTCGAATTTGCCCTTTGAAAGAGGCTCCCCTTTTTGTGCGAAGGCTGCCTCCTGAGTTGGACAAAAGTCTTCAGGCTCCATCCTGGGCCACAGCTTTTGTATAAGGACTGGTCCTTTGATAGTAGTAGCAAAGAAATGCCTGAGCACTAGGAAGCCAGGAAGAGCAGAATCAGAGACTATCTGCCGCAAGAGCTGCAGTACCAAGCCCTGTAACCTTTCTTCTCTACCTTTCATTGCTTCCTTTTTATTGCTTTCTTCCCAGGTCCAAGCTACTTCTCTTTCCGGTGTAGAAGGACAGGGAAAGGAGATATTATAGTCACTACAGTGGAGGAGGGTTCACCCACATTCATCACCTACTCCTTCCCTCTAAGTGGYCTAGGACATGAGATTGGCCAGATCAAGGTTTTGGTGTGTGTACTGTAAAGTCAGAAAGCTTGGCTCTCCCTGGAACATGTTTTTGCATGCATTTTTGTATGCACTAAAAATTATTCGGGTTGAAATTATCACATGCTTTGCTATGCTGACAAAGTAGAAGGGAGTCTGAAAGTCAAAAGAGGCTAGCAACATTATTTATTTCTTCTTTCTAAATTTCACAATCTTTGGGGAGCTGATTTATAATTTCTGACCTGTTGTAGCTGGCAATACTGAGAATCAGTCCTAAGCAGCCTGTCTACTCTCTTCACCGCTCCCTAGAGTACCTGTGTAGACACGAGGCAGAATGGCTGCTTTTCACACAGGCACCACTCTGTACCCATTCCTGAATATTTATTAGCACCTGACAACAGGTGCTCTTTACAAAGCAGCTGTAAAGAGTGCTACAAGGATTGCTGCTCTCTAGTTCCCCCGAGGCATTATGGTCTGATCTCAAGGAACCTCTTTCAGTTGATATAACTCCAACCCATCCACCACTAGAGCAGAGAGGCAAAGCAGAAATTTGTCCCATAGCGTACATATATATATACCATGACTTTGACTTTAGAGCTGTTAACCAGATGCTTTCCTCAGTTACATGTTTTGTTCATTTTTCATAATCCATTTTAGCCGCAATATCCATATGGCTAACCTTGGCCTCATAGCCACCTTGGATTTTGTGCTGTATGATGTGATTATGACCTAAATGAAGCCTGTAGACACCTAAAAATCTAGACTTAGAGGAAAAATAGAGTAGCAAAGGGTGCTTTGTTATTATTAGAAAACTAGATTATTTACTTTGTAATATTCTTCTGATCTTTCAGATCTTTCTGAGCTTCATAATTTAAATCCCCATTGCTAACACTTTCTTATCCAAGTGACAAAATCATTTTCAAAGGAAGATAAAAGAACGCTAAAATGACAAAAGAAAGTATTTAACTGGATTTAAAGAAGATAGTTAATCAGTTCATACAGTACCACACATCATTAGTCTCATTGTCCGTTTCAGGAGTCTAACCTCTAAAGTTGATACAAAGGTAACCCGATCCCTGCCCCTCYGGTGAGAACTATTCATATCCATTAATTGTTGCAATACAAGATACCCTAGGTTTGAGCTAGTTGCCAGTTCTTCAGTATCTGAAACGTACTCTCAGCAGAGTGGAGGACACCACTGGGACTCATTTGACTCTGACTTTCACATTAATTTTGCTGTGCTGTGAAGAGCAAAGACAAAATCAATGTCCATCAGTGATTATTCAAGGTAAAATATCTAGTGATATTGAATACCAATGGTAGTGGTGAGCATTAAACTTACTTAAGGATTGTGGAGTTGACAAAGCCATTTATTCCAGTTCCACTTCATTTTCAATGAGGCATACAAGTTTAGAAAAATATAACAATTATGATGAAAATACTGGATTACAGTTCCTGGCAATTTAGATTTTAAATCAACGAAAAGTATTGTGTATATAATTTTTTTGTAGTGCATAGTTCAGGAAAGGTTTGAATCAGGCAGGGACATGCTAAATCTCAGCAAAGAACATTTCCTGAATGAGGCAGCTAGCCATTCTAACAGCTGTATTAATTTTGGCATGGGATCACTTATTTGTGGCTTCAGTGCTCAGCATGTAGGAAAAAAATGCAAGTTATGTGACAGCTCTCCCACACCAGTCTTGTTCGCTTTCTTCTCTCATTTCTCCCCAATAAACTGTGTGTAAAATCCTGACCTCATTGAGTTAATGGGAGTTTATCAGATTTCATCAAATAACTTAAAACTTTGTAAACATAGCAACAACAAACTGCATGAGCATAAGGGTTTCTACTGAAAATTATTATGAACRTTTCTCAAGTTTTCCCCTGAGATTCTCATAAAACCAATTTTTTTCCCCCAAATTTCCCTATTATTATTCAAATGCTACTGGTTATGTCCCACATTCATCAGAGGTCTTATACTACTGTATTTTCCTTGGCAAAAAGATGATTGGTCACCCAGTTCTCCTCTCATGTAAACCACTGATATAAAATCAGAGCCATTATACTTACAAGGTTTCATTAGTATTGAATTTCAATGGAAACTAATTCCTTCTCTTTCCCCCCAGTAGAATTAAAAATATATATATTAATCACAACTCAATGGAAAAAATATTTTGAAAAGCAAATCTGGATCACTAGTCTTATTTTCCACTGGAAAAGAATTTATTTTTATATGGAATACAGGTAGCTTTCAGACATAAATTGGTAACAGAAAAGCAAGCTTATTGTTAAAAAAAAAAATGGTTTTGAGGAAAATATTTAACCAACCCTAATTAGAAAAGATCATGTTTTGGAATAACATCAGATTAGCTAGTTTTTATTGGCTCTAGGCAAATAATAACAAAGAGGGTGAGACCCATCTTGCAGAACTGTTTTTTATTGGATTCTTCTAGCAGTATCCAGAAGGTGATTGATACACAAGTGGCGAAACATTGTCAATGAAGCCAAATATTGTCATTTCAGATTTGGAATGGCTTTGCAAAGATGGTATTTTGAGATTGTTTTGGTTTACAGCAAAGGAAGGGATAAAGTGAACATACCCAATTCCTGTTAAAATTGCAGTTTCTTTAAAAGACAGTGTACATAGTGTGGTCCACAGATTTTTTTCCAGTGTAAAGAAATCTAATGCATTAAATGGGCACACAGAAACTCTGAGGAAGCAAATGAGTCCTTCCCAAAACACAGACTAAGCTCAAAACAATGCTGAATGTAAGTAGAGCAAACAGCCAAATGGGAAATGCCACTAAAAAGGTCTAAAAAATGACAATGCCTTTGATTTTCTTGTTTCTTTAGCTGTAAGCACCATTCACTGGTTTTGACCTATAGCAAAATCTTGTTCATAAGAGACAGAGGAAAAATAAATAGGATTTAAACAAACAAAATCTTCTTAAAAACGTAAGCCACAGGGGGGATGGAATTCTCCTATCTTTGATTTATACTTTGTCATTTGTTCTGGCATCAAAATTGTTAACTAATTAAATTCTTTCTTCTAAGTAGAATTCCCACTGAACATTTATTTGTATTCTAATGGTGCTTTTTTGCATTTAGCCATAAAAAGACTAACTGTATTTGAACATACTAATCTCTGCAGTTAAGCAGACCATAAAACCCCTACAGTGCTCTTTGGTACCACAACCATTTCATTGTTTGAGGTAGCACCGCTTTCCAATCCACTGAGTGTGCAGTACGAAGTATGGCCCTAATCCTATACCATGATCTGCCCTAGCAGAAAATGCATCTGCCTGGCTGTCCAAAACACAGCCAAGACCAGAATGTCTTCAAAGTTCTACAAGCTTTACTGTACAGACCTACTTGAAAATTGAGTTTAATAGAAGCTGAGTCAGAACCTCCAAATACAGCTAGAAAATGACAGAACCAATGAAAGTAAAAGAGAGAAGAGGCAGAGTCTGACACTGGGATAATAATTAGCTATATTCAGGGAACGATATGTCTACAATGAAATTACTGGCCATAGTTATTTAATGGTAATACTTTTTAATTGCTCATTTATAGGTAAAGCACATTGATATAACTGTCTCCAGTTTAGACACTCAAACATAAAGCGCCTTTCCCAAAGTGATAGTTAGTCTCAGAATCAGAACTAAAACCAGCTCTCCTGCTTCCAAATGCCATGCCCAATTAACTAAACCACAGTTCCCCACAGGAACAGAATCTGTGCTCATACAGGAAAATCTGTGTGCATGCTACTCAAGGAAATTAAAGTGCAGCTATAAATTTCAGCTAGTAGCTGCTGTCTGGCCAGCTGCCCAAATTAAGGCCAGAGGTGTCCTCACTGTGAAAGAAAATATTTGCTGCTTGTAAATTGATTTTTGTTTCTTCTTCCAAAGGAAAAAAGATCAGCCATGCATATCCAGCCTTCTCAATTTAAAATGTCACACAATACAGCATCACAATCATGCAGGTGACACTCTGTAAGTTATCTCATGTGATGCATTGTAAGTTCAAGGGACACACCAAGGAGAGTTCAGTGACATGATAATTATATCTCCAGCAAGAACATTCCTCTTTTTTCAAAAAAAAAAGTGTAGGTATATGTATCCCCATAGAAGGATAAGAGACTAAAGAGATTGTTCATTTGTTCTCATTTGAGAAGAACCATTATCACAACTCTCAATAGCCAAAAAAGGAGGCAACATCCCCGACAAAATACACTTAGCTAATCCACTTGCTGAAAAAAGCTTGTAGAGTGTCAATAAAAATATATATACCCTGATATATTGATGGCTGCATCCTGTTCAGCTTGGAGCTTTTGAAATGGAGATTAGTGGCTGCAGATCATAATGCTCAGGTTCAGGATGTGGCTTTTCAAAAAGTAGTTTTGAAAATAAATGCAATATGAAGCAGGTCCATTGGTTCAGATAATTTTGAGTTATATGTCTTCTATGGAAGGAGCAATTGGATTTAACTTCTGTTATTATCAGCCAGAGTACTTATGTCCTTACTGCTAAGAAAAGTTCATAAACTCAGGTTTCCCCAAGATGGATGAGCTATAATATGCTTATCAGAAGTTACCTACTGTTTTATCTTTCATTACACATTTTCAGTGTTTCAGTTTTTCAATGCCATACTAGGTTGTTAATGAAGATGGCCAAATGGATAGTGTCAAATTGTGTCCCCATTTATATAAAAATGCAATGTGTCACCATACAGGAAAAACAATTCTCATGCCAGTTCCAATTCAGTACTGTTATTATTTGTCATCATTGTTACTATTATCTGCCTGGATTTCTGAAGTGTCTTTATCAAAAGGTTTGAAATGGCTCTTTTGGCATCATCTGGAGAATTAAATTCTCTCAGAGGCATATATCTGTCCCTTCCAAACTGATGACAGATTTTAACTACTGACCCTTCTAGTAAAGCAATGCAGCAATAAACCAAGTGTCTTTCCAGCACTGTGATCTGCCCTGAAACAAACCTTCCAAGCATATAGCTTCTCTAATGTTTGACAGTCATTCTTGCATAATAATGTAGCGAAATGTACTGCAATGTAATATATACATACCTGAGATGATAGTTTTAAACTCTTGAGAGGTTGGGGGTCAGTCACAGTTTAGCAGTGGCAGCAGAGAGCTTGGTGTGCATGGTGAAACCTGTGTGAGGAGCTACATACCCACTTGAGCAGTTTTCCTGTCCTGAGCTCTGTGTTGCTCCTCAGGTCAGCTACGGGGATCCTAACTCAAAGATAGACAAGCTATGTACGTACGGCAACATCTGCAGTACAGATGCACTAAGCTCCAGATAAAGAGAGAGGATTGCCTTGAGCCCCATTACTAAATCTGGTTCTATCACATCAGGAAGTTATTCAAGAGAGAGCAGCTGATGCAATTAGTTGGTATTATTCATTTAATAAACTGTCCCTCAACTGTTAATCTTTGGCATAAGTGTAATTTGCCAACCAATCAAACATTTATTTTTAGGCTATTCCACCAATTCTGCTGTACTCTTTGTAATGCACATCTTTAAAAATCCATTTGTTTTATTATGGTGTCCCCCTAGCGAAAACAGTAATAATGCTAAAAGGGGTTTTGTATTGGTACTTATCTTAAACTACATATTTTGCTGAATGAATGGGAAGAGATTTGGAAGTGACATTGGAAATTAATTTTAATAAATTGTCAGTCCCTCAATTCAGTGAAATGTTTGCCAGAGATGAATGTTTGCTATCATTAGTACTTGCACCACATCTCAAGGGCAGAAATAAAAATTCTTCTAACTCAAACAGACATAAATTGCAGGAAGAATCCTTTCAAAAATAAAGGGCTGAAGGCCATGTCATAAAATGCCTCCACTACTTCCTTTTCTTTGGTTTTCATCTTCCTGGCAAGGTGAGCTTTCTGACAAATAATCTTTTGAGAGCAGCCAGGAATGCAAAAGAGATTAGTGAAATGGAGAGAGTCATCATGACACTACTGTTATCAGCTGACACAGTTAAACTGGGTAGATGCCCAGCCTCACAATATGTTTAAGAATAATGGAGCTTCCAGAATATTTTGTCCTTTTCCTAGTACAAGAAGAATTGAATATATGACTTTCTGAAAAATTAGCTCAGAGAAAGTTACCAGATTATGCCTGACTTTTTATCTGGTACTTTAAAGATCAGGTTAAGTCAGGTGTCAGTGAATTACAATGTTAAACAGTATATACATGACTCTTTCTTTGTTAGAAACAACTGGATGCTCATTATTTGTGAAGCTCCACAAAGTACAGCCTCTAGACAGCTAACATATATTTTACTTTATTCACTAATTATTTGCACATAGATGTTCCAGCTCAGATCATTTGCTTTTAACCATTAGGAGGTAGCAGAGTTGGCTCCTGTAAGGTATTGATTTCAGTGACTCTTAAATATTCTCAGGATGTATTAGCAGATGCAACATTTTCTCTTCATTTCCTGCTCATTATTCCAGGAATTTAAACCTTGGCAGACAGTGTTCCAGCACAGCTGATCCCAGTTTAGCATTTCACACAACCAGTTTTATTTCAATCATTCATCCAGCTAGTCCGGTCAGTTACCAGCTTGCAGATACAAGACTTTTCCATATGCTAAAATGCCCAGAACACTCCTTTGTTCAGTGAAGATCTTGGATATGCCCTTTGCTTCTGACTTTGCATAGGGATTAATCCAAAATATTGTAACATTAACATTGTAACAAGTTTCAATCTTTACTAGTACTGTAAAGAATAGGGAAATTTCAAGATTAGAGCAGAATGTGCATTCTGTAATGGAACACTAGAAAATGTTTGTGCAGATACGCTTTTTTTAAACTTTGTAATTTTAATGGTGATTGCATTAGAATGCATAACAAGAGCTCCAAATGGCTATTCATAGAAAGTTAAATGGTGAGGTCCAGGCCTTCTGCTGATGTGGTGTGCTATGTCCTTGGAACTAGGGAGCCGTCCCTGAAGTGGAAATCAGTCTCCACAGCAAAACTGATACGCAGAGGGAACCCTTTCATTAGAGCCACCGTCTAGTCATTTGCCGTTAGGTCTCATGAGGTAGGACACAAAGACCACAAGAGCTATTTGAGGATCAAATATTTGATTCTTTCCCGGCAGTCTTTGTTTCCACAGCTACAAGTGTGTGTTGGCTCTGGTAGTATCTAGAATTGTCTTGAATCTCTGAAAAATAATGCTGCCACAGGTAGAATCAGTCCTGCCGTATTGCACTGAGATGGACCGTATGGCCAACTTTATTTTCAGTCAGTTATACCCCCTAAGGTAGGCTCTGACATCAGCACCTCACCTCTTATTTCTCCATCCCTGAAGAGAAAGTAGCTTCTCTACCTCAATAGCAAAGTGAAGAAGTAAGCTGAACATAGCGTGTCCTTCACATAAATATTACAAAAAATGTAATATTTGTGTAATGTTTTCAAATACTCAAATATTGTGTAATATTTGAGTAATATTTTTATTCCTTTATATCAGGAGTGAAATCCTGGCCTGTATGAAGACACCGGCTGGTCTATAGCTGTGTGTGTGTAACAAGATCATTCCAGCACTAAGACTATCAATATAATCAACAATTTTGCCAAGGAAATGTCACTGCTGAGGTCCGAGAAGCACTGATACTTCGTACAGTAATGGCTCCTACTTTCAGGCACAGCCAGCAATATCCAGTTGCCACAATGCACTTCATGCCAGGGCTCAGCCTCTTTGCCAGATGAACATCTGAAGAGCTCTTGGGGTTTTTAGACTTGTATTTTGCACTCACTCTGCAATCCAATTTCATGCTGTGTATGCAGTTCTATAAACTTCTAATTCATTTCATCAGTGTTTGTAAGCATTTATTTGCTTACAGGTGAATATCAGAGTTTGGTTTTATTTGTAAAATTGTCACAAATGCCAAGCTGAATAAGTATCTGCAGGGGTATTTTCATTCAAGAGACTCTCCTCTGTCCATTTTGAAAAGGCTCTCTGTAAGTCATCCTTGTGTACAGAGGCAGCACAAATCCTAGGTCCTTTGAAAGCATACTCAATAACTCACATGGTGTGCTAACCTTGAACGAGCCTTTTGCACAGCACAATCTCGCGAAGGTGCCATTCAGAGAGTTACAGTGGGCCAAAAATGATGTAAGAAAAAGTAACCTCTCTTATTCTACATATAAATAAGATACACACCAACGTATTATGTATTCCTTAAACCAGCTTTAAAATGTAAGGCTAATAACTTTGTGTTTGTGCTTAGCATTATCTACCAACATTTTTTTTTATTATTGACAGAGTACTTACTTTTACAGAAAAAGTATTTGATACAAAAGCAAATAGGAAAAATGGCTTCTGAGACTGTATTGTTGTTTGTGGAGCTCCAGAACAGAAAGCAACAACAAGGAACTGTTTTAATTTGCAAAGAATTTCTTGAGTGATTACTTTGTTTTCCTGCAATTTAGATCTGCCAGCTTGGAAATGGCTATTTAAAGGTTTGTGGGGGTTGTCAGCATCATTTTAGAACTGCATAGGTTTATATTAGTGAAAGGTGCTTTCACAGTCAGCTTGTATCKTGACTGTTTAAATCTCCTAGTTTTACTAGGCAACACAGATACCTTGGGATATATTTTCCACTTGGCTGAGGCTTGAAATCCTTTTCTGGTGGCATAAGTTGCCTGGTAAAATGTGTGCCTATCAAATAAATTGCACCCACAGTTCAATGAATGGTGCAAAAATGTATATCCCTAAAGGTTTAAATAATAAAAAAAAACCCTTAAATACCAAGCTAGCTTATTGGTTTTGAAATTCATTCAAATTCCCTGATGGATCACATTTTGACAAAATGGACTTTTTCATGCATATTTTTTAATTTTATTTTGCTGAAGTCACATTTTCAACTAAAAACATATAAAGGGAAAATGTTCAGACTAGCTCTAGCTAGAACATTACAGTCTAAATGATCAGGCCAGCAGTCTGTTAGTATCACCTCCAAGGATGAAATTTATTGGTGATGTTAAAGGAGGCTGAATTTAACACCCCAAAATTGTAAGTCAGCATGGTTCATAACTGAGGAGAAAGGATGTTTCTCATATAGGCCAAAGGCCATGCCTGTGTTACATGGATCGCATAGATTTCTGATGAGCTGGAGGTATTTATAAAATTGCCTCTATGAATATTCCTGCTTCATTTGTTTTTAATATATGATGAGACCTGTTTGCATACAATTTTACCTTATAAATGAAATTTAGCCTTTTATTTACTCACAGATCACCTAAGGATATCTGTAACTGCCTGAAATTCAGATTTTGCAAAATCCACTTGCGGGGCTCTTTAAAGGCATGCTACTATACATTAGTTTTCTGAGTCAGGAGACGTTAGTCCTCTTTCACATAAGAGCATCCAAACTGACTTTGGTTTGTTTTCTTAGGAAGATTTTTTTGGTCATTAACAATTTCCACTGGTAGATGTCCTAAAAAAATCCCCTGGTACATTTATATACATACAGGTTTGGTACTGTCAAAAGCAACAGACTCATAATGCACCAGAACACTGATTTTATCTTCAGCTCTGAACTAAGCTTCAGTCCAGAGGACTTGTCAAACTTGGTCTCCTTGGCCATCCTGTATTATTGGTGGTAATACTACGTGATGTGACTGCACATCTCTCTGTGTTAGTCTGAGATTTTACAACAAAGATAGCACTGGAAGGCACACTGAAAAAATGGTATGTTTTAAACGCAAACCTTCAGAGATGATCCCCTGGCCGGGGATGTAGTTGAGGCTGCACTTTTGATACTTTGCACTGGCTATAAACAGTAGGACGATCAACAAAGCTGGATAAGGCTTGCCTTAGGTGGCAGCACACAACTATTTCAGCCCAGAACCAACATTGTAAAAGTGCTTGGACGCACAGGCACCTTTCCTTCATGGCTACCATTTACCAGAGGGAGAATGGGGCAGAGCCTGCACTAGTTTTTTTACATGATGCAGCAGAGATCTGCTTAGATTCAACCCCTGTTTGATGAGGTGGACCTTAGGGCCAGGATTATTTCTCAACATTTCCTCTCACTGACCTCTTCCTGAGCATTTTTGGGCAGTCCCTACCGTTCTACAACACAGAAGCAAAGGAATATTGGGGGGGTCTCATTTCCCAGTCATGCTACAACAATGAGGTGGTTGTTTATGTTAGATCAGTTCGTATCATAAAATGTGAGCCTATCCATAGAAGTTCTGTTTACACTGTTTTTAGGAACTAGACGTAATTGGACTGAGTTCGGACCCAGACAAGCTCCATATATAGTCCAGAAGTTTCCAGGGAGAACTATTCTAGAAGATATGTACCATGTTTTACTTCAGCTGTGCTACACATAATCCCTTGTGCACGAGGAAGGTCAAAATCTTTTATTCCATTGTGTTGGTAAAAGTGAAATGTACTAAATAAAAAGAGACAGAGAAATAAAAAACTAATAATACCCGATCAATGAACAGTAGTAGCCTAACTGGCTTGACACTAGTCACTATTGATGCGTGGGATATAGTAAGTCAAGAGTATTGAATGTCATGTTGCCCAGCAATGACCGGCACTAGTCTGGTCATAATAACAAAATATCACTGCTGCCAGAATAAATCCAGGCCAGTGGGAGTTTGAAACAAAATGAACTAGCCGTTTGTTTTGCTTGCTTGGCAGTAGATTATTGTAATGCCTTACAGACACTTGTCAGACACTGGACTAACATCCGTAGTGGATGCAGCAGGAGAACAAGGAAAACAGAGCGGGTGGCGTGGCTCTTGTGAATTAACAATGACGGACTTCACTAATGTTGCATATCCTTGCACAGAGATCAATTTTGGACTTGCTGCAAAGCTAGCCTCGAAGAAAGGGTTATCACCTGCAGTTCCTGGGAGCACACTGGGGGAGTACAAAGAAAAAGGGATAGACCATGTCCATTAACTCTAATTAATGTAATAAACCTCCCCTGAATTGTGTTCAATTTTAAATCCAGGTGTGCATTATTTTCACTTATCAGTCTTTCCTTCAAGCCATTAGAAGGAGTCTGTGCCTTTCTTTCCCCACAAATGGGGATTCTACAAAAATGTGGTCCCACAGCAGGAAACTATACAGTATGGTATAAAAGAAGCTTTTATCAAACTTAAAAGGATTAATGCATTTCTTTCAGCAAAAGCTCTGCATGCCTCCCATCTCAAGCAGTTTATAAAAGGACCAGGACTTTTGTTTAAAATGCATGTAAAGCCCAATTATCCTACACGGAATCTCAAGCTGTTTGTTTGGGATCAAAACGGAGTGTGGGAGAAGCAGCCCTCTTAGTAACATGTGCTGGAATGTGGGTGCGTGTATTTTGTGGATGAGGAAGCCATTGGGAAAAGAGAAAGATTTCAGTGTTTAACATCTCAGGCTTAGTACTGTTTTCAGCTTTTAGGCTGGGGTAGCTTAACTCCAACAAAGCACCATGTCCAACAGAGCCTGTCATGATTTCAGTGTTCATAATGAAAGATTTAAACAGTTCTCTTTACAAATTCTTTTAACAGCCATTTTTGGTGTGCTTTTTACAGCAGTAAAATGAAAATTACTATCAATTTCTTGTCCTTGTTAAGGAATCACGATCCTCAAAAGGATTAGGTGCTACAGTGGTGGATGTTGCAGAGCTGAATGGCTGGACATTCAGGCTCCCACAAATCTTGTTATGGAGGTTTAGGAAGTTACTTTCCCCTGCTGCCCTCTCTGCTCCTCTGCCAGACTGCTTCTCCCACAGCAGAAGCGAATGTGTGCCCAGCCCTCAGCCATTACAATGCAAAGTCTGACATTTTAACATAAATCCACCTTTATGGCTGTACAAACGAAGTGCTCTTACTCAGGAGCTTTGGTGATGGTTTAAGACTCGTGTTTACTTCACCTTTCAATACTGGAGGTGCCCCTATAGCAGAAGCAAATATATACTTTCTCCTCAGAAAAGTAGTTCCCAGGCCATTATATTAGCTTAAACTGCCAGTGAAGGTAATATCCTGAATAACACATTGATGTTTTTTAACTTGGCTCTTAATAAAATTGAGGATTATATCACAATTGCATTAGAGAATTATATGGCTAAAGAACTGTAACTAGAGAGTTAAAATCTTGCATTGACATTGAAACTAAAATTAAAAACAAACAAGACAAAATGTAGCCTGAACAGACTCCCACATAATTTGGAATTTCAATGCATTACTTCACTGTTAATCAAAGTCTCCTTTCTTTTAACCTTAACTGTTTGAATATCTCTCCTGCCTGAATGTCAATATGAGCCAACAGTGAAGGTCAATGAGAGTGCCTTGCCGTTCACACCGTGTCCTTTACCAGCGTGTTGTACTTGTTGAGAGTCAGGCAAATGAAACATTAAGCGACATGAGCAGAACTTGCATTCTTGAAATCACAGGATTTTTTTTTAATTTCAATTAAAGGTAGAGCTTGTTGACAGACTCCAAGAACTAGAGACACCTTGGTTAAGTGGTGTGGGGTGTTGGTGGTGAAATGCCATTGTGTGTAACTGAGCCGGAAAGCTGTGACACAGGCAAAAACAGAGACAGAGCTGTTGTCTTTGTTATGAAATAAAGAATATTTGTCCTCAGGAGGTATTTTACTGATGAAAGAAGGAACAATAATGTAGATATTTGGAAACTAAATTTCAAATACAAAGATGCAGAAGTATTTGCTGGCAGTACTACAGGGGCCAAGTACTTGTATTTCCATTGAAATCTATGAGAGTTGATGATGCTCAGCAGTTGTGAATATTAGCCTTCCTTTTGAATCCCAGCTATGATGCTGGATACACAGAACACAAGGCAGAGACCAAGAGATGGCTCTGCTGCTCCTTGTCTGGTTTTGCACTGGAATGTGGGGATAACAGAGGTGCTGATCATGCTAGCTGTTAAATTGTTGGAAGTATCCAAAATACTCCACCAGTGGGTTTTTCTTTAATTCAGACAAAGACAGCAATCCTCACCCCAGGAAATTTGTAAGGATCCAGAAAAATTGCATCAAAGAAGGAGCTACAATACTGGGGGGGGGGGGGAATAGGATTAGTAAACAAGAATGAAAAATGCACAGTTATTTGTTTTATGCATATCCTGAAACAAATGAATATTTCAAAATTCTCCCTTCTGTCCACCAAAGCATTTCCTTACCCAATCAGAAATCCTCCATTAACTGGGTACACATTTGTTGAATAGCACTTCAGTTACCATCATATTTCAGTAGCCCCAGATCATGTGTTTTTCYTCTCAGTGTGCAGTCAGGCCACCCCATCACTCTCCCCTGAGAGACTCCTGATTCCAGCAGCGAGGCCTGGGCAGGGCTCAGCCAAGGAAAGGACCATACACAGATCCTATCTTGGCCTCTTCGGTGGAATGTGACAGGATTTTCTCACTGGACTCAAGAACAAGCAAGCACAATATTTTTTTCACATTTACAAGATTGAACTGGAGAGCTATAGCATAATGTTTATGCAAAAGTGAATTCAGTTACTGTCATGTATGTATTCAAGGTTTTAATGGTGTCCCTTAGACACCGCAGTTTATAATGTACTTGTAGGTACATTTTACATACCAGGAGAACACAGGGACCTCAGATACTTAGGAGCTCCCATGGAGTGATGGCTACACTACCTCAAAAAAAATTGAAGACATTCAGGACCTTTCTAAAAGGCATTCAGCAGCCAGCATTAGTGAGTCTTAAATCAATTGTGTATGTTCTTCTGCTGGGCTTTCCAAAGTGGTTTAAGGGAGTTACTCTCCAGCTCCCTTTACTTTTTCAAAATCCTGGATTTCATGAGTAACAGCACCACAAATCCAAATAAAAAACCCCTTCAGACAGTCCAGCAGAATGAGACAGGAGTTGGGAGGTATCTGTTTGTCAGTGTCTCATACATTCATCTTAGTAATCTTTCTAGGTCTATAATGAATGTATTAACTGTTATTTCTATGTCTAGATATGCTGTCATTGTAATTTTGCTATCTGCCATGATCATAAAAGGAAATCTGCGAAAAGTGGATGCTAAAAATTGTGAAAAGATCTAATTATGCTACCTGGATTTGCTGCATTTGTAAACTATAAAAAAAAGGAACACGCACACTGAAGTTTGAAAACCTTATCTGCAGTGAAGGTTTTTATGCAGTGAGGCCCCATTTTAATTAAACCAACTTCCTTTGGTTCTGCACAGTCTGCATTCGAGGCCTGTTGGAAGAGGCATTTAGTCAATTAACTATTTTATTAACCAATTGATTTTTCCTGTTAGTCCTTAACTTCTTTGTACCTGTTAGGAATGGTTATGAAAGCTGAATAAATTGGTTTCTTTCATCTCTAAAAGGCAACAATAAATAATAAAACAGGTTGAACAAGGTTTCAGTGGGGAACCCAAATACGAATAAAAATACCTGCCGTGTATCATATAATATAAAATACTTACTGCTAGGAGCAGCACAGTATTTCAATAAATCACATTGTCACACTGACCTTTATTGATATACCATTTCCCAACTTAAAGCATTGGTCCTGCTGCTTTAGAAGATCTTTTGTTGTGAAGAGCCTGCAGATTCATCAGGTAACAAAAAAATTATTTGCTGACCACAGGGCTACCAAAGACTGTATGCTAAGCAGAAGCAAAAAAAMCCCCAAATCCTTTAGGGACAGTTTAAATTTAGAAATTTAGTTTGCATCACAAGAGAACAAACATGCATTCCTGAAATCAATGGAAAATGTGATTTGTATTATCACTTAGCACAAAGTAAAAAAAAGGAGGATGAGAAAAGAAAAGCTCTTTCATTTCTAGTAGACTGCTTAATTTTATGGAACATCCCACTGTTATAAAGCGTTGCAACTATGCAATGACAGTACAATAGTATAAAATGAAATTCACCACACTGGTTGAAACACAGAGGATTTATTGGTTCCTTTGTAGCAAAGGCTGAAAGATTATGGATGTGTGTAAAGGACACATTTGTGCAATGACAGAAAAGACCCTCTCACAGTACAAAGCATGTTCCCCTCTAAAGAGCAATTCCCTGCTCAAACAAAAAAATGGAAGAAACAATCTTTAGATACAGAAAATAATTGAATTTATATTGCCTATCTGAGGACAAAGCCAAATGACAGTCCACAGATTCTTCCAACATATAATCAAGAGCTCTAGAATTTTTCAATCATATATACAAGATTTTTGTACAAATTAGTGAAAAGCTTATGAAACCAAATGCTATCCACAAGGTTCCTACTGTCTTAAATGGTAAGGATCTCCTGGAAATTTTTGTTCCTGTTAATTTTAAGAAGGTTGACTCATGCTAGTTTCTATACAACTCAGACTCAACATGTAATTGCCCAATGAGGAGGGAAGCTGTATTGTCTGGTACAGTAAAAATATATATATATATGATGGGGGGGATTCCTACTTTTATTGGCACAGCATCTATTAATCTCTCTATTTTAATGTGACTCTGTAATGGAAAAAATGTTGAAGGCAGATGGAAAATGTATTTAAGGAATAGCTCATTCAGTGCTTTGACTGTTGGAGGCTCAGTAATTTATTCACTGCACTGAGATCTGTGAAGATATGTGAGGAATTTGTAACTTGCATGGTTCTTTGAGCTGTGTGACTCCTTTTCTTTCCATGTTCCTGGTGATCTTACACAGGATAGGCATATGGTAGGGGGTGCTAGGTGCTTCTGTATCAGCGATTATCATTCATAATTTTCCCCACTTCTTGCTATAAAGTCTGTATTTACAAATAAATCAATGTACGGCTCTTCATATAGGTAGCTAACTTTGAAGAGCAACAATAATGACGATCTTTGTTCCTTTTTCCTCAAAATCAAAAGTTTGCTAAATCCCATCGAAAACTATCCATAGTCGGGCTGAGCTTCAGAGGCACTTGGCTGTATTATCTGTCTTTTCTCTCCCCTCTGACAGTTTATACTCTGCACTGCCTCTGCACTGCTAGCTATTGGCACAAATCTGTATGCGACCTCCCACTTCCCCTTCTTCAGTCTATTTTGATGTTCCACTTATCTAGCCTTTCTCCTGTCCAGCTTTCCCTACTCTGTCTGTTCCTCTAGCAATACTGCTGCATGTTGTTTTCCCTCCACCTTTCCATCAACACCTCCCTCGCCCAGTTGTTCATCCCAGATGACTGCCAGGGACACTTCATCCACACGGCCCAAGTGAGACCACTGCCAATACCCCCGTGTTCTTCCCTCTTTCTAATCTCTTCTCCACCAACCATAAATTATACAAAAGAAAATGGATGATGGGGTCAGAAGCAGCAAGTGTTGCATTTAAATGCAAAACTAAAATGCCACCATACGGCACAATCAGATCAAAATTAAGCGAAATGCGCCAGGGTAATGCCTCTGCCTTCCCAGAATGTGCCACCGATGACGCAGACATGCGACTCCTTTGATGGCAATGATCACATTGGGCAGCAACACACAGAAGAGCTGAAGGCAGTAGATTTGTTGACATTTTTGGATATACCTGTCATGCATCCTGCCTTCCTGGCCCCAGAGCTCTACAGGAGAAACAGGGCATAATAAAGTTGATTGATTTGTGTTTGTCACTCATCCAAGTGGCTTTCATTTCAGTGTCTCTCAATCTTGCTTTTTCATTTTCATTTGGAGCCACTGAAATCTCACCTTCCAGAGAATCCAAGCTGATGGACTTGTCATCTGGTTCAAAATGTCTGCACAGCATGAACAAAATTTACTGTCCTCTCTGCAAACTGTTTTGGTGGCTCTAATAGAAAACACAGCAATCCCTCTTTTATGCTCTGCTAGGAAACAATCATCTGCCCTTTTTTCATGAGAAGAAAAATTTTTGATAGAATTTTGCTAGCTTTATAGAAAACAGAAAATCCTCAAAAAACAACATGCAGCCAAGGGTACTTACAGTGAATCTGAATCATTGAATGCCCTTATTACAGTCTCCCCTTAGATTTAAAATCTTGGTTAAAACAAAACTTTGGTCTTTTAAATTGCCAAAGCTAAAATGTAACAAAGCAATTATATTATATGACTCATGAAGCACCAAGCTCAGCTGAAGCATTAATGTCATCAGCACTAATTTGTTTTTTTGTGTTTTCTCATCCTAAATTTCTTTGTCTATTGAAATGTATCACCAGTATATAATCTTGGGCCTATCAATCTGCAAAACAATTGCATTCCTTAACAAAATTTTTCAACTGTGCCAAGTTTTTTTAGGAGTTTTAAGGGCCCTGGGTTTTAAACAAGTAAAAAGATTTCTTCTTTTTCTTTTCCCGTTTTTTTCTTTGGTTACAATTTTTTATATAAACTATGTGGTTTGCTGCTGTCAGCTAGAAAGGCCCCAATGGGAGACCCAAGGTCACTAGTAGCTGAAGAGAGACACTGCACAAGTAGTTAGGATGAAAGAATATCCCACTGGGGTTTTGGACTTACAGTTTCTTGGCTCTTGTGACTTGAAATAAATGTATCATCATTGTCTGGAGCCACCAGCCATATTCTCACTCATGAAGCTAACAGTACAGTCAGACTTAAAACAGGTGAAGAGGATGAAAACCTTTATCATTTATTTTATATATAATGACGCTTTGACTTCTCTGTGTTAAGGGACAGGATGAAAATTTTCACTGGCTTCAACAGAGTCTGGAATTTCACATAAATATTTTAGGAGAGCCTTCTGCTCAACAATTAGTTGTSTAGATTTAAGGATATGCAAAGTGTGATGTTGACAACTTAGCAAAAAAACCCAAATATATATGCTTAACTAATATGCTTAACCAGTCTTATTCAGAACGTGGTTTATTTTTTATCGTCCTTTAAGAAGTATTTGGTGTCCTTCTGCGAAAATTTCTTTCACAATATAGGAGAGAGACATTGAAGTGGTTTTGTGTTTGAAACCTTTAAACCAAAGTCTAGGTTATCATTCAGTTTTTGGTACTGATTTCCCCTGTGGTCTTCCACATGTTGATTAAATCTTTCAGTCCCCATCTTTACAACTGGGATTAAAAAACTTCCATGCTTTATTTAGGTATTATAAGAAAAACACTGTTAATGAGTGGCTACTGAAAAAGCTTATAAAAAAAGTCACAACAAAAATACAAACATATCAGCAAAAAGGAACGTATTGAATGTTTGCCACATGGGAGACTACAGAGGCAGCCAGCTGGGAATTGACCACCAAACTTCACTCTTACAGAGTAACTTAATGAACTAGTCCGTTCAGTCTCCTGTGCTTGGGAAAAAAAATTCTTCACAAAACCTTCCAAATAGAATAAGCCAGGCAGAAAACTAAAAAAACTGTCTGAGCTCTTACACAGCCCATCTGTGAATCAAACTTGGCTCATTCACTTTAAAACTGAAAGATTTGGATATACAGAAACAAAAAGGGATTGTAGATAATCTGCATAATTCTCTTTCTTACAAAATAAAAACATCCTCTATAGCTAGCTTTAACCTTTAACAGACATTCAACAGGGAATATACTCACTTAAGCTTGACTTTAGCTCATTATTAATCTTATCTTGGATAAAATGGCTTACCAAGCAACCCAGGAATAACTGAATTTTGGCTCTCAAAAGTAATAGTCATCATTGAGATATGCTCCTGAAACAGGACTGCAGTGAAAGTCTAATGTTGTGCTGAGCTGACAATTCTTGTCCACTGGTACAGTACTGTATGATGGACCCAACTGGATATGAGACATCACAAGCCTCACTGCCATCCGGTACAATGTGAATAGGAGGCTCTTTATTGCAAAAATGGGGGTCCTCAGAAGTTGGCTGTCAAAGTAGAAAATTGCAATAGGATTCTCAATACTAATACATAATACTTAGGAATCAGCAGTCTTGCAAGAAATTCATTTCTGTCCACTCCCTGGATCTGGAAGAAAGAATAAGCCAAAAAAATTCTATCTGTCCTTTGGGTTCTGATGAAAAGTGTGCTTCCTTAAACAAAAACTCTGAACTCTACCTGCTTCAAACAGAAATCTTGGATTGTCTGAAACATCAAGGCAGCAGTCAAAATGAGATCCCTGGGAGACAGGATGCAYGAGGCCAGAATGCTGCAGCTTCAAAATTTTCATGATGGAAATAAACGGAAAGTCAAGCTATGGAGTATACCAAAAATGGAAGAATTAAGGGCTACATTATGTCCTTGACCTTCAGAATCATTCACAACTCATCTTAACTGAATTTGCCTGCATATAGATGGAGGAGAAGATAGATAAGTGCCTCAAGGATCTGAATGAAATGACAAGAGGGAGGAATTAGTTTCTTACTAGATTACTAAGTTTAACTGCTGCTAAACTGGGCTGGGATGCCTCTCCCTCTTAAAACATACTGTATTCTTTTCCATTGGTTTCCAAATGATCTCAAGGGAGTCTTGACTTTTCCCACTCCTGTTTTTCCCGTAAACATCAAAGAACTGAAACAGTAAAATGTGGCTTTAGTGAATTTGTTACTAATTTTGTTTTGGAGTTTAGTTACAGCATTTCTCTTTCTCCTTTGCTATTATGGTCATTACCTTGTTACCCATACACCAAAATGCAGATAACTACATCTTTGGCTTTCCCTCTGTTCCAAGCATGAGCAACACACCATTCACTGTTTAGATCATTATAGAAAGATCATGGGGAAGAACAGAAAGATTATAGTAAAATATTGCAATGTAAACATATCCCTTACTGTCAGAAACCCCACTCTGCTTTTAAGCTGGGAATGCCACAGGAGAGCAGCAGCCAGAGAGAGAACTCTGTCCACCCTCTAGAGATTAATTCTTTCTCTCAAGTGCTCTCTTGACTAAAGAGCATGGCTGTCATGATAAATCACCTCACAGAGAAAGACAGTTTACCATCTGAGATATTCTGACCTCAGACCACAGACTGCCAGATCAGGTCATGTGATGCTTGTGCATTGTGGAGAAGAATATGAGCATTCATTTGGAGAGCATCTGATGGCAAGGATGGTGTGCATTGGAAAGGGGCCTTTGCCATTTCATTCTCAGAAATGTTATCCAGGGATGGGAGGTGGGACAGGAGGTCAGACTGCACATCCTTTTCACATGCCTTATCTAAATATACTCACAAATATATACAATCAAGTGAATTTTAGCTGTTGCTGACACAGAGTTCCAGTTTGCCCATTGGGTAGTTCCCAGTGGGACACAATAATATGTTTCTCATCTATAGGACATAACTTTGAGAGAAGCTAATATCTGCCTCTGAGTACATTGCCTGTTAAAATTGATCCTCACAGTGAAAGACCTAAGCTCTAGGAAAGATAGTTTTATAAACTATGGACACATACTGAACATAGCTAAGTATAGCATGGAACCTTCTGAGATTGAGTAGCAGCAATTACATTTGATCACCCTATCTAAAGTTCTAAGAACTCTAATGCTTTATACCTGGAAAACTGTAGCTCAAACAGTTATTGCAATTCACAGAAGCATAGAATCATAGAAGAGTTGAGGTTGGACGGGACCTCTAAAGATTGTCTAGTCCAACTCCCCTGCTCAGAGTAGGCTCAACTAGAAGAGGTTGCTCAGGACCATGTCCAGTCGGGTTTTGAGTATCTCTAAGGATGGAGGCTCCACAAACTCTCTGGGCAACGTGCTTCAGTGTTCAATTACTATTTAATCACATTCTACAAAGTTCAGAGCAACTATCCTCCTTACTTCTTTTTCTATCCCTGCTTTCGATTTCATGTTCTGCCAGACCAATATAAACTTCATTTGGGTCCTAAGCATTCAGCTCCAACTCATCTTAGTTATGTTCCTAGAAATCAAGGAACTGTTTTCCTGTGGTTCCCTTTGCTTATAGGAGAACATGTCTTTGGCAAATGCTGGATGGAGCAACACAGTTGCATTTACAATGGAGGCAACATCCTGCATCCTTCAATTCACATCTGAACCTTAAAATATACAGGTTTGGAGAATATGCTCTGAAAAAAACTATGAGGAGACCATGCTGAATGTATTGCAGATRAAAATATATACATACATATACATACAGGTAGAACATAAATAAAAAAAAGGTCAATGCACTCATTAATCATATAGGCATTGAACTTCATTTGCATAGGTAGTCCCAATGATCTCAGAGGATTCTTTAGCATCAGAAGAGTATTTGCAAGACTGAAGCCATAACTTTGGAATTATAATGTCAGATCATCACTCCAAGTTATTTCATCCCTTATTAGGGAGAAAGATTTTCCTTCTTTCTTGCCGCTCATAGTAGCCAAAAGTTTAAAGAGTTGCCAGGAGTTTATTATTATCCAGTTTATCTTATCCCTCTAAGTCAGCCCTTATTCCCACCTAGCTTTTATTCTTCCTTTCTGACTTCCCTAAACTGTTTAATATCTTTTGAAAATGCATACAAAATTTTATGACAGACAATTACATCTGACAAATTAGCAAAACATTTCTCCATCTCCAGACTCCTGAATAGCTTCACTGTATCCCTTTGTTAATATTTCCCCAAATTCTTTTAATGAGTTTTTAGGGTTGTGGGAATTCTACGACCAGCAATTCATTTCACATAATTTCAATAGCCATCAGATGGTTGTGATTATCCTCTATTCTGTGCTGAACTTAGTTGAAATTTGAAATGATGAATAAGAGCTATAAATCCCAGCACTTTTCATGACCATTATATTCACTTAAAAAAAAACAGAGTTAAGCATTGATGTATGTTGCCAACTTTCCCTATCTATCAGGCATTTGACTCTGCTCTCAACTGTAAAGATAGACTGATAGCAATTTTTTCCTGTCAGCAGCTCAAGTAGATGGTTCTCATGCATTCAGTTCCATTCACAGACTAGGTTTGTTAATTCTGATTTAATCTTCCCTAATTTTGTGAAATCTGATGTGCTTAATCTATATGAAACATCCCTGAAGGTTTTCAGAGAATCACAATTTGACTGAGATCAAAGCTTAGGCAGACATTCAAGTTAAGTTTGATTTGAAATGACAAACTGTACACCATCAGACTTCAATGTGAATACAGCCCTTTGGGATGCTGAATAGGTTGCAGATAAAAAATGTATTCATGCTTTGATCATCCAGTAAACTGCAGTATACAAGTAAATAAACTGTATCAGAGAAAAACCAAATAAACCTTTCATTTTACAAAATAATAGTTTGACAATAGGACTTTTATGCCAAAGAGCATCACAGGAAGTAACCTTCTAGTATCAGTCCTGTAAACATTGATCTTGGGCATAAATGTCACTTGTGAATTGTACTATGGCCTTTTGCAATAAGCACCGGAGTACTACAAAATAAAGCAGCAAAAAACCCCATACTCAATTAATACGTTTGCCCTCTCCTGAGGATTAAGAGATCCCAAGCAACTAGAACTGTGGTAAATGTTTCCACTTCAACCGAGCAATATCAGTTTACACCTGCTAAGGATCTGATCCTAAGTAAACTCCATTACAGTGCACAAATAAAATCCCTAAAAGCAAAAAGAGATGTTATTCTAGTCAATCCAGATCATCTTAGGCTGCACAATTAAATAGATCAACTTCAGTAGTTTGATAAAAGACTTCAAAAAGATAATGCCATCATGGCTTTGATGTTGTTGAAGACCTGAACTGCATTTCTAAGTGAATGCATTGAAAGCATTAGCTCAAGGAAGGAGTGCCTACCATAGCCAGTAGGAAAACTGTAAGGGAGTCCATAATCGTATCCCCTCTCCTTCAAATGGAGATGCCTTCTCATTTAGATAGGAAATTGGCCTCATAAACCTTAGCTAAATAGGACCTTATTTTTCTGAGTGTCTATCATCATGGGTAACTATTGCATAGATAAGAATTTTAGATTCTGAAGCTCTTTATAATAATAAGTATCTCTTATTATTTTATCCATTGCTCATAAACTAGAGTATAGATTTGTGTTTTTATGTATAAGTATACACAAAAGCTAATTCAGTGCTCTGTGGGGGCAAAAATCTATTGCAGAAGAAAAATAACCTTTTAGATGCTGACATCAAATGTAGTGATTCTCTGATAATTAGCCAAAACATCCAGACAGGTCACAGAACGAGTTTAAGTTGGTCCATATTTCTGTAAAGAGAAGATTTAAATATTTCTATAAGAGTTCTTTGGCTCCTGCAATTTACCATTTCAGCAAACTATGCAGATAATTTACTGTCTCCCATTTCACTAGTGATTGGAAATTATAGTGATATAGGACATTTTCACTGAGAAAATTATGTTATGGAAAGATGTATTAGTCATATAGTCATGAGCAGGCACAAATCAGCCTTTGGTTTTTCCTTTGTAAGTCAAAAAGAAAATCACCAATCATCTTCCTCTTCCTAGAAGTACATTTTGGGCTTAATTTTTGGCTTCAAGATAAGACTGAAGCATGAGATATATAATCCCTCAGTCAAAGCTCATCGAATCTTTGCAACTTAGCAGCATTCACTGCTTTCCAGAGAATGGGTACAGTATTAAGACATGGGGCCACCATTTGGTGTGCGATAATGCATCTTCTCCCCACTCCATCTTGTACCAGATTTTCTTACCTCCGTGGAGGGGCCAGGGTCTTGGCTTTGACTTTATGATTTTAATAAAAGCAGATATGAAACCTTGGAGCAATCATTGGAAATGAAAAGACTTTCCCTCTCTGTTTTGCCTATCTAGCTTATATCTACAGCTAGTCAAGGCAAAATGTTGCTTCAAGCTGTCTTGAAATCCTTTTGTCCTATCATACTTGCGCATGGCAGGACAAAGGCAGATTAAATTCAATCACTAATAGAATTCAAGCTAGTAATTCCTCCTGAATCTTTCCACTTGAGAGTACTTCCTTTCCTGGAATCCAGCTCATCACACAGTAAAAACCAAACAGCTTTTGTGCTTAGCCATAAAAAAAATACCAATTCTCCAATGCAATGTGCCCTGTAGGGATGTTTTCACCATTAACAATATGAGCAACTGCAGAATTCTAAATTAGAATGATTATGCGCTAGGAAAGAATTTGAATCATATTCCAGTGACACAAGCTTGCTTCGTAAGACTCACATGCTTATTTATATAATTATAAATAACATCTTCTACTAGAAAAAGGCATTGTTCAATGGTATTTCTTTTGCCATTTTATGATGTATTATTTACATATTTCTCCTAAGTTGCCGTTCCCTTATTATTAACAATTTGTAAAATATAGAGCAAAATAACAGAAAACTGAGTTTTCAGACTGTACATAACTCACAAAGAAAATTGGATCAATAGGAAAATATTTAAAGCACTTGAATATTCAGATTATGAAATGCATGTATTGGAAATGTGGTTAGCCAACTGCAAAGCTCCAGAGTTATCAATTTCAATATGAAATAGTTTATGCCCTTTTCCAAGCAATTTTAGATGAATAATAATGCTGGCAGCAATCAGTCTTAAGTAGCATAAAGCTTATATTAAAGGCAATTACACTCATCAGCATGGTGTCTCCAAAAATATCCATGATGACCCTGAAACTTGGTTGTAGTCATAATGATTTCTAAACAGAGATTTCTACTGCTGCAAATTACTGCACTCGTTCTTCTCCGTCAGTTGTGCGTTTGTTTATATCAGGAATATTTGCTGAATTTATAATGGTGCTGACTTACTCCAACTATACTGATGGCATCAATTTTTGCAAAATCAATAGCAAGTTATTTAAAATCAGTAGTTCTCATCCACTACTAGCTAGTTCTTTACATTATTTTAATGGTGACTTGGAGCTTCCTTAATTGAAAGCTTTATCTTCCAGCCCAATAGATAGCCATAAATGATAGGAATCACTATACCAGATGAGTTCAGCACTGCATATAATAGATCTGTGGGTAGCTGCCAGCTATTCCATCCCTGCTCAACTTCCACATAACTGCCCTTTCACTGAACCTATCATTCTGCTGAGTGACCATGTTTTACTGAACAGTTCAGTCATGGATGTGCTTCAACACTCAACTGAAGAAACCTGTGCTTCACCAGACTCCAGTGTGGTAGAAGACAATGACAAAAATCGAATAGATTTGCACCGTGGAAAAATATCAGGTACAGCCACATCTATGAGGCTCTAAATTGTCAGGGTTTCAATAAAAATCCTTTTATTGAACAAATAAATAGGCTAGATTTTGTTTTTTGTTTAAAATATTTCATTAAGCACACAGTAGCAAAAAGATCCTGTGATGGGACCCAAAATGGCCCAAGCTTGGAGAAGGATGTGCCTGGAACTTCTCCTGCACTGAGCTTTCTAAAGAACATAGAGAGCTTTTACAGTCAAAAAAGTCAGATTTTATTAGAATATAAACTAGAAGAGAAAGCACAAATTAAAAGGTTTATAAATAACCCTTCACCAATTGACTGTGTCTCTATAGGTGCATCCTTGCCTCCTGACTTTTAGTTGACTCAGTGACTTTGTGAATTGTGGGAACTCCAGCCTATCCCCTTTGACCCCCCAGAAGTTTTTCTTTCTGCCATTTCTGTGGCCTGGCCTCTCAGACTCTTTGCCTGATCTACAAGCTCACAGATCCTTGTTGTGACCCTCTCCATATATTCTCTTGCCTGTCTCACATTGCAGTCCCTGGAATCCTCCCTCCCTTGAATATTCTCAGTTGCCCTCAGCACATAAACCCTCTCTTCATCCTCCAGAGGACCCACTTGACCCAGTCGCTGTCACTGAGGAACATAACACAAATGGAGAAGAAATGAATAAAGCAGATTAGCATATCCACTACATACGTATCAGTTCAAGTATGAACACTTGCTCAAAGCAACAACATTTTACACAGATGTGGGCTAACCAGAAAGGTTTACTAAGATACCGGTGAAATAAGGAAACCTTGCTTTATATGTTTCTTTTCATCCAGAGAGCTCAAAACATTTTACAAAGGTGATCAGTATCATTACCTACCTTAAAGCTGAGGAAACTAACATAGAGGTGACACAGTATGCTCAAGTTTTCTTAATTGGCCATCATCACAACATTGACTAAAATATAGGTCTAGGGCGCTGAAGAAAACGCAAGTACAAAGGATCTTCACAGTAGACACAGCATCTCTCAAAAGCAGAGTCCTTAACCTATTGTGGTGCATACTCCAAGATATATCGAAGAATTTCAACTCATGTAGCCATGGAAGCCCATATATAAACATTTCAGTGCTATCCTTAATATGCCTGATCACCATTACTACATCACTGTGCTTCTGGTTTTCAAAGCTCAGGAGAAGCTTAATGAATAATCATTTACAAATAATGTTCAGAAGTATTCAGAATAATGTGTAAGAAAWACAATAATTTGGGGTATCAGTCATTAAGAAATCTCTACCCTTAGTGATTACTGTCATCACGGATGGTCTGGCAGCCATTTGAGCTCTGTATTTGCTGAGGATAATCAGAATTCTTCAGGGAAAATTTATACACCATTTAGCAACTCTGGATCTTCTGACTATGCCCAGAGGCAATTAAGCTCTTTATAAAGGCATCAGGAGAATTCCAGTGAGTTTTTTCCCTGTGTCTCTCTCTTCTGTCTCTCCCTGCATCTCCTTATCTCTCAAGTGTATGCTAAAGAGAAAAGATATAATCACATTATGTCTGTGAAAATACAAATGAGAGAACCTCCTAAATGGTAGACCACGCTTCTTCCGATAATGTTTGGCAGGTTGTGACAGGCGAAGAGGGAGACAGAGTATCCTGCAGCTATTGT
This sequence comes from Apteryx rowi, assembly GCF_003343035.1. Classification (NCBI taxonomy): domain Eukaryota; kingdom Metazoa; phylum Chordata; class Aves; order Apterygiformes; family Apterygidae; genus Apteryx; species Apteryx rowi. The sequence continues at coordinate 8,399,822 of NW_020447196.1, read as the reverse complement.
GGAAGCCAGTAATAAGCTTCATTTGCTCTTTAGACACATGCCATGCAGACCCCCAATATTCTGATGACATAGGAGTGCCTGAATGCACACTCACTCCAAGCACAGAACAATTGCATTTGCTTCCCTTTCTGGATGATAAGCCATTATCATCAAAAAATCTGATATATTACACATAAAATACTATACATGATTATCTTATGTATCTAATCCTTTTAAAGACAATCAGCAAGCTTCCAACCTAGCAATCAGTCTCACTGACACAGAGCTCACTAAGGTGAATGAGATTTCCACATACACTAAAAGAAGAGTCTCTGTTTAGTACTACTTTATGATTAGATCTGTCCAAAAGTTAAGGACCTGGATTGTGCAGTACTAACCCAGGATAAAACCCTCCTGGAGTTCGCAGGCTGGTGCGCAGACTGCAAGAAAGTCAGTCAGGGTAACTAAATATACAATGACATGTTAAATGAAAGACTTCCAAGTCTGTTACAAATGGATTTTCCCAACAGAGCAAGAAGAAAAAGTCAGCAGTGTTTTATTAGATGCCATACACTTCAGCAATTCGGTTTGGGTTTCCATACCCTCTACATTTGCTGCATTCAGGTGCACAGTAAGGTTACCTTGGAACATTCTACACTGTCACTGGCTCCCTCCCATTCCTGCTGTAATTCCTCTCTTCTCTCAAAGGCATAGGTAAGTTAATTAAATGCTTTTTGTCAAGATATAACTTTATAACATCTCCTGTTTCTAATTACAGAACAAGACTAGCTGAAGATCTGGAGGTATTCTAACCGTATAATAATACCCACTTTATTAACTCAACCAGCTGTGCATTATATATATTTTAAAGGAGGTTGATTTTTAATAGTTTAAGAATCATTTACCTTGTTGTTCAAACAGTCATTTTTCAATTTTAAACAATTTTCAAATATAACATGCTGTCTTCTTTAAATTGGTAATACATAAAGTCCAAGAGAACATTAACTTCATGAACTAGCATTATGTTTAAAACAATGTTGAAAAAAATAGCACCAAGCAGACACTTGTAAAGAAGAACTGAATGCTCTGACAGAACTAGCACTGCACTGCACTAGCACTGGATAAGTGAAATTAGAAGCCTGTTAAAAGACCCAGACAGAGTGGATTTTTCCTTAGTGTACACTGGAATATATTGATCCATGCCAGATTAAGTCTTGCATGGCACCTTTCCTGAATCTGAAGGGGAAAAACTCTAACAGAAAACTTTAGAAATAGATCAGGTATTAAAGGAAAAGAAAAAGCACAGACATTTTTAACAAGCCCTGCAGGATTATCATGGTATATTGGACACCTGTACAGTAATTACTTCAATCAYTATATCATTGTCATGCCTCACTTACACCATGGCTCCAGAAGATCACATGGGATGAAAACAGGAGTTGCAATTATCTCAATTGTTCTTAAGCTTTGGATCTCTCCAATGTTAGTCACTCCTGGAAAGAGCAGCAGGATTAGGATAGATAGAACTATTTTCTGTGCTTGCCACATTCAGAATATCTGCTGGAAGCTTTTAAAACTACTTTGTGGGCTCCTTGAGCTAGTTACTCATGTGTGGGTTTTTTAATATATTTAATTAAATCTGATAGTCTCTACTGGATTACAACATAATGTGTTCTTACCAAGCCAGGAAATATATTTATATTTAAATAGAAGTTCTAATAATTATTTTTTTACATATCGAATAATACCTTGGATGTTTATGTATTGATATTTCTAAGATGCTGCCCTCCTTATCACAAAGAATAGTAACTTGAATGATTTCCACCAAAATCTATGAACCTGTGTAATAAGTTACACTGTCAGATTTGCTATTTACTTTTTTTCCTTCAAAAGAAAATGAATGTTTAAATAACAAATAACGCACAGTTATTTTTTTTCTGTTCTCTATTCTTCAGATAAAGAGTGAGGACAAAATCGCTGACGCAAAAAAAGGGGGGGAGGGGAGAAATTGTTTCCAGTCCTAATCAGAAACATTTAGAGATTGATAATGAATATGGAAATTAAATAATATTGTTTTCATTTTCTGATAATTTTGGTCCCATTAGGTATTTTAATAACTAAAGATTATGAATGAAAGTCTTGCCCCACTGAAATTGGCATTAAAACACACTAGGGCAAAGAGTTAACTTGAGGCATTGCGTAGTTTAAATTGGCCAATGAAAAATCCATATTTACACTTAGCTGAATAAACCAGTTACGTGGTTGGCGCAAATCAACATAACTCTCTTGGAGTTAACACAAGGTAACACAAGGACTTAAATCAAATGAAAATCTGGCCTACTTAATTTAAATATTTCATCTATCATTACGCTAAGAATAGATATTTCTTTGTTTTTAACTACAGTTTGACCTACAGACTGTTTGTTTTGTTTTGATTTGAGAGCTATGTAGAGAGGTGTCTTTGATATCCTTTTTAAGGTGAACTGTGCTTAGTGTGATGAAATTACAAGGATACATAAATAAAAAGTCCTTCTGATGGCTTGGCAATGACTCCAGTGAAACTTTTCTGATAAAGCATGCTAGAAGTGACAAGTACATGAGTATGACTTTTGGTTTACCTCCAAGACAGCATGGTCATTCATAGCCCGAAGAAGTTCCTCTGATGATAATATTACAACTTAGTGTTGTATTTAATCCATGCATCAAAAAGGCTCTGCATAAAATACTGAACAAAGACCTTCCTGGGGAACACAACAAATAATATATCATTCAAAGGGTAGCCAAATAAGAAAGTGGGCAGCAATGTTAAAGAGAGAGTAATTGGTTTCTTCTGTATCTGTCAGAAGGCTGTTTGGTTACTATATATATAAAACTCAGTTCAAGTATAAACTAGATCATAGGGGATAGCTATGCCTGGATGTTATCAACACCTTTGTACAGGACACAGAATACAGGTATTAACCCTATAGAGCTGGCAGGGAATGGAATTACCATGGAAACCCTATCCAATATAGGCTGTTAAATCAGCAAAATTTTAGAAACTTCAAGAAAGAAAAATGTATTTGACAAAGTGATATAGCAGGTGAGGATTTGACCCTCTCTGTCCTTACCTATATTTCAAGTTTCCAAAATTAGAAGAAGAACCTTACAAGAGCTGTAGTAATTCCTATTGCCAATTGGGCCCAAAGTTCCCCAGTTGCCCACCAGAGTTCCATTTGCAATAGCATTAAAAGAGAAGTTTTACCTTGCTTTGAACGTATAATGATTTAGAGCCGGTACCAAAACATAGATAAACACAGAATCACCTGACAGAGCTGGGTCAAATTGCAAATCTACTTCACAAATGGGTGAGCTCTCACATATATGAGTCATCTCACCTACACATGTGAAAGTTCTACAATCTGTCTTCCTCTGAGCTGAGGCAAACTGCCCTGGATATTACAATCTGATCCTAATTTTCCCTTTCAACAACATATTGATACAAAACAAAAGTTTTCATGAAACCTAAAGAAGAATATTTCCTACCGTGTTTCTTTTTTGGCAAAGTAATTTTACACTTTTCTTCTTGATCCCTGCAGAAATTAAATTAACATTTTTAACTGCCTGTTTTAACTTTGCCATAACAAAAGAGAAGAGTTATGGTTAAGCTTTGGAGCATCAAAATCAAACGTAATAGTTGGTAAAGCAATTTCTCTGAAATTTGCAAACAATATATTGCCTGGGAGAGCCTGCTGTTGTTAGTAATTTTGGACTGAGTCCTTTATAGCTGCTTATTCTAACGTGGCTTTTCCATCCTGTTAAAATGTCATATGGATAAAGGAGTAAATTTTGACAGCTGTGACAGGATTATCATTGCCAAGGAAATCACATCCCTGGTACTCATATGTTTCAGTACATCTATTTTGCTTTGTCTTTGGCCTTGACTGAACTAAGAATTACTTTTTGAGACAAGAAGAGAAACATAACAAAAGAGAGAAGGAAAATATTGTTACTCTCTTAAATAACTTGATGCTTGAAATTACAGCAATATGAAACAATATTTTAGGGTTGTTATTAATTGCATTGTTCAGATTTGGAGGGAATTTGTCTCCTCTCTTCTGTTTTCAAGGATATAGCCAATATCCATTTTATCTGGGCACATTTAGTCATAGGAGAGTTTTGCTTGTATGTATGCTAGATGAGAAGCGCTATGGAAGACTCCACTAGCATTAGACACTCAATCTGTTCAGCCATGTGCAACATGGATATGAATAACCCCAAATGATATTTGCAGTACCCTGAACTTTTGGACTACGGGAATTGCCAGGCTGGATCCATCCAATTCCAATATCCTATTTCTGATGAAAGCCAGTATCCAAAACCACAGAAACTGCAAGGATCCTGCAGTAGATAAGTGTAACTTTATGCATTAGTTCTCCTTCTCTTCAAGCAACACAAAATTGAAATAGCAAAAAGACAAAGAGTGACAATAACTGCTATTAGTGTTGGCATTGTTACATTCAGATACTGTTTCCTAGGGTTCAGTCCTGAAGATTACTTGATGCAAAGGGCATGTGAGTTCCGCTGATTGAAATCCTGATTTATGGGCTCTGAAATATTATCCCCAGAAACACAATCTTTCAGTAAACATGAGTTATAGTAGTGATAGTATGAAAGGGATTCCTCTGAGCAACTAGGAAAGGGGCTATAGAAGGCGTAAAATGGTGCAAAATATTTGATTCAAAGCTACCAAATACTCAGCATGAGTCTTAATTCAAGATAAGGTTATGCTTAGAAATATGTAACATCTTAGGAACTTTCTTCTCCACTCAGTTATTTCACTGAATGCAACCATTTATTTCTGGAACTAGCAGGATATCTACGGAATTTGGTATGGCTGCTTTCTGTGCTGTATTTACATTAAAGTGACTAAACGGACATTTCTTTTGACTTTGGCTTTCTTTTGGTTTTTGAAGTCTGTCACATATAGGTATTTGCAAGTAGTTGTCTTGATTAATTTTCTCAGATCTTTCCTTCACACAAAATTGTTCTACTTCACCTATTCCTGAGCTACTATAATTTATATGGTAACAGTACTGGGTACAGCTCAATACCCTACTATCACATCTCATCTATGTATCTTATTCCCAATTGGGAGATGAATAAATGTTATGCATTTAAGACCTTCCTCCTCAGATACCAATCAATCTGTGTTCACGCATTGGTGGAGGATTTAGGGAGGAATAACCCCATGCACCAGTACAGGCTGGGGGTTGACCTGCTGGAAAGCAGCTCTGCAGAGAAGGACCTGGGAGCGCTGGTGGACACCAAGTTAACTATGAGCCAGCAATATGCCCTTGTGGCCAAGAAGGCCAATGGTATCCTGGGGTGCATCAGGAAGAGTGTTGCCAGCAGGTCGAGGGAGGTGATCCTCCCCCTCTATGCAGCCCTGGTGAGGCCACACCTGGAGTACATGTCCAATTCTGGGCTTCCCAGTACAAGAGAGACATGGCACTACTGGAGAGAGTCCAGCGTAGGGCTACAAAGATGATTAGGGGACTGGAGCATCTCTGTTATGAGGAAAGGCTGAGAGAGCTTGGCCTGTTTAGCTTGGAGAAGAGAAGGCTGAGAGGGGATCTTGTCAATGTGTACAAACATCTTAAGGGAGGGTGTCAAGAGGATGGAGCCAGACTCTTTTCAGTGGTGCYGAACGACAGGACAAGAGGCAACAGGCACAAACTGAAACACAGGAAGATCCAGCTGAATATGAGGAAAAACTTCTTTACTGTGAGGGTGACAGAGCACTGGAACAGGTTGTCCAGGAGGTTGTGGAGTCTCCTTCTCTGGAGATATTCAAAACATGCCTGGATGCAATCCTGTGCAATGGTGACCCTGCTTGAGCAGGGAGGTTGGACTTAGATCATCTCCAGAGGTCCCTTCCAACCTCAACCATTCTGTGATTCTGTATCAGTTTATAGTGGTAAAAAGAAACTCGCACCACTAATTAACAGCTTTGTATCAGGACAAAAATAGTGCATTGACCACTTCTTAGTGTGAAAAGACATACAGTAGGTGTTCTCTTTGGCTGGTCATAGAAAACACTGAAGTATTTATACTGTGAGGATGTTCTCCTGCCTTATGGCTCACTGATAGTCTCTCACTTAACAATCCTAGGATTCAAATCAAAGATTGATTCACAAACTTTGAGGTACTAACCTTGACATTATTTTTTATTCTCATTACATTCCTCTTACAGGGAAGCACATTCCCTTGAGAAAACTTTGTGTTCTGTTCTGTTGTTGCATCAAAGAGATGGCATTCCTGTTGCTTTATTGAGGCACTTCATATTCTGTTCTTCCCTTCACCCTCCTCCCCTTCTGCCCCTTCATACAGAAGAACAAAATAAACATCACATTAACCKTCTAGCATTTCACAAATGTGCTCTGGAGAATGATCAGCAACAACAAAAAGCCCACAAACACCTGGCCACTTGTGAAATACATGCCTTTCTCAAGCGGGGGCAACATTTGCCCACGTTTCTCTTATGAGAAAAGCCCCTTTGTCAATGAGCTAATGGAAATGTTATATTTGACAGGCAATGAACTGACAAACAAAATGGCAAGGTCCAGAGGTAAGGTTAGCTACAGAAGTTCCTTTATAAATGAACTGACCTAGGGTCAAAATTGCCAAGGTATTTAGGTACCTAAAGCTAGACAGTGAGTTAGGCATTTAAGGTACTCCAGTGCTTTTGTAAAGCCCACTAGGCATTCATATTATGTTAAATTTCTTAATATATGAAAAATCTGGTCCCTAATAGCTAAATGGCATCACATGTGAACTTGACTGTACAGTATGTATAACATAATAAATATTGCTGTATTATGGCATAAATTATCAGTCTCCCTTTAATTGCACACACAAAGCCCTACAACTGCTTGCAGTRTCTATTTCACACTTGCAAACTTCACTTCGCACTTCTGCTTGTGGGAATGTCATGCTCAGTCAATTTTCATTTGTGAATGTAGGGTTTTGCATGGGCAAAAAGGTGCACTCAACACCAATTATCTTTTCCAAGGCAGATGCCAAGTGCTAATGTTCTTAGATTGGGGGAGGGGGGGCAAACAAACAAACAAACAAAAAACCTCAGGCATTTATTTCCCCTTTACACTATCCCACAGAGAGGATGAGGCAAACATAAGATCTGACCTGTCCTAAAATACTTTTTCAAGAATGAACCAGATCCCACTTTGTGGGCTTTGTATCAGGTTCACATAATGGCAGGTTGTGTTCAGGACTGTTGATATGCTCTAGTCAATATTTGTTCCCTTTGATTTTGACATTGTTTGCATCATGTAAAAGTGATATTCACTGAATGGTGAAAGTAGCATGTAATACACAAAAAGCCTCAGGCTGTTGTTGTTTGAAAGATTTTGTAGCTTTAAACACTGACAATATCCTGCCAACAGTCCTTTAGGTATTTACTTGAGTGAAGTATAAACAAGAAATATGCACAGAGTTTAAAATCCTTGAGAAAGCCATAATTATACATTCATGGACACTTTGTTTCTTTGGAGATTTTATTACCCACGTAACTCTACTTAATCCCAGTGTTTTTACAACAGCAAAGTTCACAATACTGTAGCTAAGGTTTTGTCAGCACTTTTGTTATTAACTTACTTTTACTATGACTACAAACCATCTTGCTTGTCCGATACTTGACACAGAGGTCTCATTCCCTTTTAAGTGCTTCTTGGGTAAACCCCATGTCTGTATCTTGAGAACTCCCCGCTCTGGGAGGAGTAGGCTAAAGGAATTTTGAATCCCTCCCAGCTGCTCCCCAGRTCGAAATGCACACGCACAATGGCGTAGCACATGAAGTGCAATTGCTAGGCTTACAGAAAGCCTCATGCCTGCAATGCATAAACTACGTAGATGGTACAAACTCGACATTGTGCTGTTCTGCAATCCTTCAGCATCAGACTCACTCAACATGTATTCCAGAGCTGATCTCTGGGGTCACAGAGATCCCAAAAGCATTATGTCTGGTACTCTTAAGATGACTTGCAAGTCACTCAGGTCCTGGGAGGCTTCCAGACCTCCTGGACAGCTGTACAAATGTCCTCAAATTTCTGGGACAGATTTTCCAGGTGGGGAAAAAGGGGACATATTTAGAAAAACTGCAGTACGACAGAGAGTTAGCATAATGTGGACAGTTCTAATGTCACATTTAATATACGGTAACCTCCTTCAGCTGTTCTTAAGATCAGAATACTGTCAGTATCCTGTACGACAGTTAGCATCTCTACAGGGCTTTTTCTACCAGTCTAGCCCATCTTTACCCTAGGTAATCGAAAGTATGTTGCACAATTCCCATCCTTTCCTACCCTAACCTATTTCCTTTAGCTGTATCTGGGGTTTCTGAGGTCTCCATACAATCTCCTCCCCTACAGACGACCTAAATGAACAAAGAAGGGAAGAATCTCATCATTCTACAMGATGCTGACCTTGGGAAAAAAACCTGCTGATATAGTATTGGCAATTGGGAATCTAGTTTTTTACCTGATGTTTCAGACAATGAAAGCATCCCTTTTAACCTGTGAAGAATCAATAGTAATCCAAAATCTTTTAGAATGTTCAATACAATGAAAAGAAGCCAGCTACTGCTCTAATTGCTGTAGATATTTAAGAAAAATCCTTGCTGTGGTAGTAGAGATAACATTTTCACTGCTATTTTCTGAATAGATTTTGCCCCTAATTTTCACCCATTTCACGCACTTTAATTACACTGTTCTGTTGTGTGTTTTATAGAACATGATTTTAAGAAAAAATACATAATTACCAAACAGACTGGAAGGGTTCATGATAAGTTTTCCTAGTTGATCAGATTAGTTACTGTATAGTTTGAAGTCAAATGTAATTAATTATTAGCCATATTGATAAAATTTTAAGGGTTTTAAGGGCCAAGCTGCTTCCACTGTAAGTGCAACTGCTCCCCAGGCAGCAGAATCGATAGGGTTCCAAGTCTCAAGAAGGATCTTTGCTATCTTACATGAGCAGCAGCACCACAGAATTAATTTGCTCTGAAGAGTAAGAGCAACAGTGGGAGGAAAAAGATCTCCCCAGACTCCTCTATAAAGTGACACTGCGGTGGTTGACTACAGTCACTCTGGGACAGGTTCTGTCTGACCCCAGAAGATGAACAAGCTATTCACACTCTTGCTATTCACCTCAAAGTTCCTGAACTAACAGAAACTAATTCCAGCTTGAAGCTTTCTCATTGTTTCTGCTAAAAATACTAGTCATGAAATATGCTACTTAGGCTTAGAAAATGAATTTTAYATCACTTGGATTTCTGTTGTTTTGTGTGGTTGTCTCTTGCAGTGTACCATACTTTTTACACTGGAAGTAAGAGAGTTAGTTGTGGATCAGATTTAGAAATATATATCAGTTTCTAAAGATRGAGAAAGTCAGCTCAGAGAATTTACAAGCATCTGAGTGAACTTGTTGCTCTTCAGAAGSTTGATGGAATTTAGGTGGTCTGCTTCCATGTGTACCTTAGTACTTCATTACCTTATAAAACATGGCAATTCAGTATCATACRGCCTTTCTTTCATGTGATAATAATTTTGTTAGAAAAAAGGACGTAACATACTGCTGTGACATTTTACTTGTCTTTTTCTTGTCCTTTCATGTTGGCTAATTATTTCTTTGTGGTTAAATGAGCTAATTATGCCTGTATCATAGCTCTTTGAGAAGGAGGAATCACTTTATGTTGTTGTTCATAATTAAATGAATTGAGCTTGATTTTTGGTTTGGAATACAGTTCTAAGAATTTGTCTTTACTGTGTATGGCATAGAGTGGTAAAAAGAGTTATAAATGATGTTTTGTTGATCACAGAATGGAGGCAGCTATTTAACTGTGGTGCAAAATGTTTTTAAATTGATTCAAGTTACTGAGGCTGGGAGGAAGGAAAAAGGAAGGGGAAGTATAACCCTTTTACTCATCCCAGAACAGTTTTAAGAATCTTACAAGAGTTAAAGAATCCACCAAAAATTCACATGACATGTAAAGAGGAGAATGATATGTGAATTCCTTTCACAATTTTTGTATGACTAAAATGTAGATTTTGTTCTTGAATTTCACTCTTCAAGTCATGTGAATATTTTTCCTTGTGAAAGACAGAGTGGAACTACAAGTAGCTGAAGGCTTTTATACAAAGGTCAGATATGCTGTAGACAGCACTTACTTAAGCTTCCTCTCCCTACCCTAGAAATGATGCCCTCTTTGATCGAACAGACATTGTCTGCGAGAATAAAAAAATGTTTCAGTCTTCATACTAGTTCTGCTCTGAGTGTCTCCTGAGCAGAGAATATCACCTGTATCCAGCTGTACAAATTATACGTAGTACAGAAAGGCAGAGGGCTCTACATCAGGGATTAAGCTATAACCTCTAAATTCAGGATGAGCTGAGAGCTGCAATAGGACACACAGCTTTCACTCAGGAGTTACCCTCTGACTTGGACCCAATAGCAAAATGCTGAAACCTTAATAAAAATTTTAAAAAAATTCATTCACTGTTTGGCCACCTTAGCAAAACCCATTTTTACTTCAACCATCCTTGGTGGCATTACTAATCTTATGGACAGAGGGAGATTAATTTTAGTGTAGACATTTTCTTACTCTGTGCTAATCACAGGATCCATATAATTTCTTGTCTATCTGTCAGGCTTGAATGAAAGCCTGTTGATATCGATGGGAAAATGCCTGCTGATATCAGTGTGGACCAACCTAGGCAAAAATTGCCAAAGCTCTTCTTAACTTGAGCTGGAACCCTGGCATGCATAGCTGGTTTTGTAAGGAACTCCAGTTTTGTTTTGCAAACAGGTAACTGGAGGCCTGCGGAGGAAAAATGAATTGATTCACAAATGGTAAATCTAATAAAACAAAAAACAAATGCTGAGAAATTTTCTTTGTCCTTAAAACACGTTAAATTTCAATAGTAAAATATGCAGATACATTGCTGAGAAATACATGGTTGTATTCCATGATTACCTGACCACAACAACTGTCAGCAGCTCAAAAAGCTCACAGGAGCACAAGATGGACTGGAGGTTTGAAATTATTAACTTAAGTGGAGTCTGAAAAGGAAGGGTGTTATATTAGTCATTCCTAACAATGTTGAGCATTTTCATGACACTTGTACTCTTGTGCTTAATCTAATCACATACTGTGACCATGTACAACCCTGTTACTGAGTTTTATGCTTATATATGACATATCCAAACAGTTAAACAGATGTTGATGTGAAGCCACCCAAATCTCAATGAACATAAACCATTTCTTTGGCATTGTAAGGAAGACAAGTAAAGGATGCCTCCATGGAAGAACTTAAGGAAAACTGAAGAGGGGAGAAAAAACTGACATTAAAGAGGCTGCTAATGTGCCAACATGGTACACTGTAGTCAGGTACAAATGAACTCTGCTTGTGCACCCTGGACAGACCAAAAGCTTTGTACCAGGGCTAGTTTTATGTATGGACAAAATAGGCAGTTGCTTAGTGCAACATTCTGCTGGCAAGGCAAAACAGTCATTTATTTAGTGCCTTCTAAGGCCATCTGGTAGACCTGKTAATCCAAGCCTGCAGCTTTTGCTGCTATTAAGGGAGAGGAGGGGAGAGACGGGACCAATTTCTCTCAGGAGCAACAGTTCCTATCTTCCAACCCTCCCACCAATCCGGGGCAAGCCCAATTCAAGTCTTTCTCTCAGATATCTCTCTCACCTGTGCCTCCCTCCCATTCTCTTTAGTTTCTCCTTCCAATAGCAGCAGCATCACAGCACTGCTTCTTTTCTTGAATTCAACACCTAAGATGTGAGATGCTTGAGCAAGTTCTGCTACACAGATGCAGTAGAGTGGCAGTAGCCCTAACTTAGTATGTCCTCCTGAGAGAGAAGATAAACTAGCTTGAKAGAGGTTTGCTGTCTTACACGTTTTGATTGGGACTGGCTTGCATCCCACCAGTTCCGAGCACAGGCAGAACTTGCTCCTGCCAGCCGACACTATAGCACAGACACACCCTGGGTATAACAGGAAAGTGTCTGCACTGAAYGAAAACAGGTTTGGGGAAATAAGAGCACTGGAGGGAGAAGAAGAATGATAGGATAACTTTTTTGGCTGATTACTGAATAGGAAGTGAACAGGTGTTGAGACTGAAGGGTCTGGGCTGACTCTGTGGGTAACCCTTGTACCGCATAGTTGTTTGCTACACTTGAACAGTCCCAAGTCTGAAGCAAGCCAATGCAGAGATCTTGATTCATTTCCTTTCTCTTTAAATATTTATATCCTTTTGCAAGAGTTATTTAACTATTTTCAAGCCTATTTTAAATTATTAAATCTCTCATTTCCTCTTTTCAAAAACAGTAAATATGAATGGAGAAACAATGAACATACATAAAATCCCATAGCCAACGTGTGAGTGATATTATCTGACTAGAAGAGCGTATGCTGGGCCAGAATGTGAGGATCAAAAGTGGAAGTCTCAAGCAACTAACCTCTGGCAYTCTGGAAACCTAACTTTTGTAAAGAATTGACTTTCTTTCTCAAACTGAATAACCTTCACTCAGAAGAAGTGAGAGCAAAAGACACTTCCATTTTTATGCTGCCAAGGAATCATTTAATATCCAACTTTAATCTTCCAGATGTAGCAATGATGTAATATTCTATGATTTGGCAACGATCATTAATATCCAGGACATTTAATAGTATTAGTATTTGACTGTCGCTAGTTATGGTGCAATTAGCATCATACTCTGCATTTTTAGCATATGGTTGAGTATGCATTCCATTTTGACTTCAAAAAGCACTAAGATTCCCTTGAACATTTGACACTAACTTTAAGGCAATTAATGCTTCATCTGCAGTTCCTTCTCCACTATTTACATTTATCAACTGTAGAACAACTGAGAAATATGTTTCTCTAGATTACAGCTGTGTCAGCGAGGACAGTTTCAAATAACAAAAGGAGGCTATGACCCTTTCACTAGGATATGCTGTCACATTGGTGTTTGCTGCTCTTCAGGAAAAGACAGGCTTTGCATACAAARATGTATCAGCAAACATGATACTACTAAAATAATTATTTTAAAATATGAACCTGTGAGACAATTTTTATGGAAGGGTTCTTCATAACTCTAAAAATAAAGGCTTATGGATTGTAATAGAAAATAAATATTTCTTTTGTATGCTCATGTCTAGGTCTGCAGATAGTCCCTCTATATACTTATATTGCCAGCTTTATAAAAAAGAATCAGACAAACTTATTTGCATGACTGTAAGACATTTTTCTTCTACTAAATTATTCTAATGGGACTTAGTAGAGATAAAAGTAAACTGTTAAAATATTCTGCATGGGTAAGTAAGTCTGCTATCTGCAGGTAATATTCATTCACTAAGATAACATTTTTAGGGTTTGGTACCTAGCTTCTTGAGGGCAAAAATAAGCCTTTATCTGTCCTGCAGAATTATTAACAGTAAGTGATTTCCACATTAACATCAATAGCAATAATGAAGATGTCCTTTTCAATTCATCCTGGGGAACTCTGAGTGAGAACTGTTATTTGGCGAGGCCTCATTCTTTAGTAGAGTCCAAAGATAATTGGGTATTGAAAATTCCATCTAAATCAACMAAATAAATCTTTCAGTTACCAAATTAATAATTTCATTGATGCCATCAGCCCTCAATTTTCACTCCATTAAACTCCTAAATTCATGTGAGAATGGCACAGCAAACAAATTAAAATGAGTTTCTTATAAAAATGAGAATGATAAGATTATGCCTTCTAAAAAAGCAATTTAACTCCAATAAATTATTTTTAAATTATTAAATGAGGCATTGCATTAACTATAAAAGAGAAGAATAAAAGGGCATTGGCCTATGGAAAATAAGACATCTATAGACCTCTATAACCTTGGACAGTTATATCTGTAATAACTGGCTCATAAAACTTTATGGCAACTTGTACAATATTCCTTTTTCTCAGGATAGCATTCTGATCAGTGGAATGATTATGCAGTGAGGAACAGAGCCATTTTTTTTCTTAGGAGCACATGGCTAAATGTTTTCAAACAGCCTCTTGTTGCTTTGCTCAACACAGAACATTAAAGCAAAGTGTTACTGCCCATTGTGGAACATTAAATCGCATTTATACTACATTATTCTACAGTTAGGCAGCTTAGTGTCAAGGAGGACTGCAGGAAGAATTCAGGATACAAGACAAGAAAATTCTGTAAATTGTTTTCCTTAGACTATGTGCTCAGTATATTGAAAGTGTGAACCTTTAAATGTCAGGTTTGATATGTTCTCTCCTTTTCAGTTCTTGTTCAGTCAACTTCTTAGAAGGCCAAAATTCTGAAGAATGTGCAAAAACAAAATAGAAAGAGACTGCAGTAACATCTTGATAGCAAATCATTGTGAATAACAGAGGTTTTTATACACTTCCTGAATAAGGAATAAATGCTACCTTCTGCTTGTGGTGGAATCCTATCAATAATGTACAAAAAGCAATACATGGTGCTGAAAAAGTGTTTCACAAATGTACTAGACCTGAAAGAATATTAGAAGTGTAAACTTCTGTACAGATAAAAATCAGGTCTCTTACAAGAAAAGAAATTCAGCCTTTCTACTTGAAGGCTGTCTTTGCACATATAACTCCTCCTCCTCAATCGCGCACACAGGTATCTCTTTACCAGTGGTTTGTTTTCCCTATTTTCTGATCACTTCCTGAAAAAATAGTAATAGAAATATAAATTATGTACTGGAGTTAGATAAACACTTTATATTCCATATGAAATCCAATCCTGACCACGTAAAATGTAAGCAAGTTTTGTCATTGACTTCAGTGAAGTCAGAGTTTCATCCCTTAGACAAGAGACTTGCTGTGAAGTCAGATCTACTCTTTCTTGGTCTTAGGAGATAACAGGTGTATATAGCCACTATACTACAACTTCCTAATGAAAGCCTTGTGAGCACTAGTTAAATTCTTCTCAAAATCCTCTGTTTCTCTCCTCCTAGTACAGTGAGCCAGCCTGCTCTGAACCCAGAAGCCAGAACCCCTGCTGATTTCAGTAATTCTTGCTCCTATAAGCTAAATCCTTTTGTGTTTTTCCTTCACTCTCCATTCTACACATTCCAGCTAATTTTAAAATGAGCAAGAAGTACCAAACCAGGCAACATTAAAGAGCCACAGATGTGAACCCTATCCAACAATGTGAGTACTGTTTGTATTAATGCACCACAGGGTTAGATATCCCTGATTTCTTTACCTTTGATTTCCCAGTGATGTCCAGAATAAATAATTGCCTTATTAAAGGACTTCTGAAGCCAGCAGAGCAAGGTAGAAAACACTGAAGTCACCAATTCAGCCTTTGATTCTGTCTGACAGAAAATTAAAAATGAATGAGGAGAAAATGAATAATAAATGTATTCATGGCCTTATTGGGATTCATGACTCTCTTGCCAACATTAAACGAGTTCAACCAATTGTTTCTCTTAAAGGGAAATAGCATCAGAGTTGCAAACTGTTCAAATAATATCAGCGTATTTTTTCTTAGGTATAGTAAATTAAAAAAAACCCCACAGTATACTGCCTCAGGTGCAAAATCACTGATTAAGACTTTTAGCAAAGTATTCCAAGAAAATCATATTTTAACCTCTTACTATAATTGTGATAATAAAAATTCTTACTAATGGCTTATAAGCTGAGCAGGAATTTGAAGAGAGGCTCCAGCCCTCTTCCTTGCATCAAACAGTAACTTCACAGCAGCAAAGTTCTCAGAGTTAATGCCCTCCCCCATCACCCAACGAACCCTAGGCATTTTAATAGAAGCACAAAAGTATATTTGCCCTGGCCTTGTTTTCAGATGACTGAAGTTGTATTAGTAAATCCTTCTCAAATTTCAGCTCAAATACCTGGGGTTTGGCAAAGTTATAAAGCCTGTAGCAGTCCAAAACAAGGTCTTATAATGAAAAATCTTAGAAAATAACAACCACTGGTACTGCTGGAGTAACTGCAATGCATAACTTTGGATTGCTAGTGTCTACATACATAGTTACAACAATTCAGCTTTGTATTGTTGTACTGTGGCTAATCATAGGAATCACAGGAAAACAAGTTGAAAAGGACCTCAGGAGGTCTCTAGTCCAACCTCCTGACAAAAGCAAGGTCAGCTAAGATCAAGCCAGGTTGCTCAGGGTTTTATCCAGTCAGGTCCTGAAAACCTCCAAGGATGAAGACTGCACAATCTCTCTGGGCAATCTGTTCCAATGCACCTGCTGAAAAAGTATGTCCTTATATCCAGTCTGAACAGCTCATGTTTCAACTTATGGCCATTGTCTTTTGTCCTCCCAACACGCACCACTGTGGACCAGTGTGCACCACTTTGTCTTCTGGACAACCTTCTCACAGGTACTGGAAGGTTCCTATTAGGTCCCCTTGAAGCCTTCTCTTCTCCAGACTGAACAAGTCCAGTTCCTTCAGCCTTTTCTCACAGGGCAAGTGCTCCAGCTCCAGACCATCTTGGTGGCTCTCCGCAGACCTCACTCCAGTTTATCGATGACTTTCTTGTATAGGGATACTCAAAACTGGACGCAGTATTCTAGATGCAGTTTATCAAGTGTTGAGTAGAGGAGGATAATTACCTCATTTGATCTAAAGGTTATGCTCCTGTAAATACAGACCAGGGTGCTGTTAGCCTTCTCTGCTGCCAGGACACACTGGTAGTTCAAGCTCAGCTTCCTGTCTACCAGGATCCACAGGTCCTTTCCAGAAGAGCTGCTCCCCAGTTAGCATTGTTGCAAGGGGTTATTCCTTCCCAAGTACAGGATTTTGTGTTTGTCCTTGCTGAATTTCATAAGGTTCTTGTCAGCCCATTCCTCTAGCCTGAACAGGACTCTCTGAATGACAGTCTTGGCTAATGTACTGACCCCTCCAAATCTGTGTCATCTGCAAATTGGACAAGAGTGCACTCCGTCACTCTCTCAACAGATCTCTGCTGTGATCTCTGCTGTACTCCATTTGTCACAGGCATCTAGGTTGAGTATTACCCATTAACCACTACACTCTGAGCATGATCATCCAACCAGTTTTTTACCCATCTCTTGTCCACCCATTCAGACCATAAAGTCCTAATTGGATACAAGAATGTGGTGGGCTAATGAGGACACCAAAATCATGAGGCACCTGCTTCTGTTTATGTGCCTCAGCTCTCTTCCTTGGGGAAGCAAGAGTTAATTCACAGAGGCAATGTCACATTTGCTTTGAAAGGCAGAAAGGGAGAAACCCTCAGACAAGTACAACAGCTAGAAATTACAGACGTACTTTTCTCCCTTGCGTATGTGTTCTCACCCATATATGTATRTACTCTCTGAGCCACAACAGGATTCAGGTAGTGCAAGGCAGCCAGTCCACTCTGGGCTGTGAAGTTGGCAGGCGATACAAAGTTAGAGTCATAACTTAGCATCATAAGAAGAGCCGAGGATCCAAACATCCTTCGAGCCCAGCACTCTTTTACTGACAGTGACCAGCCAGCACGAGACACTTAGAACATAAGAAAAGAATAAATATAGCTATCTCAGATACTCCTTCTGCATTTCCCCTCTAGCAGACAGATCAAGCTGTTCAGTGTCAGTGACAGTCTGTTCACCTCTTCCATGATCAGCCTGGCCCACAGTTATACATGTGATCTCCGACAAAGCCCTCTTCTAGGTCTGAAAATGAAGATGATATACCGTAAGTTACCAAAAAGTGGAGAAGAAAGTATTACCATTTTCAATGCATATTTGAGAAAATGAAACAGAATAGGATGGAGTAATTTGGYCTGTGAAAAATAAACAGTTACAGGTACAGTCGTTAATGATGTCAGCGTTACTTTGGTCAAAACTGACACAAGTACTTCTTGAAGTCTAAACTATTTCATGGTGCACAGGACTCCATGCACCAACCATCTCTACTGCAACTGAGTTCTTCCAGAGGCATTTCACACTTTATTCTGTCTTTCTGCTGCRGCACAAAAGCAAGTATCCAGCAGTTCTCCCTGCAGTCCTCAAGAGCAAAGCATTTTTGCTGTCTTAATGCTGGGACGACATTCTACGGTCCAGAATAATACTGATTTATGAGGCTGCAATCAGTAACCTTAAATCAAGATCAGTAAATGGTGGCGCAGAATGCCTAACACAGCAGGTCTTTTAATGTCATGCATGTTCTCTCATGTTTTCAATTGTAAATAACATTAGCTACCAGCATCCTTTCAATGTACTTGTTTGGTTAGGATTGACTGTTTATCTTACATCACTATATTTAGTCATTAGATCTAGAGTTAAAGGAAAATGAATACAAATTAATTTGTTCTAATTACCACAAGGCTACTACACGCTGCCAAACTATTTCAAAACTCATATCTGATTCCCCAGAAGACTACTTGCAAAAAACAAGACTAAAACAATTCTAAATCTTTGATGGGGGGGGGGGAGAGAAATGGAAATAAATTTCCTGGCAAAGTTTATGTCTGTACAGCTGGTGATAAAACTGAYTGTCCAGACTCCAGCACTGAAGCCTTACCACCACATCACAGGATATCCAGATCAAGTGGCCTATTAAGTTACAAGAACCTGTTATAACCCTGTTTATTCAGAAAAATCAAGGAAGATCTGCCCTGTTGTCAAAATAAATTATGGTGTCATAAATAAATGTAATGCTAAATTAGCAGCAAAGAAAGAAGGTGAAAAATGTGTCTGCTTTTAAAAAGCAAATCCTTTCTGAAGCTCAAAAGAGTAACAATAAACACATATTTGTATATAAAAATATATGAAACAATCTTTGCTGAAAGGAGTATTTATCTTTAAGGGAGCAGGCTTTGTATCTTTTTATTTTGAGAGTTGATTTAGTACTTGGCTGTTGGCCCAAATTCATTAATAAGCTTAGTCCAGTGACTTTGGTGGGTTTTTCACAGGGATAAATTTAAACCTAATGTAAATATATCTGTTGACTTCAACTGGTTCTGGATCAGACCCTCTATGCAAATTTGCAAAGCAATACAGAATGTCTCTCATTGGGGCACATTAGCTTAAATATTGTCGAAACCATACACCATTTCCAATCCATAAAATTAAACAGGAGCTCATAAACTTATAAATATGTTTATTAGTCTTTCACAGACAGGCACAGACTAGTAAACATTTCAAAGTCTGCATCCCTTTAGCCCCAAGGGTGTCTTCTTTAAAGAAGAAGTCATTGATTTTTGTCATCAAAAAACAAGTATTCAAGTAACACTCTCAAACACAAGCTGATGGTAAAGTACCCAGGATTCCCAGAGGTGCCATCTGTAAAAGGATCATTGATTTTGACCTTTTGGGTGGATTTGTCTTTTTTTCTAGTGTTTTATTATGTGCATCAATATCAGGGAAGGCAAAGAAGACAAAATGAGAGAGAGAAAATATAACTTTTTAGAGATGAATGGTTGGACTTCTGCCAAGAAAATACTTTTGCATTCAAGTATCCCCCTGTTACCTACTCCTAATAAAAAAAAAACCCAGACCCAAAAACTGAAACACCCCTCCCCCAAAAGTGTATTATATTGATGAATAATTGGCCAGAAATTATTCTAATTATGTTTTTCTCATGTTCTTTAGTATTTAACACCTCTTGTGCATGGTGATAGTAAACATAATCATACCCATTATCTTTTCCCCACATGAAAGTATAGATCTTGTTTTAGAAGGAGGAAGCTGAGATCAGATTCATTTGTCAGCTATTGCTACAAAGAATCTAGAGAAAAGCACCAGTAAAATCACAGGAACACAGGGCTGAATTTCCTTTACGCTATCCTGCATAAGGAATTTTTTTATGTTACTTCCAATTAGTGTGTGAGGTTAAAATATTGACTTGTCTCGCTCCCCTACATCACGGACAGGGCCAGAAAAAGGCATATATACCAACTTTGAAACAGTAGTAATACTGTGTAATGTCTAGACCACAGGAAGAAGGTCAGCAGTGTTAGAAAACTAAATCTGCTTATTCTCCAGCATTCCAGATGAACAAAACAAAGCAGGGGCATGACTTCAGTGAAAGTGGGCACATACCAGGATATCTGGAGAGTTTTTCACATGTAGGATGCTGAAAATAGTAGAAGTCATGTCCAGTGCAGCTGCTTATTCCATCTCCAGACTAGTAAAATGCAGCATGTAGTGTGCCAGGATTGCCTTTATCTTCCCCCAGCAATACAGCCAGTGAGCCAGTGGAGGAAGGAGCATGGAAAAAGTACTTTTACAGGTGCCAGTCAGGGTTTGGCAGCAGACCAAACCAGCAGGTCAAAGCCATGGCCTCCAGCCCTGGTCAATAATAGGAGAGCTCCTTCAGATGCCAAGCCCTCCCCTGGCATCAGCAATCTTAGCCTAGTCAAAACACTTAGGGCTGCATTTTTGCTGCCACCTGTACACCACATATTTCCCATTTTAATGAATTTGAAACAGGAAAGCCATGTAACCTTTATTTTCTAGCTTAAACCATGCCATGTAAATATTCTGCCACGGCTATTCACATGCACTTGGGGTCATATTAGGCTTAGGTAAAGAGGGAGTGCAGTGTCCGAATGTGGAGTCATGAAGATAAAATGTATGTGATTTGCCCCATTAAGCAAGTTGCATCTGTTTTTCACTCTCCAAGCATATGCTGCATGTGAAAAATGAGAAGTGTAAGCTACATCCACAGTATCTATCTGTGCTCCAGCTGTGAAGGTTTATACTTGTGTTCCTTTTCAGCTCCTACAAAGGATTTAACTAAGGGCAATTTTGCACATTACTAAGAATTCTTCTAAACAAAACAACCCTTTCAATGAAAATGAAGAGGCTTTGAAAATGATTGCAAAGTGGATTAGGATCACTTATGGTAGATAGCTGTTGACAAGACATTACTTGTGATTACCATGAACACACATTGATAGGTGCCAGAAAGGAAGCTCATCATCAAAATGGTAAAGACATTTCAACATACGCTCTAACAGAACATGTTATGTTAAAGAATTCCTGTCATTCCAACAAGAAAATTTCCTCTGGCTATCTACCAGAGGACATTCAAAACAGCCCAGCACTGATTTGAGAGTCAGTTACCCATGTGATCCTAATTCACGTTGGAAAGAAATGGTTGTATCCTAATGTTAAGTGTTTGCACACAGTCACTTTCCTTGTGAGACAGATGTTCAGTGATAAACTAGTTTTGCTGAATATGATGAGTGTTAAGTTATATCTCTCTTTTACTGTTTCATTCTTCTTTATAAGTGGGTATTACATTATGAGATTATCACTCTACCCTATAGTAATCAAGCCAGTATTTAACTAATGTCCATGGGATCTGTAACAATGACTGSAGAAGGTTCAATACACCTTTTTTGCGCCAGAAAGACAATTGCTCTACTGTCCTTTCTCACTGCTATCTGCCCTCAAGTTTATATGAACATGAACAATTCAACTTTAGGCAAGTCCCTCTGTTCCTATGCATAAACAATTGAATATGTAACCTACATACTCATGAGAGCAGAGAATGGAACCTGCTTGGATTTACCTGTTACTACCTCAGCAGTAAAATGTTACTGCCACCACTGTATAGATCAGGGAACATAACAAAGAATTTTGCTGGGAATGTGTTTTGTTTCATACTGACATTTTTGGATGCTCCTTTATCTCACTTAACTTTAGCTTCAGATAATCTGACTTTGCTAGATTTTTCCCACAGCTGCTTTCCAGCACACAAGGAAACTGCAGAATTCAGGCCGTGGATGAGGATGCAAACATTCTCAGGGGAGAATTATTTTTGCAGCCCACCCCTTCCTTCAGCAACCCTTTTGCAGCCTCACTCAAACTGCAAGTCTAACTTTTCTCGCTCTAGATCTTAACTCTAACCCTAGATGTGGGCTAGGCCTTAGCCCAAGACCCCCTGCCATGGCCCACATGATAAGGTTCGTAGGGATGAATATTTTTTGCAGCCTAACCCTTTCTATGTGATAGTTCAGGGTCTAAGGTTAGAGTTCTCCAGTCTCACTTTATTTTTTCTGATTTTGGGTCTCTCTTTCTCTTCGTGACCTTCTCCAAGTCCCCTCACACTCAGGCTCCTTCAGTCTCTACATATCTGTATTTTCCGGACTGGTGTTGCCATTCCCCTGTGCTCATTTTCTCATTTAAGTACCCTTGTGTTCACTCTTTCTCTCTTTTTTTTTTGTTCTCTACAGATATGCAGCCATTTAAACTGATGATGAGATCAGTACAGCATCTTTTGTTGTCATTCAGCCATAAGGCACCGTAACCAAGCTTCAAGCAATGCTGATGAAGGAGCTGAAGAATTAAGAGAAGAGCCAGTCCTTGGAGACAAAGAAATTTGGGGCTTTGTGGATAGAAGCATCTCATACATTTGCCTAATATATTTCTATCCTTTGCTGCCATGGTCTGTCAGGCACTGATAACAAAATAACTGTCCCTAGACTATGCCAGTTTCCAAAACACAATGGTGCTTTCAGAAAGGAAGCAGCATGGAAGTACTAACTTATTTCAGATCGATGGCAGAACCTGGATTCAAGACAGAATTAGCAGTAACATGGAGTGCTTAAACAGCTCTTTATAGGCTCAGGCCCACAAAACATTATTATTTTGCGCAAACTTGAAACACAATGCCAGAAAATCACAGGGGTGAGCCATCAGAGTTTGTTTCATTCTGGCACAACCACCCCTCCTTTTGGGATGTTGTTATTGTGTCTGTCAACGGGTGGTCAGAAACTAGGGGAGACTGACCAATTAGTAGAGTCCTCATCTGGCAGGGCGTCATGCTGCGTGTTTGTCCTACGCACTACTGCATCTGACACTCAAAATGGGATTCATGTGGTGCCCTGGCAGCAGCTCTGCCTGAGGAGCCAAAAGGGAGCCTCCCTCTGGGTAAGCCAGCAGGTGTTAAGTGTATGCTAAACTGGTCTCAGCTGGAAGCCACTCTTTCAATGTTAGAGGATTGTCTTGCATATCCAGCGTAGTTTGCTGAGCATTTAACTAGACGCACAGAAAGAATAATGCTTCTTTTATCTATTTCAGACTATCATTAATAATAAAATTAGTTTGTCTCTCTTTCTAGGCAGGTTCAACAATACTGCAAATTTAGAGTAAGCTCTAACGGGAGCAATTAAATCAATTCAATTTCCTGATTATAATAATAATGGTACAGAAATGACATGCAAAAAGTGAATTCAACACACAATTTGGTATGATGAAAGACTGTGGTAACCTAGTGGTAATGTTAATAACATGCTTATTTATGGAAGGGCCTGTGTTTTGAGATTTGGAGGAGTTAGCCTCAGTTATTTCCGTTATTGGTACCCAGAGACTGAGTAACACATGTACTATTTATACATATTTACAATGGTCTGCGTTTTAGAATTAAAGACTAAGGCATTCCTCAGTGGAGAAAGAATATCACGCTTAACCCCACACTTGGTTTATGCCTTTTCTTAAGCAAAGAAAGAATATAATGAGTAATGAATTTGTTAAATATCTATCCATATAAATCTCCATATATATGGTGTTACATTTTAAATCTCCACATATATGGAGATTTCACTTCAATCATCAGCTGATGATTTAATGTTTTTTTTCCATCTCAGGGTCTCTGAAACAAGGTAGGGACGGAAATATTCTTTAAATAAACTTTTGGACAGTTTATGCATTGTTTAATGATAGGGAATGATGATTTCAAGAACACTTGGAAATATCTTGTTATGAATTGGGTATCTGCTTTAAGAAATAGTAACCAGGCATGTTACAGAAAGTTGAGGCACATGTCCAAATGCTCTGGCTTTGTTCTCTGATAGCTGGTAAGTATGGATTTAAAGTTGTGATGGAGAGTCCAAAAGTGGATTATCTTATCCATTTATAGTAGCAGCCATGGCAAGTTTTCAGCAGGCTAAAAGAGATATCAGAACCCTTCCGATAAAAAGGAGGAAATTGGGGGGGGGGGGTAGAGAAAAAAAAACCTTACAAGGAGAATTCCTAGAAATATCCAGCACAGGATACACTACATCTGATAAATCTGAAATCACAAACAGAGGAACCTTCAGGAACAGAGATCCTGCCAGCTTCCTGAGGTCCAAAAGAGAATGTTTAGCATAACGGAATATTAGGCATATATTCTAACAGCAGAGTCAGATCCAACAGAAGACTCCTGTTGACATCAGGTTGGGAAACACAATAGGATGCACATTATCTGTGGCTGTTTAGCAAGTCAAGAGTTTTCATAACTGCCTAGGTACAGACTATTTAGTTTGTTCCCCTTGGAAAGAAAAAAACACTTTAATCTTAATTTTCTTTCACTGAAGTTTAAACTATAACGTGTTCTAACTCTTGACTGGGAGAGGATAAAAGCAAGCATGTACACACTTTACAGAGGATGAAATATTCTCAGACCCTATAGTGGGTCACATTGTTGATGTCATAGGTTTAAAATTCATTCGCTCAAAATATTTCCAGTTTGTACACTCTTAATGGCCTTAAGACAATAATATCTTGTTTAATATACACCTGTAGTGAGTTTAAAATTAAATAGTCAAGCCTTTATTCTTTCTTCCAAACACAGTCTGAACTGTACTGTCTCCTCTTAGCTCTTTTCCTAATGAAAAAGCTCTGTCTCCTGTCATTTTAAAAGATGACAATAGAAATGGGATGCTGGAAAACAAAGGCGGACAAAATGCATTAGCAAGAATGTCTACCAAACAGTTGTTAAAATGAAAAGCTTTTCCCATAATTGAAGAGTCCTGGCTGATATCTCTATGCAACAAAATAAAAGAGAGGGCAAGGGCACAGACAAAGAAAGATCTTCATTAGGAGTATTGTCTACCACATGGTTCCTCTAAACAAGAACTTTCTAAAGGACTGACATTTCCATTAAAAGGGCAGGCAGTTTCCTATGAAATGCCATTCAGTTTTAAAGGCTGAGCTTAGAAACAAATTAGAGCATGAATAACAGCTTCTAGGGCCATCTGTTGGTTGGTTGGTTGGCTCTTCTGGTGTTATCACAGCTGCCACCAGAACAATGACAGAATTCCATTATCACCAACAAAACCCCTTACATGCATTAAGGTCTGCTTTTTACCCCACAGTCCCTTTATACTGCTTAGGAAATCAAAATGTGCACCCAAGAAATTTACGCCCTCATTAGGCTCCTATACCCTGGCAAAGTGGTTAAAAAAAGGGGCTTCTGGGAGCAGGACTCTGGCTCCCTGTATTAAAAATAGAGTAAAAAAAATTAATGGGAGCAATAAAGTAAAATATCCACCATCCCCCACTTTTCCCTGAAGAGAAATGCACAGGCATGGACTCTAAAAAAGTAGCCAGTTCTTCTGACTTTGTGTTTCCCTGTTCCCACTTCACGTCTACACTCAATGCCACTCTGAATCTGTTAGTGCCAGCAAGAGTCTTTTAAGGGTTTTCATCATACTTAAAAAGCAGGACAGGGGAGCTCTAAATTAGCTTCCCAATCAACTTTTTAAGTAAGACTTAATAAGCCTACTGACTTTTCAGGAGTCGTTTAGTGCCACTTCCCTTCCCAGTCTTGCTGTGACACTCAGCAGCACTACAGAAGTGACTGCGCTTGCTTAAACTGCTGAATTGGAAGCTGATTTAGGTCTCTTCTCCTTCCTACTCTAGCAATTCACACTCACAAGGATAAGGAGATTTCAGTTAAAAAACAAAAGAAAAGTTACCCGAAAAGGATAAAAACCCACTCAGCTAAATTTATGAAATAAAGTAACCTTTTGCCAGTTGCACAACGTTGCTCATTCTCTGACCTAACCTTCAAAACAATGGAATCTTTCTTGATACTGCTAAAGAAATCATAATATAGAAATATTACCTTCCTTTGGATTTGCTTTTCATCTTGCATCTAAYGGGAAAATGGCTGGAGTTCTGTGATCTTTTCCAAGCTTCTTGCATTATCTTGTGAGCAGCTTGCTGCAGCTCTTTTTATTAACCTCCAGACCTTACTATTTAACCACAAATAGATTTAGGTCATGCATATTGAATTGTTTTGATGGCAGTCTAATGTTTAATAATAAACTTTACTCCAGAAAATTAAACAGTTCCAAAGCTGTGCTCCACAAATGTGGTTTTGGAAAGAGCACCATATGACAGCTCAGATGGGCAAAGAAACCACAGGACATTAGCAATGCTCAGTGCAGAGTCTTTCTAAGTTGAATAATTACTTAGAAATGATTATGACAGAGATAACAGGATATAACAGAAAATAAGGAAATAATAAAGTATCAAACAGCAAATGCCAGACAGCTGGCTATTAAAAGACAACCACCAAAAAAAATAAGTAATTGAATTACAAGCTGTTTAGGACCCTGAGAGTCATCTTTTTCGATATCTAGTAAGCTTTCCTCATAACTTTGATAATCCGATGTCCTTTATGGAACTTTATTGTGTAAAGGCAATGTAATATTTATTGGTTTGCAGATCAGTCCATCTTAGATTTGTTTTTCCTCCTTTCTGTTTACCACAAAAGTTTTTTAAATTTATGTATCTATCCACTGAAATATTTATRCAAGTAGGTTCCAGAGGGAAGCAATCTTGTTTTTGCAGATTGTAGTTGGTGCTCTGAGACAACTCCATGGAGTAAGTAAACACAGAATCAGAGAACTGGTTTTGTGCATGCTTTCCTCGGGCACATGCTCCCACTCACTTCTTCTAAGTATTTGAAATTTGGAATTACAGAAGAGCTAGCAGCTCTGCTGAAGCCAACAGGAGTGAAACATCTGAAATCTGCTGAAGATCTTTCCAGTGATTACTATTTTTGTTCTTTATCAAAGTTGACAGAAGCTCTTACTCTTTCAAATATAATAAACAGATTAGGCTATCTGCTACACTGATCTGAGGGTAAACTGCTTCATTTGATATGCCATTGACAGTCCTTGATTAAAAATATACCAATAAGGAAAACAGACTTCCTTGCAAAGATTAAAGTTTAAAGATGGCTTTCTGAACAGCAAACAGGCAGAAAAGAAAGTATTTTATGGGAAAGTGAATTATTTGGAACTGCAAYATCAAATGAGCCACGTACCACACCTTTGTCAGTGGGAATCCTGTCCAATTCAGTATATTTGATGTTTCTCATTCTAGATCATCAGCAAACTACCTTTCACTCCCCAAATTCATGTCTGTTGGCAGCCTTACTAAGGACTGCTGAAATAACACTGAATGTGGTATCACACACTAGTGGAGGCTCCACGGTGCCATCTAAAGCTTCTGTTACTAGGCAGTGTGGCACAGCTTATTCTATCACCCTTCACTGGTATCACAGCTTTCTGTGGGTTAAAAAGCAAACCTCAGTCTCTGTTGCTGTCAGTCTGATGATTTCTTTGAATGGTAAGATAGATGAAATACATGTATTACAGAGGAGACAATGCAGAAAAATTTAAGTCTTTTTTCTTGTTATGCAAACTTTCAATACCTAGAATTTGGGCTCTAAATTTGAGTCTATAATCTATTACTTTATGCATTAACATAAATATCCTTGCTAATATGTACTTGCTTGAATGAGACCCTCACTAAATTGCATCTGTGGATTTTTCTCACCCTTGCAGAAGCTTTAAGATTTATATTACAACATTCTCTCTTGGATCCCTGCCAAACTGTGTTCCACTTTCTTCAATGAAACTGTGAGGTTCTAGGCAGCTATTTCCTCTTCAAATCTCACCTCTCATCATAATTTGCTATTTTCAGCAGCAACATTAGTGACTTTTATTTTTTTGTTGATTCTCTTCCTCATCCCATCTTATGTTCCTTCCTCATGCTTCTTTCTCAAAGTTGACTTCACCTATCATCCCTCTATGAAGCTGGTTCACCTCTTATGGTCAATCCCCCCACATCTCGTTCCACATCTCTCCCTTATGATCCACCAACATTTCCTTCACCTTCACATCTTCACTCAAACTTCAGATTCCTTTCTTCTTTCCAAAACAAAATACTTTCTTTTTCTTGCTTTCTCCACTGCTCTGGGGATTTCTCACCAATCTTCCTGTCAGTCAGATTATTGCCCATTCATCTTTCTTCTAACATATGTAAAGCATTATTAAGTTTTGTCATCTGTTCATCCACAGATTTGTAAACTATCCAATACTTATTTTTCACTGTGACAACAAAACCACTTGATAATGCATTACTTGTTTTCCATCTTAATTCAGTAGCTCCCATCTCCTCTCAGATTTTTATGATGCCCACACAATATCCTTTTAATTTACACAAATGGATGGATGTGGCATGCATTCAAGTAGCCTCCCTGGGAGAATTCTCATTCTCTCATATGGCCAGAAGAACAAAAGCAAGCAGCTGTTTAAAAGGTCATCAGGAAATACAAACTGCAAAAATAGCCCCATCATTTAACCCATACTATGCCTACCTTTCAGGCCCTTCACTAGGCCCTGTGGCACATCACATCAAGCTGAATTTTTCATTATCTTCAAAATATGCACAGCTTTTTCCTGCCTAAACTGTAACATTCCTTTCTTGTGAGAACCTTCTTGACATTTACACTCTTACTCTTTAACTAATGGCAGCATTCCCACCTCGTGACTTCTTTTCTTCTGTTCAGTTTTTGGCCTTCATCTATAATAGTATGAGTCCACTGACTCACAAATGTTTTTGCCCTGGTACCCACAAATGCTGTTGTACAACAGTCAAATACATTTCTTATACCCATGCTTAATAGAGCTTGGCACAAAAAAACCAAGCAAATTAAGCTCCTCATTGTGTCCACCTCATCTTGTTATATAAGTAACTTTTGGTCACAGACATCTTTTCGTGTGTCTGAAGACTCCATCCACCGCCTGGCCCAGCTCCTCAGCTAGTCTGAACTGGCCTCGCACTTCAATTCATTTGAGGCTCTTTCCCCAAGTTAGAACTGTTATTAATAATAAAACCTTTTGTCAAACAAAAAAATTAGAGGAAAAATAAATTAAGTCAACAGTACACAGAGGCGGTAATGAATGCCAGTTTACACACTATAATACTGTACCTTGCCATATGTTCAAGTAGCTTTCCTTGGAGAATTCCACCTCTCTCATATGGACAGAAGAATGAGAACAACAAACTGTTGAAAAGGTCATCAAGAAATACAAACATCACAGATGGCATAGGTGAAAGCATGGCAAAAAAGCAGAGTGCAGAAAGAACATGTAGGAGTATCATTCTCTAATTGGCAGTACTGAGATAGAAAGTGCACTTGTATACTACCTTTATTAATATTAAAATGACTATTGCAAGGATACCTTACAATGTACTTGCCAACTGGTCCTTTTTCTAATAGAGAGATGAAACAACTTCTCCTGTCACTGACATTCTGTTCTGATCGTTTCTCCTTTTCAGGAGGTTTTAAAGAAAACTGAGTAATCCAGTGATCGCAGAGGGGCACTCTGATGTCCTGCAGAGGAGTTATCTCTTCACAGAAAGTTACCTTAGAATTCAAGGTTTTAAAGTACACTTCCTGTCCTAAGCAGGAATAAATACATTTCTTGGCTCACTGATGTCCAGAGAGCCTCCACTCCCTGTTGTGCCTGTTAAAGAAACTCATGAAGAGTACCAGGAGTTTCACCTGTTTCCTCAGTGACTCTCTTAGATCAGATGATTTTTCTTACATAATGCAAGGTCATTAAATCACATTTCATCACACTCTAAAAGAACTATGTAGAGAAAGATATTCAGATACCATGACTAAAGCACAAGGTGAGTGTAGACCTTGTTAGAGTAGCTGGTTAAAAGTTCACCTTAGTTAAACCAACAGAGTGTTTACTGAAAAAAATGTGTTTTTTCAGAGAGGCTTTAGCCTTGAAAAAAATGCATTGTC
Organism: Apteryx rowi; assembly: GCF_003343035.1. Lineage (NCBI taxonomy): Eukaryota > Metazoa > Chordata > Aves > Apterygiformes > Apterygidae > Apteryx > Apteryx rowi. Next base: position 8,369,944 of record NW_020447196.1, on the reverse strand, counting down.
ATAACCTGGCAGGCACTGGATACCATCAAAAACTCAACAGTTTTCTGTAGTTCTAAGATACTGTGCTGTTTGCCTATACATAGAAAGAAAAGAATTGTGATATTTAAGGTAGAAGTATAGCAAAAAGAAAATACAGATGTAGAGACTCAGAGCCATTCTGTTAAAGAACAGCTTTCCCAGTGACCACTATAGGCTAATTCTGCCTGTAAGAGTATGGAAAGAGAAGGAACACAAGAAGAGTTCTCCACAATTTTTTCCCTAAGCTAGACTTGACACAACCGTGAAATATAGATTCTTTTAGGCTAGTACCAACAATGATATTATCACCCCTAGAGTAGATGGATGCCAGAGCAGGTTGAGTCCTCATCTTTGAGCTAACAGAATTTGGTCCAGTAGCTACAGTACTAGGAAATATTGGAAAGTTTTAGCCCTACCCAAGAGCTCAAAACATGGAGGCACACGTTATGTCCTGGGACGTGACTCTCCTCCATTCAGAATAGATAATGAAGACTTGAGCAGTTCACTATGCAGTATGCAATTATCTGCTATAATACCATGCAAGGAGAAGAAAAAACAAACTTGGAAGAAAGAATCGCAGCATCACCTCAGGGTAGACCACGCTCATACAGGCTGCCATAATCAAAAGGAGGATGGCAATGATTCTTCACACTTGGAGAGAGGATTGCTTAGTTCAGAGACATTCACTATTTGCAGGAACTAATCACAAAAAAATTGTGATGATTTAACAACCATTCTCTTAGGGAAGCAGTCTAATGCTAATTTGCTGCTCATCAGGATTGTTTTCTTCAAACTGAAAGCCTAAAAAGGCTCAGGCCAAAAGGAAAGCTTAAAAATAAGCTTAAAAATCAGCCTGATCATGCAGCAAACCAGAAAGCTTAAGGGAAAGCTTTTCAAGAAAGCATGCAGAGATGGTAGGACCTTAAGAGCTTGACTATGCAGGGAAGTTACTGAGGATAAATTACAACATGAATAYAAAGTGCATTGGCAATTCCTTACTAATTTACTGTGTGAGAATACTAATGGTTTTGATGCTACAGAGTCCACGGAGAAGGTTGGGTCTGCTGATGAACTTACCATCTTCTACTGTTTGCTACAGCCCCCTCCAAAAGACTGTCAAAACCAACGGTTTAATAGCCCACGGAACAGCTCCTTACTTGCTGCAGACCAGCATGTTACCACCATATGTGACTATAAATTGCAGCAAGGTTAAGAAATTCTTTGAAGTGACTATGGGCCCTGCTGTGGCATGGTAATGTCAAACAGAAGCCCATTGCAGAGAACTGGGCCTAGTGACTTTATCAGGCTTATCATTTTTGGCTGTGGCTAATTGTCAGTCAGTACCTGTATTTTTTATAAGAATGCCTTTTCATAGGGTAAGCTTAATCCATTTGCAAAGTGGATTAAATAAAGAGTATTCTAAGTGTGAAATAAGAGCATCCAGAGGCAGAGCTATTGCAGAACAGTATCAGAGGACGCAAAGTATTTTTAGCTTAAAACATGTATTGTACCAGAAAGTAAAAGAATGTGTAAAATGCCTGTATCACATGAGAAAACRAAACCAACAGGAAATAACTTTTCCTAATGACTAGATCTAGTTTGCCATAGTATTCATGTGGCCTTTCAGGCAGGAGACAGTGTCTGTATGCAATGTCATGATCATTGCTCAAAAAGGGCAGGGCTTGCAAAAATAAAAAAAAGAGAAATTTTTTATCTAAAGAAGAGAGGAGGTTCTTTAACTTCAGGCTTCCTGCCTGAAGTTCTGGGACTTGAAAGAGAAGAAGCACTTTTTCACATCCACTTTCATTTTCTTTCTCTTCTTTCATTAATAATGAGGAATTTCAGAAATGATCACACTTTACGCTCTTTCTCTGTCTTCATCTTTATACACTTTCACAGAAGCCTTCTACCAGGRCATGGCAATTCATTTAGCATCATCATTAATTGTTTACTAAATCTCTTAATTGTGACAGAGTGGTTTTCTGAGCTCAAGGGACTGTAGCAGTTTCTTAGATACACCAGAATTGAAGAGCAAATCAGCATTAGAAATATGGCTGACAATCATGCTGAGCATATGTCAGATGGCATCTCTCACAAGCAGAACAGTGCACTGGGACTGGATTCAGAACAGCTGCATGCTCTGAGTAAGAGGAACAGAGGAAGACACACAAGAACTCTGTGAGAGAGGAATTAAAAAAAAAAGAGATGACAGTTACGGATAACAGTAAGTGAAAAATGAAGTATTCTTTCCCTTAGCAATTCAGAGAGATTTTGGAAGGGGAGATAGGCAACCAAAGCAACAGAATTAACCTTGACCCAAGATGACATTCTCCCAATATGTAGATACTACAGTTGCCAGATATCTCGGTCAGGTGGAAAGCTTTGCGTTCCAGCTACACAAYATCGAAGAGGTTTCTGAGGTGGTCACACATGGTAAAGAAGTGAGAGACAGTAAAAATACTGTCTACTGTCAGTAATTGTCACAGCTGCACTCCTGAGCAGGATGGTACCATGCTTATTCAAAGATCTGGTCTCCTTGCCATCGTTCTACTGCAATTCCACCAAGACTTTAAGTCTCAGGCGGACGTGAATTTCTCTTTTTAGCATTAACGCAGTCTTTCCAAAAGTGATGAGTAGATCCAAGTGGGTTGGCAGAAAGGGGAGGAGAAAGAGAGAGAAGGAATTGTTATGAATGTTAATTTTGGATGGGGAGGAGAAGGCAGGCATGAGCAATTCTACAGAGGACAGAAAATAAAGGAGAAAAAGTTTGAAAAACAATGTGTTCATTTTAAAGCCTTTTGACCACCCCATAATCTTCTACATTTTCCATTTGTTTGTACTATCTTGGTTATTTTGATAAATTTTCTGAAATAAAGCTTCTTTGCCTTGTTTTATTTGGTCATCAATCAGGCTGCGTTTCTTTCCTCTGGCTATAGCAGAAAGGCTGATGCAGGAGGATGCTACCCTTTGCTCTACTGGTAGCAATACTGAGAGTGCTTTCATTCCTGAGAGAAAGGCTGCTTCTACCAACCACTCCCAAAGGGTTTTGGCCAGCAGTCAGCATTAGTCCAGCACTAATTTTATACATCACTTTCAGTAATTTCAGAAACTGCTGTCTGGTTAAGGATGAAGATTCCCAATAAAAGTCAGATTTTTAGTGTCTAAACACATAGAGAAATTAATTAATAGAAGTTTCCAGACTATGTCTYAGATGTTTTCTGTTGTTGGTTCCCAAAATTTTAAGTTTGATAAAACTATCAGCAGGGCAATTAGAAAGTTGAGGTGAAATCCTCGCCCTCAGTGACATGGGCAGGTGATTAATCAACGGAACTAGGGTTATAAGAAGTTTTGAACATGTGCCTAAAAGTCTTTAGAATTTTGCCAAATATTAAAAAAAAAATTTTAGGTGGCTTAAACAGGAGCTGACAAGTGGTTTTGTTTCTTTGGTCTGCATGAAAAGTATCACTATCTTGAGACTGCTGTCTAAATGGAAACTCAAAGTAATTTACGGAGAAGTGTGAAGTTAAGACGCACTAAATTCCTGTGTGGACACTCAATCAGAAGGAAAAGTGGCCCTATTTTGCTTTAGTTAAATTTAAAGGTTACCTCAATTCCAAAACTAGTTTACATCCGAACAGAACACAGCACTAGAGGGTATATTGGCATTACTAGGTCTAGCCCCCAGCAATAGCACTCACCCATCTAATAGACATTTAGTCCCCAAAGATCTACATAAGGCTACTCTATATGTGAATTTTCCAGACTTTAAAAAAGAATTTTCCCTAGCAGGAAATTCTTACATTAGGATAAATTTTCCGCATTTTATTGACTTGACCATGTTGGCTGGACACCTCATAGTCCTGAGCAAGTGCCCTGAACTGACCTTCTGCCTGTCCAGAAATTCTAGCTACATAGTAGCCCAGTCCCAGTCAGACTACTGCACACGGCAAACTTCCCAGAAAGGCTGCACCTACTGTATATGCTCTCCTTAGTGCCCACATATGTAGTTCTCTCTGGGAAGTTGTGGGCAGCAGAAGGGAAGCCCTAAATCCAGAACATCCAATAGATTGCCTTCATGCCTTATAAGCCATAAATCTGGCACAGATTGTTCAGATACTTTAAGATTTCTAGACGTCTGACCCAAATCCACAAAGTTCCCTGTCATAAGAGATCAAGAGATTTTTTTAAAATGTACTTCGATTAACATGCCTAACATTTGCACTTTTAGTTAATTCACCTTAATTATTGATGTGAACAAGCTTATAACCCAGAAGCCGCCAAAGCCCCACTCCAAAAGTGGCCAGAAAAGGGTCGTCAATGAGGTTCATTAATAATGGTAGGATGCTAACAAAATACAAGCTCTGAAAGTGCTTGGGTGCAATTTCTTATTTCCTTTGCTCTTGTTTAAACCATTAAAAATGGTGTGTACCTTTAAGGGCTTCTTCTTCATTGTCTCGGTGGCCTTGAATAGTTTAGTCATTGGCTGTCTTTTGGTTCAGCTTTCTTCCACACTCAGCACTGGAAACACAAGAGGAACTGTACTCTTCATTAGAAAGCAAAAGAAAACTGACAAAAATAGTGTAATAGATAGTCCACTGAATAAAAATATTGCTTGGTCTAAAAACAAGGGAAAAAGGATGCTTTACAATATAAAGAACAGCACACAAAGACAGTGAGTCATAGTGGACAACCTACAGAGGACCACAAATCAGACACAAGGGAAATCAGAGGGACATCAAGAAATGAAATATTAGCATGGGAAAAACAAATCATATGGCACAGTAAAACTCACAGAAAATTCCCTCAAATAGACAGGGCAGCTGGACTCCTCATCCCCCTGTGCACCATATACCTATGTAAAATAGAGGTAAAAAGCTGTAGTAATAAAAACTGCCGGTTTCATGGGCACTGCATGACTGTTGCTTTAGGCTTAACACATGGTGCAAGTAGATGGCATATCAAGTTCAGGGTGTTCTTCTTTGCTGCCTCTTAGTATTTGTTAAGCTAAACCTGTGGTACTAACCTAATGTTGCACATTTGGAGAAAGACTGATATCCTGAGTCTGATGAGCAGTGCTTCACACCCCTGGCTTTTTCCCACTATCTAAATCAGCATAAGTGCATGTGTTAGATTGGGTTTTGCTACATAGTGCCAGTCACAGATTCCACCCCACCCTGCCCCAGCTGCTGCTTGATCCTCATTTCAACACAGTATATAAGCACATTCCTCTGTCCATATGCATTTTAGAAAACGTTTATGAATATTCTTCAATTTAGGCATCAGACAACAATCAGACTTAATCAGAACCCTAAAAATAAATGTGTATTGCAATTTCTGCTGGATATGAGCAGGAGGTTGAAATGGGGACTTTGCATGTGCACAAAAAGTCTTACGAAGGCAAGGTAGGAAAATTTTAATCAGCTGTGCTACAAACACAGTTAAATCTGCCTTCTCCTCACGTGGAGACAGGAGGAAGGTTTTAGAATGGACGGCTGATTCTAGTAAAAAAATGTTCCTGTATTCACTTGAAAGCCACAGGGGGAAGTTAAGAGGAGGATGGCAGGACAGGGTGGGAGGAAAGGAAAATCTCTGATGTGGAAAAACTTCATTGCTTTTCTCCAATAAACAAATATTAATACTTCATTTCTAGTCATCTAAAAAAGGACACATCAAAAAGTATCCCCAGCAGTAAAAGGCACTGCCCTGTTACCCTCCCACTGTACACATTTAAACCAAAGGGCAAATAAATGTTGGCAAACAGAAATGTGATGACTAACAGTATTTTCTTTGCTACAGTAGCTGGAAGGAGAAAAAAATCCCCCAGAAAGATTAAGAAGCAAACATAAAACTGATCTTGAAATTCCTATTTGTTGATGCCCCAGGGCAGGTACTTTTTCAACATTACACCTATTTTTGAAAAGTACCTGCCCACTGGGGCACCTATGCTACTGAGAACTAGCCTGTTTTCAGATACAGAAACACTGACTTGCTCGGTAAAAAATGAAATTAACCAACGCCCCCCCTGATTAAAACAGATATTAGACATACAGAAAGTCTGAAGGAAAACATTTATTGAAAAGTATTATTTAATTCTGAGGGACTTCATACAAGTGGGAGGAAGACTGAATGCATTTAAAAGGACCTGAATTTTAACCCCAGGAATGATTCCTCATTTTATAAGCTCTCTAAACTCCAGGTTGCAAATCAAGAGAAGGAGGCTTAAATTCTATCCATCAACAAACTAGATTACTGTTCTGCCTTAAAGGTTCCTTTTTCTTTCCCCCTCAGTAATTCTGGCATTCACCAGCTCAGTTTTTTATTTGTGGCACATATGCAGACTGGAATAATACTATACTTAATGGACATAAGATATTCTTGCAGGTATAATTGTTAATTCTTAGGGAAACCTTCATAAGATTACCTTACCCCCTGCCTATTGCTATTCTAGCCCCTAGCAGGGGGGGATCTTTTACCTGATGTTTACTAATTGTGTTTATTTCAAACACATTTGATTCTTAGAAAAGCTGCTCAGGTTCTGCTTGCATTTTAAATTTGCAGGTTTACTGTAAAATGCCAGGCATATTGAGATGAATCAAACTCATCTGAGCATGAATGAAATGTAGCGAGAAAGTCCCTTCTGGCATCATTTCTGGGATTAGTAATTTGTGAAATTGTGGTGATGCAAGGGAACAGCATGAGAAAGCCATTTCCTTCCCCTTTGTCCAGTCTAAATGCAAATCTGAACTTTCTTGGCAGTTCATTTGCATATTAATGCATATAGTATTCCACTCCAGAGATCACTTTAGATTCTCTAAATTAAGTTGGGTGGGTGGGCTGAGGGAAAAGGGTCATTTCTGTCATACCAGCACAGATATTCTTAGATACTTTACCAAAAAAGACAGAAAGCAGGCAATTATTTTACTTGCCCTATCACTATTTCAATTTGCCAACTGGCCCACTGAGGAAATACGGAGGATGAAAGGCAATGGTTGACCAGAAGGAGGGAAATGCTTCATGTCACTGAAGAAGAACAAACATGATGAAATTAAGAAAGGGTAAGAGTGCACTCCAGTCTAATTAGCATTTCTTCCTAGTAGCTTGGGAAATGTCAGCCACCAGTTGGTGGCAAAATAAAGATGTAATGTGAGTAATAATGAATTAAATTGTGGCTATTTGCATTGAAATGCTAAGATAATGATCTGAAATTACTATTGTAAATATTCCCCTTGACAGTTGAAAATTGGACTTAAAGCTAATAGTACTTTGGATGAACTTTAAGCCATGAAATCACTTTTAATGCTTTACACTCCTTTTGGCTATGACAATGCGTTTCAGAAAGTTAATTTACCTCTGTTTTGTTCAAGCTGTTTGGTAATTGATGCATACATCATGGAGGTTTTAATGAACAACTACAGGGACTATTTACCCTATTCACTAAGTATAACYGAAACACTTGATTACTACCCCTGAGCCGAAAAAACCAATAGAGTCAAGCACAACAAATATTTTTGGCTGGGGACTGAGGGAGGTGACAACAGCAAGGATCTGTTTAAATACAAAGAAAAAGCTAGCATTTTCAGAAAATGCTTGAACATTCCAGATACATCTTCTTGCATTAGCTGCAATTTATAGTTTTGCTGTTAGATTAGGAATTGCTTAGGGAGAATTTATGTCTGTATGTCTACAAACGAGAAGTACTGTCAGAGCGGGGTTAGCCGACAAAGCAGAAAAGCAGCAGATATCTTCACAGCATCTGTCGTGTAAATAGCTTTCTAGTAACAGTGCATTTAAAATGAGGGTTTATTTCCAGACTGTAGAGCCTAATTACATTGTAACATTATTTTTGCCATAAGACACATTTTTATTTAAAAATAGRTGATGTAAAACCTATAAGCATTGCACAGAATTATATCATGCTTATGAAAAGTGGTTTTGCTATACTGGCACAATTAAAAGTAATGCTGAAGACTTAAAGAGTGATGAGACTTCTGGGTATCTAAACTGAGACCTCTTGATGGCCCTTGCTTTCAGAAAGTACTCTTTTCTTGAAGGCATCCTGCAATGGGCAGTGAAAAATGGATGTACTTCAAAAAATCGTAAGTTTTTCAGATGTTGGACAGAATACATTACTTACAGGGCTGCTGAAATCCAGACTAGCAAGTCTATATTCAGTATACCAACCCCCAAATCTGCATAAATAGCCAAAACAGCCTTCTTGAACTCTAGCAAAAATTTGCCCTAGCCTAAGCCCTGACTCTTTCAACTGCCATAGTCTTAGGGCTCTCCACTCTTCATGAGCTTTCAAGAAGTGGGTCTGCAGGCCCCAGTCTCAGGATCCTCTGAAGTCAAATAGCTATTTGCTTTAATGTCCCATCTCTAGTACGGAATTACTGAGCCAAATTACATTCTCTTATTTATGTGGATCAGCTGCTTTGTTGATCTTCCACCTTTTAGTTACTAGAAATACACGCCATATATACGAAAGAGAAAATACAGAAAAACAGAAGCCAAACACTGGCCTTTTTTTAAGCCAAACATGTCAAGTTAAAAGGCCTAGTAGTCCAACTATATGCAGCTCATGGTGCTTCAGGTGTTAATTGATAGTTAGCTCTTGTTCTGGATCTGTGCAGCTCCTGCACAACGGTTCTTAACTAGGTTACTAGAAACCAGATTAAAAAAAAACACTCTATTGAATCTTCTTGCATTTCATAYATGCTATATTTAGGGATGTAACTAAGCAGAAACACTGTCATTATATTTATCACACAGTATCCTACTGCAGGAATAGTTAAGAAACATTTTCTTTTCCAGTTCACATTCAGAGTCAAGTGAATCACTGCATTTCTAGTCTTCTCAAGATTTTATATTTTAGTCTTTCTGTATTATTTTCTAAAACTGAGATAACTCTTCTAGATGGATGGGTAAAATATATTTTTTCATCTGTATGGAAATGTCATGATTTAGGCAGCACAAAGACCATAGCAAAGGCTTTATCAACGACCAAATACCCCTTATTTACTATGCCCACTGCAGTGCATCCAGAATTGGATATAAAGCTGCATGAGCTCACACAGCTCAAGGGAGATAAGTGAGCAGAATTCAAGGTATTTTGGAAAAATACTGGGAGAATATGCTGGTATGTGGGAAATGCTAAGCATCCCTAGGCATCTTTCCCAGTTTGTGAAATCCTAAAAATGAGACACAACATACAGCCTGGAAAGCAATAAACATAGAACTGACAATGTAGAAACCTTAAAGTATATTGAAATACATGTGACAAAGTCCTGATATCACCTCACTATCAAGAGTCTGTACTGTGGATGCATTTTCTGCAACATAAATTTGTGTAAAGCGTAGCTAAATTTCAGACTTTTATGAGTTATTTGTCTTGAAATGTAGTTCTTTAGAGATATAGGTTAATGAGATCTATTGGGGGATTTGGTGAAAAGTGTCATGTAAAACAAACAGCTGAACGAGAAACAGGGGTGGGGAAGATCCTGCCTACAGGTAGTTGGACCCTCAAGTCCTTGCCTTCTGCCCTGCGAGTCTCCTTCACTTCTGGCTCCTGTTCCTCATCTCAGTTGCACCTTTTATACTCATCTCCTTCATGGAGGAGTATAGAAATGAGATGCCAAGTGGCTACATCTCTACTTACAGTTTTGATGCAGTGAGTGAAATGCTTATGTGACAGACTTACTAAAGGTCTGACTTTTGTCAGCTCTGTTTTTATGATTATGCATTTGATCAGAAAAACAAAGATGGAAAATGCTGTAAATGTGAATACAAGTTTAAACATACACTATTAACACTCTTGACTTTTGTAGTTTGCCCCTTACCTTAGCATTAACAGCTTCGGACATTTGATTGCCTTGATTTTTACAAGGAGGGAAAAAAAAGAGAATTGCTTCTTGTTAACAGTGTTACTATTTAAACAGTTTTAGTTAAGCTTTGAAAAGCACCTTCCTTTCAGGTCAATAAAATGGCTGCAGGCCAGGTTCCCATCTGTGCTTAAGTTTTATTTGCTGGCTGGAAACAATTTTCTACTGGGTCTGTTCAACAGGAAAGCAGTGTAGCAGGATGGCATTCTGCTAGCATGTGGCTAAATCCAACTTCAGTGACTACCATATCTCAAAAGTTTCAGTCACACCAATACAATATATCCCATAGTCTGATTTTTCAAGGGACAGGGAATAAAGGCTTAGTGATAGAAGTCAGCAATGCGCAAGCAGCGTTACAATCGTTTACTAAATAAATCCCAAAGCATTCCAAGGAATGCAGCTCCGAGATATCCTGGAAGAGATACAGAAAAAGTTTCTCATGAACCTAGTTTAAACAGACTGTACACCTCTCTTCTCCCCTTTCCTGTCTCACTCCCACATATATGCTCCAGCCAAGTGAATTAATGACCTCTACTTTCTCCGTAAATTCCATCCTTTCTCTTTACAATTCAACACCAGATGTTTAATCAGAAACATTCTGAATTTGATGAAAATACCTACATTCCTAAACCATTTTTCCAGGGTCAAAAATCCAATTCTTACTGTGCCAAGAGAGACTACTCCACGAGAAACTTCCCCACGCAGCTAATGAGATCCTGAGACAGCAGGGTTTGTATCTCTAGACAAAGTCACAGCTTTCGGGCCTCTTGATCCCAAAGCTTAAAATCCTGAGACCTGAGCAGTAYAACTGAGGAAGTATGGATGCTTCCTTATTCAGTCCATAAGCAGAAAGGTCCGAAGTTGCCAATGTTAATTTGCCAGCTCTGTCTGTGTTCTACCACGTTTTTCCAGCAGATTTTACACTTCAGTGGAAAACAACCATAAAAATTTCATCAAATGCTTACCAAGTCATGTGAAAAATTTGAAAATATTTGGTCTCAATTTGATTGAGACTAAAAAATGCCTCCTTTCTCCTCTTTCCTTCCTTGTCCCCCTGCATATTACTACAAACCAACCAGCCAAATGAATGTATTATCTTTGCTTCCTCTGTTAGGCCTGTCCCTTCTCTCTAGAATGGAAAAACAGCCATTGCAATATCAGTATATGTTTCAGGGGAGCAGCCCTGTATCTTTCAGAAGAAGGGGGAAGAACCTGTTCCCTAACTGGTGGTGAAAGTGAAACCAGAGAAGGGAGAAAATTTAGGGTGACGAGCCTGCACGGCAGACCTAGAAGGCACCGAAAGTTGTTCACAACAGAATGCTTGGCTACATAGCATGTCTGTAGCAAACACACAAAAATAACTTGAGAAACAATGCAGAACAAGAGATGACAAGGAGAGGTTGATGGGACATTTTGGAAGGCTGAGGACTGGCTGCCTGAAAAGCTGACCTATTCGCTATATAGGTCAGCCTGCCATATGTAATGAGCTGTCGCAGTATGTTGTAAAACTGCTGCAAGAAACCACTGCTATAGCTTTATCTCTTTCCTATTAAGAGTAAAGGTCAGGCACAAGCTCCTTCTGTTGCTCTTGGCTGTTCTGCATGAAGGCCATGGAAGGAACCCATTACAGAATAAAAGTGAATTGCTCCAGGCTCATAAGTTGCATCGCCAGTGGGGAAGCATATTGCTAATAAAAATGGTCTGGTAGTAAATCATTTAATTTCTTGGCTGCTCCTACCCTCATTTTCGGATGGAAGTTGACGTTTTAAGAGTTTTAAAATTCAGCTCTGATCAGGAAATGAAGTTAGTTGGTTGAAAAGCAGCTGTTTGAAACAGCTTTGCTCCTTCTTAAGCCTCAACGGAGCTTCAAATCAGCAACTGATACAGAGAGATACAAATGTACAATCTCTGGKTTTTGTTTTGTTTTTTAATAAATTACAATTGAATGTCCTTCCTCATTGGCATGCTGTTTCATCAGTCTTGCCAGGGCTCACTACAAAAGGACTGCCTATAGCATTGTTTACTCATGTGAGAGTTAGAGAACCCGGGTTGTACCTGTGCTTTTCTGCTGAGTGGTTGTACGAAGCCACTCCATCCTTCTGTGTTTTTGTCCTCGGTCCTGTTTTAAGACATTGACTCTTTAGGGAAGACACTGTGTTTATTTGCATTTTTGCCTGACTTATGTAAATTTGTGCAAAAATTAATTTGCCTAATATCAGACACTATAATAATAGGATATAAATATCATAACATAATAATTCTTACATTTCAGTTCCAAAATACCATGTTATGCTGATTTTGTGTGGGGGTATGCTGGCTTAGACCATGAATGACTCATTAAGATCATTATAATTTCTAGGTATATTCAAATTTTATTTATCTGATTATCTTTTCTTTGACCCTCCCTTAGAGACTTCCTGTTTTATTTATAGCACTTTCTTCCCCGTCTTAGATCTGCTAGATATCAGCCTGCTTACAGCCCAACCACAAAATCTCTGTGATCACCACTACTACACTACTCCCGCTGCAAGCTGGTTATTACTTTGCTGGATTAAGAGTCTGAAAGTAAAGAATGCTTCTTAGCTGTATTTGCTATATATTTATGATGGCTGAAAGTGATACATTATTACTGCAATGAGAATGTTACTTTCAAATATTCATGGAACTGTTCCTTTTTTTGTCTYGTCCAATAGCTGAGATTGATAGATTTTAATGGTCCCCCTTATTGATCTTGTAATTTGCACTAGTCTAGTTTATTGAGCAATTTCATTTTAAAGGGGCTTATGTACTCTATAAAACTGAAGTAAATTAGTACACTTCTTGCACTTCATAAAATCTTCAGAGGCCAAACAGTTGCCATGAAAAGTGCCTACATTTTAGTGAAATGATTGTCTTGAATATGAGAGAGTTTAGGGAATGCATAAAGGTTTTAACATCTTGCACATAATAAGACACTCTGCATCATAAAACAAGATTCTGAAAAAGCAGACTATATCAGGAAGAAGAAAGCTTAAGTAAACATGTAAAATAGTTTATTAAATTTTCTTCATGACACAGTCTAGGCTACTTGGTACCAATTTCAACACAAAAAGTATATTTGTGTGGCTACAGAAGATCAGTTATGCACTTCAATATAGGCATCCCACAGCTAACCTATTTTCCAGAAGTGACATAAAAAATTAGTAAAGGAAAATCAAGCAGTTTCATGGTACCATGCAGAGGAACAAGTGTTTCTGATATGTTTAACAAAACTAATTAGAGTAAGACTGGGAAAAATCTGCTGCTTAAGGATTGATTCTCAGGTTCATATTTTTATTACTTTTCATACTGTCATAATTATTTGCTGTTTTGTTGTTTGCAAAAATATCAACATCAGCATCAATAGTAGGTGGTAGGAAGTGGAAGAATCTTATCTAAGCCATTCCATATTCATCTTTTTGCTCATGACTAGCATTCCATGAGGTTTCAGAGATAATACTTTAAATATAATCAAAAGAAGGTAGTTATTAGTTCTGAAAAATACAGAATTGGGTCATTCTTTACTTTTGTTAAAACAGAAATGTCATTAAAAAAAGCTGGTAGGTTACTCTGAAAAATTGTTACATTTTCAGAAAAGTCAGAATAGATAGAGAAAGAAAAGGAACAACAGGAAAAAGATAAGAAAGAATTTAAAAGGTATTTAAACTCTAATTTATTGAAACCAATAGAAAGCCTTTTCAATTCCAACTTTGTCTTAGGCCTTTGGTTTGGATGAAAGTATGTTCAAGTCCTTACAGTATCTGACTTTGAATCAGAGCTCTGAGATTCTATTTTCAGCTCTGCTACTACTTTGCTCTGCAGTTTCAGATACAATGTTTCCATTTCTGTGCTTAACTTCCCTTCTTACTTTACCAATAATGTAAACTCTGCCAACTCCCAATGCATCTTAATACACAAAACTATGAGCAGTGACTTATGGTACTTACGATATTGGAATGTAGTTATATACTGTAATTTTTAATTTGTTGGATTGACCTACAGATATACATCAGTAGTACATTAATGGAGGGACTCAGTTATTTAAACAAGTAATGAACAAGTCACACACTTTATGTGATAAAGAACGATGGAGTTAGAATTTCAGCCTCAGATAATTATAGACTTTGCAGACAGCCTCCAGTAAGCTGTTGATGGGTATATATAATCCCCCAAYTGTACGTGACTATGCCCGTATGCTTTGTAATAGCTGTTTTGGCTGATGGTATCCAGATTTTACTTTAGAACATCTACAAATTATTATACAAGTACAAATAAAAGTCAAACTATTTTAGTATCTCCTGTTTCACACTTCAAACAACAAATGCTTTTTCCATTATTGTAGATGCACCTTGGATTTGTGGGATATACAATACAGGTACCCATAAACTCTGTTATTTACCACACATTTCTGATTAAAGCTTCCAAATAGATGGTAAGTACAAATATTACTACAAATAATACATAGCATCTCTTTTGATTTCAAATAGCTGCTCAAACAGACAACTGTGCTACTTAGTAAGTTATAGCCTCTTATTTTATTTACAGTTCCTATGGTTTTAGCAGYACTTCAAGAAAATTATTACAGCCTGTAAGGAAGTTTGTGAGAGTCCTGAAAAAATTAGTAATTTGAAATATATTTTGCTTTTCCTAAAATTAAATATAGAATAACATTAATAAAGTAAGCTTCTCCCATGTTTCTTTGTTTATCACTCTTTCAGTAAAAAAGTCATGGAGGACTAGACCAGACACCCATCAAGTCCAGTATCCTCTTCCTACTGTGCTCCCTTCTGGTCCTTCACTTAAAATTTTAGACCCTTTGACCCACATCCCTGTTCCTTTTTCATGTCTTGCTCCCCTTCCCTACCCCAGTTGTTTTCAGTTTCTGTATCCCTACCTTCTTCTTCCAGGAAAGCTGATAATTTTCCTTTTACAACAGCTGAAGCCTGGAAGYATCCAGTAAGGCCAACAGTGGATTTCAGAAGGAGGAGAAATACAGACTAATCCTGTCTAGGTATATCCTCCCAGCCTCCAATTATCAGCAGTTAATGGGCTTCCTGATTCAGAGGCTTTATAGCCCTGATGGACTTTTCCTCTGTGAATTTGTATAATCCTTTTTAGACCTCTTGTATACTCTCTGCCTCTCCAACAACCTGTGGCAATGAGTTCCATGATTTCATTATGTGCTGAGCAAATGTACAGCTGATAAACATGGACTTATTACTCATTTTAGTGCAATTTCTATGCATGTCACGGTTTAGGAATGTGTCCTTAAATGCTTATGGGATATGCACATTAGCCTGACTTTACAATCTAAGACAYGCAAATTGGTCTTTATACCAACTAAAACCTGTTAAATCAATGGAGTTTCACATGGACGTATGGTCTGCCCACACAGATTGAATTACAGGTTGAGGGCTATATAATTGTAGTAAACAGTGCATAATTACTAGAATAACACTCTTTTTGTTACCTCTGAACACTGAGAATATTTCCTACACTGAAAAGGTTATTCACAAAGACAGTACAGCTCCTTTACAAAAAAATAAAACAAAAAGTTACAAGAAAGCACAGCCTATTTTTAACACTTCCATTTGTCATGAAGTGACAGAGAAGTCAAAACTTCAAATTAGAAAAATAAGGTAAAAATGTATATGAAACTTCAGTAGTGTCTGGTAGTTGCATTGTGCAATTGTACTTATCAAAAGCTATACTGGCAGCTTTTTCATACCAGGTTAAAGGAAAGTATAATTATTTGTTTATATTTGCAAGTTCTAAGAATTCTATGTACATATTTCATTTGACTACATCACAAAAGAATAATTTATTGCAACTACCTAGCAAAGAGCTCCCAAAACCAGCTGTTTCAATTCTTCACTCATTTCCTTCAGAATGTCTTTTCTATATTGCAGTAAGATCTCAACTCTCTGGCCCTGTGCTGTAAACTTCTAGGCTGTAACAAACCTCAGCCTCAAAAATGTCAAACACAATGAAAAATGGAAATCACCATAGAGAAAGCCAGTCTCAGAGCTCCTCTGAGCCTCCCTCACTCTGGCTCCTGGGTCACTGCCTGAGCAGAATATGCAAGCTCACCGCTACCACCCACACTGTTGTTGATGCTGTATGCTATGTTACTAGAGTGAAGTTCACAGGGAAAAAAAATATCCATCCAATCCTCCCCCTTCTCTCATCTTTTCCTTCTGCTTCCTTAACAAGAACATAGCATGGGAGCTGGTTGTCAATATATAAAAAGAGCTACATTTTGAACAATGCCTGTTTTACTTAACCTCCACCATAAGACACACTTGCTAAGGGTTTCTGTAAAAATGAGAGTTTTAAAGAACTTGCCAGTACATTAGCCAAAGTCAACAGGGCTGACTCAGGGACATATTCTTTTCTTAATTTAAGGATTACGGTGAATTAAAGCCAGAGAAGGGAAGGTCAGCGTCTTTAATACTTGCTACATAAATACGCAAGATGTAACATGCCTTAATATTTGCTTTGATGGTAAACAAAAATTCTGAGAACTCCTCTGAAACGGAAGATTTGGTCTGCTACATCAGCTTTAGCATTCTGGTGAACAGATCTTCCCCTGCAACCCCAACATAGYCTGGCTGGGGCAGGAAGCAGATAAGAGGAAGGGAATGGTTCCTTTCACACTGAGCTTCTGCTAGAATAAAGGAGGCAAGATCAACCTTTTGGCAACTGCAAAATAAGAATTCAAAAGTAGCTTTTCAAAAGAACCTCTGTACTTCCGCAATGCTTCTTCAAGGTCTGTGTGGCCTCAGTTTTTGTCCTGACACTGAGAGAGACACTGCCACAGGAGATTAAAACCTGGAGGAAGCAGATGTGCTTGAGAAATCAAATTGAGAAAGTTACTGACAAGCAGAATGGGATCATTATATCGGGTACTCTGATATTACATTGAGCTAATGTCTGGAAGACCTAAAAGGAGTTTGATTTTTATCTCCATACTAGATTATGCGACATTTTTTGTTTGCTTGCTCTAGTAACCCTAAGCTTAGTTAGAGAAACATCCCTTTAAAAACACAGTTTAGTTCAGCTCTGTTTTTCAGCAGGTCTTATTCTAATAAACAGTAGGACCAAATCCTTGGTGGTGTAAACTGATACAGTTTCAATGAAGTTAGGAGAGCTAAAATGATTTAAGACACCAGCTGAGAAGCTGGCTGCACACATGGAGCTATCACTACATTACAGGAAGACAGAAAATGACTAGCTTTTGAAGTATATGGATTCCTACTGACTCCTCATAACTGCAGTGCATTTGCACACTTTCTGGCACAAGTTTAGTTTGGTCAAATCAACACTTAACATGATTTCAGTGTGCACAGTCACACGTTATAGATAAATGTGTCCTGCTGCTGTACAACAAGCAGCTCTCTAACTCACAGTGACTGGCAAAGGAACAATTAATACTGACATGCAAGGTTTTCTCACAGTGTGGGCTCTCTTAAATTATTGATAGTGATTTGGAGAAAACAGAGCTATGAACAAGAGTGCAGCTGTTTCAGTTATTTTTTATGGTAAAAAAGAGAAACAAATTACATGTCTTAAATGACAGTCTATGGAGATTAAAGATAATTTACCTTCCTCAAACTTAAGGTTTTAAAAAATATTAAACAACAACAACAACTTTGATATCATTCTCTGAAATCAGAGAACAATGAAAGTACCAGAAACCCTGCTGAYAAAGGATATTCATTCCCCAGCATAAAAATAAAACATATAATTTGAATCGAACTGTTTGTTTAATAATGTTCATATATGATTTCCATTATCATATTTCAACTTCAGCAGTTCTGCAGCCAACTGAAGTCCTCAGTGGTGCGTGCAATCAGAAATACACCAGCAACATGGCAGACATGATAGTGTAATGTAAACATATTTTCAACTGATATGACTTCCCTGATTAAAAACATTACAATATAAAACAATCATTGAGAGTTTGTTTTTAATTTACTTTCTAATCAGCTTTATTTTAAATCAGAAAATTGTATCTAGCAAAGCTCATTAAATGTCATCTAGAAGGAATGAAATGAATCCTTACTATTATGTTGATAGTTTTTACATAAAGTTTGGAGTTAGTTTATGCCCAATGAACAAGTTATAAGCAGTGAAACCTCTTTCAAAATATTAGAAGTGATAAAATACAGTCATTTATTTTAAAAAATCTCAATGTATTATGTTCTGTAATACTCTCCAGTTGTTTATAGCATGAAAATACATTATGTTGAAATCAAAACATTATTATCCTCATAGGGAAATGAATGACTTTATTAACACTCGTTTTATTTTTCTYTCTAAATATTGCTGAAAAGATGGACTAATGGCTTCCATGGTTTTTAACTCTAATTGCCTTTTAGGACCATAGCTGTGTATTACTTTTCATCTTATATCTCCATGATTTCAACTGGCTGTTTTTCRAAAAATATCTTAACCAGTAGGGGTTAGTCTAGAGAGGGCACTGGTAAGAAGACCCAGTTTGGAGCAGGGAGCTGAATCSAAGTCTCCCATTTCCCCAGAGAATTCACAAAGTTCCCAGCTCCTGCTGCCATGTGGTACCACCTAGTGCTGGTGGTAGAGGAGCTTATGAAAAGTATGAAAGGAGTTAGTGTTATTCTGATACTCAAGTTAAAATGAAATCTTTTGTGTAGATTCCTGTTGAAAAGTGATTAGTGATGACTAGCATTATTTCAACTTGTGGTACTGCAATAAAACAAAACCCCAAACAGTGCTGCACGCCATATATGCAAATCCACTTCTCGTGCTGCTTTCCCAAGATGCCTCAACTTAGCACAGAATGATCCACTGAATACAGGATGTTCAAGAGCCTGCAGATACTGTTATTGCTCATCTGCTCACTTAACCTATTAAATGCTTGGTGACTGTCTTTCATGTTAACATTGCATTGTTTTGATAGATACTCTTCTGGGAATGAGCTTTTAGCAAACACTGTGATCATTTCCCAGAACTGCTGCTAGAGGAGTATTTCTGGGAGAGAACCTGAGGGATGGAGAGGATCTCATCTATGCAGCTGAGAGAGGGAACTATCCAGATCTGGGAAATATGAGGGCTACAAACAAGGTCATAGGCACTCTATAACAGAGTTACCATTTAAAACTCCACGTTAGTATGAATCTGGGGTTGGATTAAGACACATGGTCAACTAGAGCTCAGCTATGAGCAATACCTTTCCAAACTGTAATTGATCATTTCTAATCATATGACAATAACCTAATGTGTCAAGGGAAGTATAATGCAATGCAAAATATTTTTCACCATCTGTTTATTGCATAAATATTTTTACTTCCTCCATTAATTACCATCTGCAGGATGATATCAGTCAGTTTATAAAACTTTTTGTCAAAAAGCAAATAGTACACTAGAGCCAATTCACCATCACTAACTTCTTTGCAATATTCATACAGAATTAATGACAACTGTTTTAGTATAAACATATAATTCTATCAATTCCTAAATCAATTCAATTGTAAATGTAATTTTAGATTTCTAGATTATAAGAATCAGACATACTGTTAAGCATAGGTTAGTACATCACACTAAGCTTCCGTTAGACCTGGTTGAAAGACATTAATAATGTGTTATTTGAATACTTAAGTAATGACTCCAACAAATGGAAGGAAAAAAAGCATTGCGCAACAGAAGAGCCAAAAAAAGTATTTGATTCCTATTAACATAGCTAAAAATCACTGAGGTACATTTAACCAGATAGTTTTTAGAAGGTTAATTCAGAAACAGTTTGCCCTTGAAAAGGCAAGTTACTGTAACTCTGGATTAGAATCACTTATTCTTTTAATGTACTTTTTCCCAGCGCTCTGACCTAATTTTGATCAAGGACACTCTTTCCTAACTGAGACACAGAGGGGATTATATCCTATAAAACTAACCTGCAGAGTAAAGGGAACATGGGTTGAAAAAACATGACACTTTGCTTCAGACTAAAGCTGATCAGAAATCCAGTAAACATACACACATCCATAAGGACAATTTGTTGAAAGCAAAATGCATGTTCCAATATGCCAGTTTCAAAATACGCATTTTCAGGGCAAAAATGAAACAAAACAACATTTCAGTCTTCTTTCAGAAATACTAATTTATTTTAAATGAAAAGCAAGATATTTTATTTACTTGATATTATTTAAAGACATGTTTACTTATACCTGAAATATTTTTTACAGTCAGAACATTGAAGTTTTAATATTTTGGTCATAACAATACATTTTGCTCAACTCAACATTTTGTACATTCTGTTTGGTAGGGAATACTGGGGGAAAAAAAAAAGTGCTCTTCTTCAGAACATAAAATTCCAATCTAGTGATTTTCATGTGCAGATCCCAGTAGTACAAGGTTTACATAAATGGGAATCTATAGGTACCAGGAACATAACCTTAAAGGTCTTGTAGCAGTACCAGGTCAATTATTAAAAGATGCATAATAGGTATCCATTACATATATAAATCCTTCCATAGTATAGCATTAGCTATATGTGCCTCTATTTCTGTGCAGAAGTACTGCTGAAATAGATGCTGGCTTGCTAACTGTTCCTGTTAGTGAGGTACATTTTCTGTAGAAGCTTAACCCTTAATAAAGCACGCGTAACCTGTATAAGAATTTGAGTACTGATAGCATGCACTCTCATCTCCTGAAGGGTTCATGCAGTTTCTCCCTAGTACACCAGAAGCTTTGCCGTGATCATAACATGGTGTTCTGACTAGGTCAGATGCACCTGTTTTGTGAGCGCTAAAGGAGCATATGTCAGTTCACACTACCATTCTTGAAAGAAGCACTTGCAGCTTGCTTACCAGTGGCAATAATTGAAGATACTGAATTCAGAGGCAGAACCAGTTTCTGCAGCATTCATGTGAAGTTCCTCAATGAGTACACAACGGTTCAGACAAAGGCCTATCACCCCTACTTATATTTCAGGCCTACAAATTAGTATTTATGAACCAGCATCAGTCGTCTAAGGAAACCTTGTCCTTCTTGCTAGTGCGCGTTTATTTATCTGGTGATGTTTCCAAGGCACACATACAGCTAACAGCAGCAAAGCTGTGATCTCATAAAAATACCATCTACAGTCTTGTTTCCCCATGTCCTTTCCCAAGTCCCTTCTCCTTTCTCTGCTCCCAGCCGCTTCTCTTGCGGAGCAGAAAGACAGAGAATATTGCCTGTAAATTCAATCCTCATTATGCACAAATAGTATTCACACAAATTGGGCAAGTGCATACCAGTTCCTTATGTCAGAGTTGCGACTTACATGCAGAAATTCACCATTCCACCCTTTGGCACTAAATACTTAATCTTCATTGTACAGATGCTTTGTTTTTAACAGACAACTAACAGATCCAAGTAGAGAATTGATCCATACTGATAGGTAATGTAAATACATAAAAGTGCATTTACACTTTGGCCAAAGAATGRAGCATTTGCAAATATACAACTTTTAAATGACTCTGAAGAGCTCTATAGCTAACTTCATGGGGGGGGAAAAAATCTATAGTTAAATAATTTAAAAGATCATAACTCTGGCATATTACCAGAACATTCTCAGGAATAGTTACACCCATTTTACAAGCCAACAGTCTCACGAAAGTAGCAAGCAAATTTACATTTTTTAAAGGTCTAAGGAGGTCAGACTTGTTCAGTGGTTCTTAGGATACACAGTTTGCCATTTGCCACTGTCAGATCCAATTTTTACAAAGCAGAATGAGAGGCAAGGGTTTTAAGCCCCTGACATCTGGATTTACTATTGTTCAAGTTCTTTTTAAGTGGGAAAGATTAGGCCTTAGAAAAGGTATCAATACCACACATAAAGATCATGAAATATTGAAGTACAACTGACTAAAGGGAGCAAACACTAAAATGACAAATGAATCTCCACATCTTAGACTCATTAACCAGACAGTTGAATGTTGAAAGTTATTCTCACATTCTTTGTAGGTCATAAATTGAAAGGCAATTAGAAGAAAGATGCAAAAAAGAATTAAAAGAAATAAGGAAAACTGAACTTTGGAGCAACTGGGAAACAGACATTTTGCAGCAGAAGGAAAAAATGTGGCAGTTTACTGTAGAACAGAAATTAGTTTTGTTCGTAATGAAGAAATACATTATATTTTGAGTCTGGATCAAGAAAGGCACTTTACCACCTCTGTAAGTTCAAGTCCTCTCAATTTCATTGGGACTTCCTAAGGGGAAAAAAAAGGGGGGGGAATGAAAGACTGAGTAAGTCCATGAAAAGATTTTTTAGATCTCTTTCTGTCTAGCCTTCTGTTTCTTCCATTATGGTTAGAATAAGTGGTTGTTACTTACTGCATTGAATTTGTCAGTATTCAACATCGCCTTGGAGAAGTATCACATACCTTAAATATCATGTTCTTGCAGGTGTCAAGATAGTCCATGAACATGTATTTTCTTTTCTGTGAATGATTTCAGAGACAAAGATTGCTCACAATGTATTCTACTACTATGTAAGAAACTGATATCCACGGCCTTAGATGCACAGGATGCTTCTTTAAGTGAATTAATTCTAATCTGTAATATGATTACTCAGTGGCTAAAGACACTCTTGCCATCTTCTTCAAAATGCATACACAAGGCTCCAGTATCAGCATTCTGATTAAGATGATTCAAGAACAAAACAAAGTCAGAAGGAAAACAGATTCTGGCTTAAAAAAGAAATCTAAATGTATATTTTTTTTGTCACTTGGAAATGTTAACGTGTTCCTTCCTAAGCTCTTCAAATCCCTTTTTGCATRACCAATTTATTTAAAAAAAATACTAATTAGTCGAGTTTTTGACTATATTATGCATGTAGACTTCTCCTCTTTGCCATTTCCTCCTTAAGTTCTCTATTAGGGAAAATAATTGTTAATGGCTTRCCTTTTACCATTACATAATTTCCAAGTTTGAACCGTCCTTACTGGAACTTTGTGCCTGAAAATAATAGCTTAACCACAAATAAATAATTCACATTCTGGGTTTGGAGGGKTTTTTTTTATTTTGTTTTAACTGATTTCTATTTGTTATTGAAACTATTTCTCCCTACTAAATCTACTTTTGAGAGAATCACATTAAAAGGAAACAGCAGACTGCGATAATGTTATTCTTCTGGCCTTGAAAGACTATTTAAATCTTTTCTACAACCCGATATAGGCCAAATTGAATTGGATAGAATGTGGGGGGATTACCGCCTGGTATCCACACATCATCCCATTAATCACACTCTAACCTTTCAAGCTGTTCAGCACCCTCTCCCCACACGCTACAGACAGATTTTTCAGCAAAGCGAAGGCTTAGGAACCACATGGAAGCTGGTGGTTTCTTATTTTTCACTACCCAGTGATTTTATCTCAACTGTTCTTAAGCTTTCAAAGATGGCAATCATTGTACCTCTCCAAAGCCATGTATACAGACAGTGATCCCTACGTTCAATTTAGTAGGCCTATATCCATTAAACGTTAAGCTCTTTGCCCTGAGAGTTGAATTGAAAAACTTATATTAGGTGGCATCTGCRCTTATTGCCTATGCACAGCGCTGGGGGAATGTTCCTATACAGATTCGCTGTTATGAGGCRTGTGGGAGCTGCCTTGAGCTAGGCAAGGGGAACCTGAGCCAGCCAAAGCAGCCCCTTTCCTGAAAGGGGCAGATCAGACCTGCAGTCTCTGAAGTCAAGTCTCATTAGAACACAGAAATAAGCTTGGAAAAAAAATTACAGAGACATTAAATCAAAAGCTCTGAAAATAAGCCTTTACCTGCGCATCCCTACAGACTGCTCTGCTCTTCCAGCCTGGCTTCGGAGCGGCACCCCGGCCGGAGCAGGCAGAGCCCCCAAGGGCGGCGGCTCCCTCCCTCCCTCGCTCGCTCTCTCCCGCTGGCAGCTGCCCCGGGCCGCCAACATGGGCGGGGGGCGCCCTGCCTGCCTGCCTGCCGGCCCGGCCTGCCGCCGCAGGGGGGGGGAAGCAGCCCCCTCCGCACCCCCTGCAGCGCGGCCCGCAGCCTCCCGCCCTTCTGGCCGGCCTCGCCCTCCACCGCCAGCCACGAGAACACAGGCCTCAGGCGCGCAGCTGAGAACAAAAACTCACTCGATCGGCTACCGCTGACACAGGACTCACATCGCTCCCGGCCTCCTCCTGAAGAAGCGCCTCGGCCCCTCTCTAAAAACAAAACCAGAAGGGCCCCCCTTCCGCCCTGACGGAGGTTTTTCCTTAACGCGACAGCGGCGGCGCTGCCTCCTGCCACAAAATGGCGAGCGCGGGGCGCGCGGCAGTCGAGAACCTTCTCCCCGCACGGCCTCGACCCGAGGTGAGTGTGAGGCACTGCCCAGGCTCCTGCTGGGGCTGTGCGCGGTGTGGGCAGGCAGCCAGGAATAACGGCACCAGAAAGCATAAATGAAGAGGGAAAGTGGTGTGGAGAGGGGGGAAGGAGGCCTGTGTGGTTTCTGTCCTCCATGCAGCTATGCTGCATAAGCAAAAGTCAGACTTCCTACTTCTTTCTGAGGTAGTGTCCTGTTAGGCTGTGGTGTCGGGGCCCCTCTTTCCTGAGCAGCACATACTGAGTTATTTTTGGCGGAATTTGATGAGGAAGGTAGAAAAACATATGCTAAGCAGGCCCATCTCCTTGGAGATGGGCATTTGTGGGTTTCAGTTGATGCTGTAATGCAGTGTTCCCTACAAGAACATCCATTAATCAGGGTTTCACCGGCTCCCAGTTCCTACATCCTGTTCAGGCTTTGAACATTGATTTACTTGGACCTGTCAAAACTTAGTCCAAGTTAAGGTGCGACTTCACTGAGGGAAGTTTAAGTAAAAAGCATTTTGGAGTTCAACCACCTGCAGGATCAGGTGGCAACTGAGCAAGCATTTCAGAATCATAATTTTGGACTCATGGGGGAATTTAGGTGCTTGAGTCCTATTTTATGAGTCTACATCTTTCTTTGAATCTGGCCCTAAGGCCCTTAAGTACAACAGGAGATCTACAAATCTTTGGATGATATTGTTCGTTTTTAATCATAACCTCTCCTTAGAGAGACTAGAGAGTTGACTGAGAAAAACTTTCCTTGTGAAAGAGAAATGTGAACTGAGAAACAAAATGGGCAGCCAGCTTTTAATTTAAGCATAACTAATACTTAGGTACTACGTGGAGTTTGATTAATAAGAAACATTCAAACAATTATAAGACATGGAGTGAATGTTCTTTCACTGATTCCCTCAACCAGCTTGTTCCCGGTGATTAATTGTAATAGCATTTTACTTGTAGATACAGTTAAGCATGTGCGTAATGTTATGAAAGAGGTCTAAATCATGTGTAGAGGTCAAATTACTGTTCAGACTAATGATTCCCTATGTGTCTGTTCAGTTCCAGCTTCTTGCACAATGGTACTGAAGGAAAAGGGCCTTAAATTCATATGTGAACAGCAAAAGCAGAGATTTTAAACAAAATTCTGTAGGAAGGAGCATTTGTAGAGCTGCTGTGGACAGACCTTTTTTGTTTAAATAGATGGGTCCGTGACCTCCATCATCGTCATATCTGTGCTCAGTCTTCCACTGTGCAGCACAGTCCCTTGATTGAGAAGAGCTATTAGGAAACTCAGCCAGTTGAAAAATCTGACCTGCTGAATGTTCTTAGGTGCTTTATAATCAAATAAATGATCACATATATTCTCTGCTGACAGTCTCTGTCTGTGATTGCAGAACCACTGAATGTTGTTAACGTGCCTACGGTTCTGTAATGAATTGTTTCTTCGGTTTTTGATTTACCTTCTTTAACAAGTTTGTTTTACTTTAATATGTTTCAGGACTGTAATCAACAGTACTCCAAATTTCTCCCATAATGTTGTGCCACAGACTTCCCTTGACAAGCTTGTTTTTAGTATTTATAGCTGGGTTTTTTTGTTTTTTGTTTTTTTTTTTTTAATTCTAAATTGTCACAGATGAATTCATAGTTCATCTTTCTGTTGATTCAGGCAGGGTTTCTCAAATAGTTATATCAGGTCATTTTAGATTTATACATAGCTCTTTAAATACTTACTTAAATATGGATTTTTTTTTTTCTATTTCCCTAGTTTGGTAACAATATTTCAAAAAGCATACAAAAATTTCAAAACCATCAAGGGTTGAATTTAGTTCAAGTTGCTCTCCTGCCTTTTGAGTTGGACAAATCATAGTTAGCCAGAAGTGTAGATTTGCTGTGATCCTGTTTGTGCTATTATCTGCATAGCATTATAGCAGACAAAAAAGTCACAAGCTATACTATAGTGGAGATAAAATGACAACATTACCTATTTAACCAAAATGTGCTAGAATTGTGAATGAAACTGTGCTATACCTTTGAACTTCATTTACCCTTTAACTTTGATTCAAAGCTGGGAAAAGCAAAACAACTTGCATTAAAGGACAGTCATTATTTGACTTCTCTAGACCAAAATAATTAAAGGTATATTAAAAGCTCTCTTCTTTTGCCTGTTGAACATTATGATTTACCACTGGAAGGAGCTAGAGTAATGATGTTGAATTACTGAAGAAACTAGCATAGGGCCAGCAAAATGTTTAAATAATCAGGGAGAAAAGAGGGGAATCAGAATCTCACTTGAGAGAAAAAGAAAAGAATCATTTTTTTTTCTGAGATGCAGAGACCTGTGATTCTGATTTAGAAACTCTTATGTATGAAAAATGGGTCTTATGAAAAGCAAGTATGATAACTTAAAAATGGAAATTATTTTTTTCTGTTAAAAACAGATTATGCATCTGGAAACAGAGGGAAGTTAGCAGAAAGAAAAAGCTGCTCAGATAAAACAATGTTGGTCTTGGTTAGCAAGGCTACCAGTTCATATGCAGGGTCTGTTACCTAGGTAAGGAGGTGACTCCATCCAGATTTTTTAGAGTTTGTTTGTTTAAAACTCATCGTTTTCATAGAAATAATGAAAATGGATCAATAACTTGACAGGAATAGAAAAACTTCTACTTTTTTGGGCGGGGGGTACATGTCTCTATAATGTAACTGGAATTCCATCCACTTTAAAAAATGTCATTCCTCTTGGAAACTTTTCACCTGTTTCACTTTCAAAAAATATGGTTTTAACTTCTAATCCAGAGGAGGCTCAAAGGAAGGTGTKCATGTAGCAGTGGGGAAGCTTAAAGACTAGCATGTTTTTTAATCCGTCTATTTTATTGTCAGTGCAGGAAATACAGTTTATTTGAAACAGTATGATTTTTGGTATTTGACAGCCTGAAAATTCTGACTGGAGAAGCAAAGCCTGACTAACAACTACAGCACAGAGAATAGATTTGTTCCGACAAAACCTTCTTACGTTCTGGCTTTTGCCAAATAATAAGACCCAAACCAGCAGATGCCACAGCCCAAGCTTAGCCCAGAAGGTCAGCRAGTTAGAGAAGACAGATCTGGCCTCGTGCAAGTCTGGACTAGACAGAGTTGAGAATGGAATAAATGATGTTCCTAGCGCCCAGTGTAGACTTGCTCCAGCAACTTCTAATATTGCTACTGGAACTCACATTAGCTATCTAATTAGTAAGTCATCTTACATATTTGTAAGATAACTTACATATGTGATTGTACTTTAGGGGTGCAGTATTAATCTAAGCCTTTTCACACCAGAACTTCACAGCTAACATTTACTTGTTCTGTCATGACTAAAAAACTAACAGTATAGCAAAGGTACGTAGCTCATTTGATGCCATTTTTCTTGCATGTTCCTCCATCACAACACTTTTTATTTTTGAATTTTTTGGCTAGGAAAGCTGTGTAATATCAAGAGCTGAGAAGAACCACGATCAGCACAAGCTTAAAGGGCTCTTTCATATTTGCTTGCATCTGTTATTAAAATAGCACAGTTTCTGCATATTATCTCTTGTTCTAGTCTTACAGCATCCTTAGGGGAAAGACTGATGAAGAATCAGTCACACAAACTGATTACCATCCTGTCTGGTCTCATTCAAGAAATAGTGATGAGCTACATGCTTTTATCCCATCCTAATGTGTGTTATTGATAATGCTATAAAAGACACTTCACACTGAATGAGGAAAAGGGGGTGGTGGAAAAAGCTTTATCCCTTGGTGATGCTAACAATTATTAAATGATGAGACAAGCATAGGAGATGCCATGTGATTTAACAAAAACATCTTCCTTTTGTGAAGAATGACACAAGGGGTCTAACCCACAGAAAGCAGAGGCAAATCACCTCCTGATTTACAGGACTCTGAAGCAAATCCTCCACACTGGAACTGCTAGTCATTTCCTCTTAATACGTATTGCTGTTTACAACAGTCTCTTTTCTGCCTTAAATCCTGTGTAGCCATTTATGTATCCCTACAGTGTAACCACTATTTTCCAATTCTGATTTCATTTGCATACATGCTGTATAAAATGACTCCACAAGGACACCAGAAAGGCAGGGCCATTGCATTTAAAAACTCTGCTCCCACATCAGCCTGATGCATCTGACACCAGTTTCTCCTGACTCACTCCCATTCCCTGTTTCTTGACAGTTGCTCAAGCACAGCATTTTGTTAAAGTTGCTCTTTTAAATTAAAGTGTTTGGGAGCTGCGACTACTATGCTGTCTTTTAATAATGAATTCCTGCAATAGTTGGGATTACGGTGTTATAGCTACTGAATAATGGCTCAGGAATAAAAACCTCTCTCATATGTTCCTTTGGTGGTGGTTTTTTTTTTTTTTTTTAAGCTGCTCCATTTTCCAGCTCTGTCATTTTAGTGGGATAGCTGAAAACACTCACCTGGAAAAGATGCACCCAGCTTGTCTTTAGACTGTTTTGGGGGTTGGGGGAGTGAGGTGTGGAGTTGGACAGGAATATATGTTTCTATAAGCTTCTGTTTTGGTAATCCTCAGTAATGTTTGCCTTTACTTTCATGGAACAGAGAACTGAAACCTTTTGGATGTGATAATACAATAAAGAATGTCTGAAAAATGGTGATTCAAAAGGTAACCGTTTATGGGATTCATCAAAAGAAGTGTCAAAATATTCCAACAAGCATATTGACAGATCTGACCTGATTGCCTCTTTGCAATTCATTTTTTTCCCAATAGGAGTAACCATATAAAAACCCTGCTAGCTCTTCTGTAACCAAATCCTGCACACTGCATGGTATATAAAGACAACATAAGGACAATATTCCGTATGTAGCTTATCCAGGACTGCAGTCTTTCACAGGGACTGCTAACAAGACTATAGGAACTGATTGTTCTGTATCTGAAATAAAAAACCCAAGATTTTTAGTTAGTTCCAAACTCAAGTTTTTCAATATTTTGGGGAAATTACAAGCAAGTCAGGTGTCTCCTCCTCCTGTTACTTGCTGATTTGACTCCACTTATGAATAGTTGCTGGTCAAGACTGCATTTTCTGGGAAGAGTCTAGAAATTTAAAATTTATGCAGCCCCATCTGTTAATGGGAAAAAATTACACTTGAGTTTTATTTGTGTGATAGTACTATTTGATAAAGAATGAACAATAACTTACCACTGCATTTTTAAACATTTATTCAAAGCAAAATGGACAGTATTTACGAGATTGCAAAATCTGAGTTAATAATGAACCTCAATATCAGTTCTAAGTATGAAGATAGATATTTAAGAGTTCTACTATAAGTATGCATTTTATACTTGAACTCTCCTTCTGCATGCTGTTTCATAATCCTTACTAGGCTAAACCAGTAGAGATGTTATGCCAAAGTTGATTATATTATCAGAAGTATATGCATCCATTCACAGTAACTTTGAATGTCATCTTCCTTCACTCATAAAATTATTGGTAAAGAGGCATGACTAACAGGTTTGTTCTGTAGATTTCATCTGAAAAACTAACCTGCAGAGAAAGAGAGTGTATGGTTTGAATACTAGAATCTCTTTTTTTTCTATTCAAAGATCCAAAAAAATAAAGAAAAAAAAGACAAAATGAGTTATCCACCAAGAGAGGATGCCATACGATTGACTGACAGTACAATTAGGCAGGAAAGTATTGCGGGTAAGAAAGTTAAGAACAGAATAACACACCTGACAAAAATTCCTAAGGCAAAGTGAACCATTCCATTTTCAGGTGTGTGTGGGAGAAAAGTATATGAATAATGCATTTTATATAATATTTTTGCCATGCATTATTGAAAATATTAGTGCCAACTACAAGTAATCACATACTTTTTCCATTACAGTTTTGTGGTGCACTTAATATCTTCTGTTGAGCCCATTAGCATAAAGATACGATAGTGGACGTGTTTTACAGCCTACAATATATTTTTCAGAACTTGAGATGACATACAAATATTTTAGGAGATAATTCATTACAATGTAAATGCTTCATATCAACATTCCAGTGTTTATGGGAAGGGTTTCTTTCCCCAAAGGAATGAAGTAAAAATAAAAAGCATTTGCTAAATCCTGTTTTCATAAATGCCGCAGCCTAATACCACAGCTCATTAGTTCTGTGACTTACCTTTTATGATATTCTTGAAAGCTCTATTTACTCTTCAATAATAATATATATTATCATGTTAAGAGTGCTTCTTATTACACAGCTAAAACTCGAAGTTCAGCTGAAGGCTTCGCTGAAGGTTTCGCAAATAAGTCTCACATCATACCTTTGTGGAGCACCAGGGGACAGGCAGAGCCACTGTTTACCCAGTAGTTGTCCCTCACTAGTGACRTTTCTTACAAGTAGCTAGTGTACCTGCTACTTCAATTAGGGGCAAAATCCCAGTGCCAATGACATCACTGGTATAATTGATTCCATGATCTTAACGACAAAGACGTTTTGCTATATACTTTAGCAGGTTAGGATTTTGTGCTCGTAATAAAAAACAGCTGAAACAGTATTCCACAAGTAGCAAGAACTGGCAAGTCAATTTTATACTCATTTACAAATAAAATTTGTATGAATCAACATGTCAGATAGCTGATAAATACCTGATATAGGACTTTTTAGAAATCTATATGAATTCAGCAACTACTTGCAGACAAGGTAAGGATAGTACACTAGAGTCATAAGCTTTGGGGCACAAGTATCACTCACAAAACCTTTAAGAAGGGAGAAGTATTTGTGATAAAACCCCCACTGCAGAGTTTTTAAGTAATGGAAAGCATATTAATTCCATTATAATTAGGCTTTATACTATGAGAAGATATTTGGAAATCAGCAATAATGGGAACCAACTGTCAGAAAATAAGCATCAGGTTGCATCAGTGAAGTTTCATAAAGCCCTGGGATCCCATTCATCTTGTTTTATTGAAGACACTTGATTTTTTTCTATTGAATCAGTAGTTTTATAAGCTGTAGTTCATGCTGAACAATAAACAAGGAACGTTGTAGTTTAAATGTAACTGAAATTCATTATTGGACCCCTTTGGATACAACGCATTGATTAATATTAGTTTTTGTCACAAGTCTTATTGCTTGAGAAACTCTTCTTTTATGAAAACAATCATTCTTGTCTTTAGTGTATCTAAAAATTCTTTTGACCCTGTACTTCAGTGACCTACTTTTATGATTTTATTGAAAATTGAAATGCACTGTGATCCATCAGTTTCTCAGTCTTGATTCTGTATCCATGGAGGTCAATGATAAAACCTCCATACAACATTAAGAATTAGATTGTTAGTTCTCTTTTCCGCTAAGTATCTCAAAATTAAATAAACTTACCACTTTAAGCAGTGTGGAAAATGCAATTTCAGTTTGCTGGAAAGGAATAAGAACTTCCCAGAATTGTTTATTACCTCTAATATTTACCTTCTTGAACAAAGAATGATGGTTATTATTCCTTTCACTATGTTTTCTGCATTCAGCCTCCATTATTCTCTCTAGATTTCATTTTAAAATGCAGTGCAACCATTGCTCAGATCCAGCAGCTCCTGAAATCAAAAAAGTGGCTATTGCAGATCAGACTCCTTGGACATGTAATCCAAAACCTGACTCAGAATCAGGTGTCAAAAAAGTTCCGGAAACCTACTAGTCACCAGTACTCAGAGACTGATTTATTAGCTATTGTAGAGGAGTTTATCTCTTTTGGTTCATAGCAAATAATTTTACTTTGCTAGCAAGTAATTTTTGGTGATTTGTCTATAGTGAGAATTACGTTATTGATATCTGTTATTATCAGGCTTCAACTTTATAGGTAAACATTTAATCAAATCAATTACAATTCCATAACCTCCAGTCTCTTCTCTTAAAAACAGTTGTAGTCTGTAACATATGTGGGAAAAACATCTATTCAATTTTGTGGTCATCTTGAGTTCTCAGACTTTTTCTTTCAATATTAATTTGGTTATATTCCTGCTTACAGTCCACATCATTATCATTTCTAATGTCCTTATTAAGAGTTAGCATTCTTTGCAGGAAATGGTCTCAGGGCAGTTAGATAATTCTAGCTGAAGCAAGTTGAACAATTGCTGATTGTCATTAATTCATAAACTGTACCTCTTCTTTGCCCTGGCGTTTGAAGTCTTGCTTTCTCAGGCTCACTGTTAACAGAATTTGAAGGAGAAGGAGGGGAGGGCTGGTACAGGTGAAGGACTACAAGGAATGTTAGCTGGCCACAGCTTTGAGGTGGTTGTGCCCAGACCTTCTCATATCATCAGCTCCCCAAAGTTCGAAACAGGATAATCTATATTTTAAACAAAGAAAATTCAAAGGTACTAGAGAGGACAGAAAAGAAAGTGTTTTAAAAGGGCCTGTCCTTGCAGGTAGTCCCCTAATTCAAGGTTCAAATGGAGTTAACTCAGTGGCTTTCTACTTCATCAAACCATGGTCCCCAGGAAAGTTCCTTCACCCCCGCCCTGTAGCCTGGCTGGCTACTTCCTGCTCCCTGTTGCAGTCTCTCCCAGGCTAATCCCAAAGAATATCATCAGGAACAGAGAGTAAACCTAAATGTTCTTCATCACACCTCAGTGCAGTTGTCGTAGGTTAAAAACTGTGCCATTTCATTTTAGAGTTATAAAGGGATTAAGGAGAAATAATCCAGTTATTTTTCAAATGGGGGGAGAAGGGAAGAAGATGGTATGCATATACAGAAAAACTGCTTTCTTTGGACTTTCTTCTTTGCACTGTGAAACTCTTTATTTTTACACAGATTTACTTTCATTATTACAAGAATTTTAAATTTAGGAATATCTTTTATCTTAATGT
Organism: Apteryx rowi; assembly: GCF_003343035.1. Lineage (NCBI taxonomy): Eukaryota > Metazoa > Chordata > Aves > Apterygiformes > Apterygidae > Apteryx > Apteryx rowi. The sequence goes on along the minus strand of NW_020447196.1, from coordinate 8,336,847 downwards.
GCTGTCCCTCTCTCCCTCCTCCCAAGGGAAGGGTCCATAGTCAGAAATGCAGTCTGATACTCTCCACCCCTGCCACGCACACACTTCTGAATAGTACTGCTTTTAAAGGACACTAGAAGGAAAGAAAAGATTTCCTTTTTCCTTTTTTTCCAAAAAAGTGATCATGATAATATCTAATTGAAAAGGGTTTGTGGATTGAAACTGAGGAGAAGACTAGCTTTCAAGTAAGTCACTCTGGATTTCTGAACACAAAGGGTGCAGAGGAAAGCAATTGCTATCATATCAGCTTGACAAGAGAAAAAAAGAAATTTCAAGCAAGATTTTGCTCCTTACTGTGATTATTCTTTCTATTAAGGCCAATAGAGATTCTACCTTGGTAGAAAATGCAGGAATATTGGGGGGGGGGGGGAGGGGATAAAATGTCCTTTGCTGGCTACAATCTTCTTCATATTCTTGAAATTCTAGAGTCAAAACTGTTCATTTTTTATATCATCCGTGTGTGTTACTCATAATTAATTCTGCTCTAGGCAGGGTGCAGTAGATTATTTAGTAGTACCATAATTAACACCCAGTTCAAAATCTAGTAGGATCAAATGGAAAAATAGGCTGGTTCAGAGTGTAAGCATGCAGGTGGAGAGAAGGCCTGTAGCTGTMCAGCATCTTTGCAGTTTCAGTCCTAGTCCTCTACAGGTCAAGATAGGTCCTGACGGTTTGTGGTAAATGATTCTTGTGAAAAATAGATCGTCTTTTCAATAGATTTTTATAATTGGAACATTTTCTCTCACCCTTGAGGAAAGACCATTGGTTGCCTCCTGGATTATCATCAGTAGCTTTATAGTGCTATTTCAGGAGCGTTTTCACCATAGTCCTAGTTGATTGACAAGATCATTTCATGTAGTGAAAAAAATGTTGTTATTACCAGGGATATTTTGTCATGGGAAATTTCTCTGGGAATATTTTTTTCTCATTACTATACACACAACTGGCAAAGTCTTCCTGTGCAAGATTTCCAGCTCAATTTTGAAAACCCAAGAGGCCTGAATAATTCAGATAATCTGTGGATAAACAAGCTGACTTTGTGGCACTTATCCRAGTTGCCAGGCCTATTGAGGCTTTCCCGTCAAATTCTCATTTACCAAAGAGTTATAAGATTCTTTAATGTTATATAATTCATCACTCCACTGTTCTGGGTGGGCTCTAAGAGCTCAGTTCTCTTTTTGCAAAGTTACACTGCTTTCAAGCCACAGCAATTCCAGTAGATTTAGTTGTAAACCGAGTGGCTCTGAGTGAAGAATCGAGCCTTAATGTTTCATATGAATAATATATCAGTACTGCGAGTCATAACAGCAGAAAACTCTTCAGCGTAACAGGTCAGATACAATGTTGCAGTTATCCTGGAAGGTTTCTGTCATTGGAAGAACCATCAATTAGTCTTAATAGTTTACGTTTTAAGGCCTTTTGCACTACTGGGGCTCTGCAAAGCAGTCAAAGCCTACCTGCAAATCCARGCGAAGATTTTCATTGCTTTTGCTGGCTTCAGAATAAAGACACAAGACTGACACAACCAGAAGCACAATTTATTTTCTTAGGAACAAGCCRTCACACTTGGACAGTCAGAGCCAGATTTTAGAACTCTTTAAGCATGCAATTGCAGGACTAATTTGTGACTACAATTACTTCTGTTATGTCTGCCAGCTGGGTAAGTAAACATTCAAATGCCAATTTATGATAACTTGTCGCACAATTGCCTGCATAATCACAGTAACTGCACATCTAAAATATCTGAAAATTTGGCCTGCAAGTCTCTCTGACAAGAGGAAATCAACACATTTAAAACAATTTTGTTTTAAAAGTCATACAAAATATTAAAGTTTACTAACTGTTTGTCACAGCATTGATTTGAGCCAATGCTCAGTTTCACACCTCCCTGAAATTCCAAATTGAGCAGTAAGGCAAACATTCTTTGGCAGATGCCCTTGTAAACTAATTGTCATGGGGATGTACAAGTCAAAACGCTTTCTGTGAATCTCATTTAAATTTTATGAATTTAGCTGAAATTAAGGATCTTCACCCATTGTTAGGAGAATAATTTAGGTATTTCATAATATAGAATAAGTTAGGTAATTCATACCCATTAAGAAATTGACCACATGCACACAAAGTCTCCTTTCTATTTTGAGTAATGAAAGAAGATTGATGACTTGATTTGTTTAAAATAAAGCTTGTGACAGCTCCAGGGCAGCCTAGCCTGCATAATTCCATCCTTTACTAGCTTTATAGAAAGCATATTCTTCTGTAGGACAAAATCATTCACAGCATAACCATGGTATTTTTTAAAACTGTGCTTTAATCGTGACCTCAGTTATGCTTGTGCAGATTAGCTAGTTTTGCTGAACTTAAACACTCTAGATCAGAGTACTCGCTAGCACAAAATGCCAGTCAAGACTGTTCTCGTGCATGCCTTGACTGAAAGGCCAGTCCTGATCAAGCCATCTTTTTGGGGAGAGAAGAGGGTAATGCAGATCCTTCTGAACATAGGAAACCTTAAGGAATTGGATCCATTGGCTTTAAACATCCTGAGTAGGGCTGGATACTTGATCTGTTGTTTTTACTCAGGCCTGCTAATAAAACAATCCCCTGTATTATGAGTTAGGGGTTAGCTATACTGAGAAATAATCAAGCTCCGTTAATATGGATCTGAAAAAACTTCCCATTTTCCTTGATCAAACTAAGGCTTGCCATTCAGTGGTGCAAAACTACTTCTCTGACCCAGAACTGTGGCACTCCTTTCCTGCTCTTTTTCCTCATACATCAAAGAGGATCTTTGGATAAAGGAAAGATGCTGAAGAGTAGCAGAATTACACACCTGTAAATACATTCTATACGAGAACATGTGTCAGTTCTCCTATCACCCTCCTCAAGCATCTCAGCATGGCATATTGAACAATGTGACTAATCTGCATTAGTCCATTCCTTTACATCAAGGTCTCTTTTCAGAGATGCCTGGAAAGATTTGAGCCTAGGGAAGGCATTTGCTATCCAGAAACCTGCCTTCGATAAGACTGTGTAGCTTTTGCAATAATGCTGGCTTACTGTGCAAGTGTTCCATTAACAAACTGCCTCACCCTTTGCCTCCCACGCTCCATATTTAGCCCAAGTACACTATGAAAAGGTCACATCTTTTTTCCTCTCCTTGCATGCATTTAGCAAGCCTGTGCTTAACTTTCTCTGTTTGGAGCTTCCCTCCTTTGCTTCCACATGCTTTTGCCTCTCCACCCACCTGTCACAAGTCGGCCTCAATGCCCTTCACACATTACCATTTGCTATACTGTGTTTTTTTTTTTTTACTAACCAAAGTACTTTCTCTACTTAACTTTGATTAGGGTGCCAAAGCACAGAACTGAGGGGTATTAAGACTCAGCTACTAATATGGTATAGGGGTGAGCATTTCAGCTTAAGAAACTAAGAATGCTTGAGTTTATTATGTGTTGTTTCAGACACTGTCTCTCTACCTCAGTTTGTCTGCTGCCTCTCATTAAGCCAAGCAACTAATTCTGGCTTTTCCAAAATGTTGTTTCTGAGGTTTAACACCCTTGGTATTCTCACCCTCATTTATACACCTAAATCTCACAAGCTTCCTAAGTTGATGCTTACACCTTTCCAAGCATCTTCAGGCTCTCCAAAACAACCTTTTACATCACAAACAATCCTTTCTAGCTACCCTTTTATCCCTCAGGGAGTCTGCTTTAATTATACACTTCCCAATTACTCCAGCACTTGTTTCCTTCACCTGAAATAGTTATTAACTGAGGTGAGTCAGAGCTCCAGCTCTGCTGAAGGGCCAGCTCATCCTGAAATATTAGTGCTTTTGAAACCAATTTAGGAAATCTGTAGTTAAAAGAGTAAGCACCTTCATAGATGCATCATACTACCTCATGCCCTGTCTATTAGAAATCTTGTTCTCATGTGATTTGAAGCTTAAGTGTATTTGGAATTCCTTAAAAATCATCTCTTACCCACCAGAACCATGAGAGCAAGCAAGAGTAGAAAAAGGATTTTCAGGTGCCTAGTAATTTATATTCTCAACTCAAATTTACCAGTGCAAGTGAGTTCATTGCATTGGAAAGGAAGGTAAGGTTTGATGCTGTGAGGTGGGATTGGCCACTTCCATGCTACAGAGCACTGATCTGTTCTTGTAACCACAGACTTTGCTCTGTTTTGCCAGACATGACTTATGTTCATGATTTTCTATGCTCAAGCTCTGTTAGTCTTTGTTCAGTATCATTCATGAAAAGTTTTAGGGAACAATTTCTGTGAGTACTAGTAGTACCAATATTGAAATGGTAGCTGAAATGATACAGTGATGCCTGTTACCTGCAGGTTGTGGAGGTTTGTGCCATGCCCTACAGCTGAGGACTGTAACAAATGCAAAATAGTATTTTTGGGGAGGCTGCTGGACCTAGGCTAAGACCTATAGCTCTCTAGCTCCTAGTACAATGAATGGAGCTGGGCTTGCCATTATTGCACAGAGTAACAAATCCTGTCCTGAAATCATGACACCGTTTGGTGAATACTTTTCTTTTTAATCTACTGACTGATATCTTGCAGAACAAATTTCTACAGGCGTTAAGATGAGTTGCTCTTTTTGAACCACACCTGTGTTTGTTCCCAGGGTTTGCTCAGTTTTTGTGAAAACTGCTAGTTCATTCAAAACCACCAAAAGGCTCAGTTCAAGGCTTTCAGTTATACCCATGTATGAGAAACTCATGAGTATTTATAGTTTCATTTTGTATTTTCTTTTTCTTCCCTGTGCTATTTCTACTGGTTCATGGAGATTTGATTTTTGTTTTTTACATCTCTACCTGTGAATGTTCTTTATCAAATTGTTTCTGGAGGGAGGGGAATATTCCGTGCATAATCATAAAAGCAAATATTTCACAGAAACAAGCTCTGATATCAATTAGTTTTGTCACACTGAAATATATGATAGTGGATAATTCTGAATTTTTATTATAATAGTCACAGATTTCTCAATAATTACTATACATTTGTTTGGGGTTCTATATTCTGAGCATTTTAAAATGGCAGTATTAGGGATTTTCTTATTAAAATTATGTAATTTATATTTCTATTGTATAAGGTAGTGAAATTAGTAAAACAATATTCTGAAATACTATCAGAAATGAGTTTGGCAAGCATATTTTGTTTATCCCTTGTAACTGCTAGATATACATTTCATACTCAAGGCTGTGCAGTGTGAATGTTCAATATAAGTGTAAAATGTAGAACCTAGTTTAAATTCTGCTTTTCTCTTTTTGCCCCTCAATAAATAGGATTTTTTAACAGTATTTCTAGCTTCACTGTTATAACTGATCATGATATTAATGAAATAGCAAACTAAAGTTGATGCTTCATCCTAAGCTGAGGCTTGAAACAAATCTTCCACAAATCTTTAAGCTAGCCTGTTCCTACATATCCGGATTTCCTCAAAGTCTCTTTTTATTGACACCCTTGAAATGCATATTGAGTACTCTACCTCTCATGCTCTTTGGCTGGTTTGTGCTGTGTCAAGATTGTCTTCCTGTTCCCACCCACCATCACATTGTCTGTCAGTTGTAAAAAAGAAGAGTGAAGTTTTAAATGCTTCTGCCAATCCATTTTTGTTATCTGGTGCTGAGCTAGCTGACTGTCACATGTGCAGTTTCCTGCATTGATTCACAGACAATAGTGAATGGAGTTTTTATCTTAATGAATGTAACTTTATTGTGTTTGGTGGGTAGGAATTATTTTTGAGTCTTTGTAGACACCAAGAAGCTCCTTACAGACTGAAGCTGTTATTAAAACAGCTAAATATGTGTCTATTACCTTAGTAAATGAGAGCATGAACTGTCCCACTAAAAGGTAAACGTGTTTTGTAAATAAATATAACTGAGAAATATGTACTTCTTCCTTTTTGCAAGCAGAAGAAATTAATTTTAAATAAAGCAAATAACTGGAATTTTTGCTCATCTAAACATGACAATCATAGCAGAGGAATAATGCACCCAGCAGACAGGTCCATTTTAGCTATCTTCCTTTCCGTACAGGAGGGCAGAAGCACTATCAGACATATAATAACTATTGAACTATCGTATAATGACTATTGTACATTATTTATAGCAGTCACTAGTTTCCATTCATAAAGTAGCAGATTATTTGTCTAGTTCAGAAAATAGTTCGAAATACCATCCTCAGTTGTTTAAACTACCTCACAGCTTGCWTTGGGTAGCATGTCCAACCATTTCAGTTCGAAGTGACCTTTTGATCTGACCGGTTTCCTGTCTTTTTTGGAGCAACTAGTAGCACATGTGAGGATTGGCACTTTCAACTGTGCTGATTATTCAGGGTGTAAGTCCTACTCATTGGCAAGTTTGAAGAGTTTGTTGTTTTTATTATGCCAGATAAATTTGGTTAACTCTTAAAAAGTTAAACTTTATATTTAGTAATGTGTATTACTAACCCTCAATAGCTCAGGTAAAGTTTCCGTTTTCAGCCTGTCAATTATAACCATAGTCAGTGTCAGTCTGAAATTGTATTGGGGCTACTGTACTAGTAATTTGAAAATTTCCAGTTTTATTAGTGATTCCTTGGAGTGTGTGGGTCAATAAGCAATTATCAGTCCTGAATTACTCTACATTTGATGGCTCTGGTCCCATTATGTCAGCTGTTGCGTGACTAGGTCCTTTGTTTGGCTTTCTCTCAAATGTTAATCTTTAAAAGATGTTTTTCATGATGATGAGAAATAGCATGTGAGAATTCAGATGGTTGCACTTAAGAGACTTGAGCAATCTTTAGTATGTCCTATAGTAACACAGTGTTTCTCACTCACTTGTAGAATGCCATTGCTTACACCAGCTTGGTGTGATTTTTGATGAAAGCTAAATAAGGAGAAATTACCTTAAAATGAGCCCAAGGAAGAAATGATGATGATGAACAGATGAAAACATTCCAAAGAATGAAAGTCTCGTTCAGTCAGTCAGTTCATTCTAAGACTTTTCACTGTTACTAAGCTCTTCTGTAGCAATATCCATAATATTTATTTCAATCATTTTCTATTGTCTTGGAAAATCTTTATACTAGAAGAATGATGGCATGACTCAGTTACCCATGCATTTGCCACCTCTTGTCTATATTATACAGTAGGATATAACAGARTGTGAATTTGGCTGTCCTTAGGAAACCATGTAATAAAAAAAAATGCTGAAATACATCTCTTCAGCAAAAGGTGACTAGCACTAGAGGGTGACTAGCACTTTAAAACCCTCCTGTTTTTCTCCACTGGCTGACCACATGTTCACGAAGTTGAATCAAGTGCTGTATCACAGTCCTTTCCTTCCTTACTCTGTGGCATTCATCCCAGATTTCTAAAGATAAAGTCTGTGGCAGAAAATTTCACCTTTCTGCCCCATGGAAATCTCTACAGGGCTAAATTTTACTGTGCAGGAGACAGTGTGGAATAAATGCCACCAGAAACCAAGGGTCATCATCATTTCACCACCTACAGCTCCACATACTCTGAGTATTTTACTGACCTTGCCTTTTCTAAGTTGGAAATATCACAACATTTAAGTAAAAAAAAAAAGGGGGGGGCAACAAAGCAAAACAAGGCAAAGGAAACCACTATTAAAACAAACAGCACTGCACACACTTCTCTCCCCAGAGAAAGAATGAGAAAATAAACAACATATCAACAGATGTTAGTCACATTGTTTAATGTGCTACGGGATGATACCTACTACAGGAATTGACACAGTTTAAAAAATCTATATGGAGCAGAATAGAATAGATGGATTTTGGGTAATAGCATTAGAGGAATCTCTTCTTATCTTTGACACAGTTATCCTGCATAGGCAAAATGATATCACAGTGTTGAGGACAATCGTAGAGAAGCAAGTTCACATTTTCCTCTGTAATTAAATGCTGAAAGTTTTGCCATTTTTAAAATTTTTTTAACAACAGAAGAAAAGGCATGGGGTAAGTAAACCATTTTATAGTAATTCCTGAAAAACACTTCTTTTAAAATTCATCAGTTATTTTTTAGCTTCTCCCAAGCCGTTTTTTCCTTCATGTTAAGCCAGTGTTTTTCAAGGAAAACGAAAAGAATTTCTAAATAARTGGACTCCTATACTGTGAAAATTTTTAGTTGTCAAGTGTATCAGTATGCATAAACATAGCAAAAAATGTACTAAAATGTTTCAAATTAAGGATTGAAATTCCAAAAGTATTTTTTAGTATCAGATCTTTATACACCTAAGTAGAAGTAAATCTTTTCTGACAACCTGCTGCAATTACGGATGCTGTGCAGTTGAAAACCTCCTCTTGTGGAACTCATTTGAAAAGGTGTTGATAGCCTGTAGAATTAAGCAGTGACAAGAAGTGCCTGCGCTTCCTGAGAAGCAAACCTTAACACAGCTGTGTAGTTATGCTACACTGTCAAGGAAGACACGGAAACATGACCATTAGTTACATGCTACTATGTAAAATAAATGATGATCCATTTGTGGCCTTGTACATCAAATGCAAAGTAGGCCACAAAAATTATAAGCATGGGCTTTGACTYGCCCTTCTCTGCTCTGACTCTGCCATCCTTGACTGAAATAGATTCATGGTCATGATGGGAAATTAACGTTGGCTGATGACAAGCTGCCGACAAATCTTTGTCTCCCTCCACCCATGTAAAAGACAGCTGCGTTCCCATCACTTAAGCCTGCTACTCATTGATTCATTGATTCCTAGAGGTCTCAGAATAGTCTTTTAAAAAGTTAATCTCCTGTAAGTGAGAAGTCTTTCTTTATTTGCAAACTTCATCATGTAAAAATTTTAGCTTTGCACTTCAGTGTCTATTTGTTACAAATGAGTTTAATGTACCTACCCAAAATCAATTCTGTCACAGAAAAATACATTGTGCTGCTATGACTGAATCTATTGCCTTTATAGATAGCATTATTCACATATAGCATGGGCTTAAATGGAAGAATAATGTCTCTTCAAGTAATTGTTAAGATATTTGTGGTAAAATGCAAGTGGACAATCTGTAACCGAAGGGCATTTTTAAAGCTCGTTCCACCCCATCTTTTTATGGCTGAGATGTGTCAAAAGTGTCATAGTGATGCATCTGTCTATCTGTCTCTGTTTATCAATCAATCATGCTCTCTTTCTTGTACCTCAGTGTGCTTTTCTATGGCAGTATAGACTAATTTCAGTRTTTTGTCAGCATCAAACAATAATACATAACCAAATTCCCCAAATCAGAGCCTTAGAGCTTCTTAATTGTGACCAAGAATTGAAATAAGTGTGAAGATTGTTCTTAAACAACAGTTCAGTGAGTCTGCAATCCAGATTTTTTCTACTCTGAGCATTAACCTATTTTCTTCTGCCTCTACCTCAAAAGTAATTCTTTAAAATAAACAACACAGCTTGAGAGTGCCTAAGAAACCAGGTTAGTTTTCARACTGTTTCAGTCCTTTGTGTGTGCTTTCTGTTTCCACACGACAGGCACATGACAGGACCTGACGTGTATATGAATAGGAATGAAAGTGTCCGCAGTTGTTGTGCTGAAAGTCCATGTATCACCATTTCTGACTTTCCTCARAAACACAAGAGAGGCATTTCCATAGCTGTCTCACTGCATCAGCTTGGGGAAAAAAAGCCCAAAGATCATCGCAGCCAGCAGAAGTGGATCACCTCAGGGTTCCTTCCTTAGCTTTCAGGGATTTGCAAGAATTCAGTGGGCATTCTGGATCAAAACGGCTTTGGACCTAGAGTGGGGGATAAATTCACCTTGATTCTGTGGTGTTAAGGACTGCCAGGGACACTGTAAAGGGCCACCTGAGCCATTTGTCCCTAATGGAAACTGTCCATGTAGCTTCAGAGATTGTTTCTGAGCTTACAGAGTAATTGCTGTGCTCATCTGGACACCCTGTCCCGATCACTGTACAGTAGAAGTGTACAGAGAATCTGATTCTGGGCAACCTGCACTAGGTGACCCTGCTTGAGCAGAGGGGTTGGACTAGATGATCTGTAAAGGTCCCTTCCAACCTCAACCGTTCTGGGATTCTGTGATTTAATTCCATGTCCTTTCCACAAAGCTTTTTCCCCTTTTATAAAGCCTCAGATGCATCCACAGGGCGGCAGTTCTTTGGAAGCTTGTCCTGCCTAACCTGTATTGTAAGTGCAGGTAGAAGCAAGGAATCCTTGACATTGCTAAATGTTGCAGAATTATGCTAACCTTGGCAGATCTTAGCAGTCTGGACACATACAGACAGGCTTTGGAAGACTGAGTAGGAAAGGTTCAAAAATTTATGATTGGACTGTGAGCATCCTTCTATAAAGTGAAGCATCCCTTCTCAATTGCTAGGATGTGGTAAATGACCTTGTTGACACCTCCAGTCTCTTTCAATACAAATTAGAACATGTTAGCCTAAACTGAAAGCATCTCTTTAAGCCACTTCAACACAATCTGCAAGATGTGTTGTCTTGTGTATGTCTGTGCCCTTTGTTGCTGTTCATGAAGCTTCAACTGTAAATATTACTGATACTGACACATATGTTCTCTAGCTAGTTTATAGGCRTCTCCCTCCCTCCACCCCCTCGAGGAAGGGTTGCTGCAGTTGAATTCCTTCCATAACTGGTCCCTTCCCTCTTGTTTCTATGTTTAGGAAGGGATATTGATTCCTGGTCTTGCCTTCCCCTTCTTTACATATCAGGGCAATGGAGGGAAATATCTAACTTTTTCCTCCTCAGATTCTCTCAAAGAACAAATACCTGTGAAAAAGGAAGGGGGTGCCCATCTGTTACTTCTTTCACATAGATAATGCTTATTCTACTAATGACGTAGTAAAGTACACAAAGTAAGCCAGCTTGTGTCAAGATACACTAAAGAATATAGATTGAAAATATTTGGATACCTTGGACATGGGGCTACTGAATTACTGTCAGCAGGAAAAAGRGGGTTTATATTCACTTCGGTGTAAGTGCATGATAGAAAAGCGAAACAGGATGACCAAGTGAAGAAGGGTGACAAAARGCCACATTGTCTGACTGTTTTCCACACTACTCCCCTCTCTTTGATCACATACCCTCGCCACCACCCTTGTAAAGACTCCCCTGGGAAGAGACAGTGGCCCGCTATCACAGAATTTCCAGTTCTCTAGACAGAGTGTAGCTATGTTAATTTTTTTAAAGAATCGGTTTTGCGTGAGGCAAATAAGATACTGCTGTCCAAGTTTTTGCCAGTTGATTATTAGGTGGCTCATCACTTAAAGAGAAAGGAAGTACAAAAGATGCATTTTGATACAATTGTTTTCCTTTCCCACTTTCTTTCATCTTTTCTTCTGGAGGTGGCTGGGGGTAGGTCTATGTCATAGCTCTTTTATTCCCACTTAAAGAGCTCATAATATGGTTGAAATAAGATGGACCATGTTTCCCATTCAACCTGTGAAAAAAATTCTGAGTCAGCCAGAGACAGCAACTTTCAGTTTTCCCTCAGGAACATGGAGCCTCCCAGCAGTCAAGAGCTGTGAGTGTGAGYTTGAGGTATGAACCTGAACCTCGTGCTAAGTAGTTTGGTCATTGTTTATACATTTCTGTTTCGCTTCTGTACTTCCTGGCCTATACCTGTTCTGAATAGGATGAATATATATAGCCCTCTGTTCCTGCTTGATTTAATGAACTAGCTGCAGAAGGCAAATATAAAGGCTCTTTTACCACTCATGTAAAGAATAATTGTAATAATAAACACCCTAGCAGATGTTGCTGCTCTTCCCAGCATTATTCAGTTCCAAACAATCTACTTTCCATTAATGAAGAAGAATACATATACAGAATCTGAAAGTTGAGAGGGGGAAGCAAAGGAGTGTTGAGTCTGAATCACTGAGTTTGTTAWGAAGTGGCATTATTATTGCTAGTGCCATGGGATATTTACACATCTCTCACTTTTTGTGTAACAATTGTCATCTTTTCTAAAATGTGTGTGCATATGGTGAGTGTGGCTGCTAGCTACCTAGCTCTCAAGTACATTTGCAGAATGAACTATATATATATATAAAAACAGTTTCTTGATTGGGAGAGAGGAAAAAATAACCACAGAGAAAATCCACAGCTGTTTGGGCTAAGAAATCTTACTTCCTTCTGAATGTTTGTGTCTGCTCACTTGCTCTCCTTGTGGTTTGGTTCTATTGTTAATCTTCTTTATGACAGGCAGCATTGTTGAATGCTGATGAAACATTGTTCGGTTTTAGGCAGTTCTAGCAATTTTGGGGAGCCTCACTATCTGACCTACAATATTTTGCATACTGTTTCAGGTAGGTCCGACTGATGGATTACGTTCTGCTGTTATTTTGTGGGGGGGTAAAAGTGAACTGGTAYCAGAGAACATCAGAAAAGATGAGGTTTTTAAACTCTGGTCTAAGTTTTCTCCCTCTGCCAGTRGATCTTACTTCATATTCTAATTTCTAAATGGTTCTTGCAAAATTTGAGATAAGATTTCCTTTTCTTAGGGGACTTTCAAAATTAGGTAGATCTTCAGCTGCTCTGACTTTTTTCAAGCCACATGAGCTTTACAGATTTGCACTACATTTTTACTGCAGTGGTGTAGTGTACAAGTTTGAGGTTAACTGTAGTAAAATCTGGACCATATTTCTACCCACAGTGTTAGGACTGTAGAAATCTTGCGTAACCAATCTAACTTTGATTGTAACAAGATGTATAAGCAAACTGTTAGTTTGAAAATTAGATCACTTAGATAAATCCCTTAATATGGACTTATGTGAGTACAGTAGCCTTAATAGTTAATAAAATTACTGAAGGGTAAATTGAGCCACTTAGAATATTTATATAAACTGTTCCTCCTGAGGTGGATGCCTGAAATAGAGCTGGGTGTCTGTGCAAACCATAAGCCCAGTAAAATCTCTATCTCATATTTCTGCATGACTCCTACCTAAGTCTGCATGTTTCAAAAGAAGGATTAAAATGACTGTGGTGCACAAAGCTTCCCTCACCAGCATTTTTCATTCCACATGCAATTATTTATTTATGTATGCATGGTTTCCCGAGTATACTTCCCTTAGAACATTTGAGTTATCAATTCTGGAAATCAATAAAACACATCTGGTAAGTAAAATTTGGATGGTACCATGCTGTGATAGCTTTTGTAATACTTCCTGCATTCATTATTAATGTTTCATTATTGAATTAATAATTTAAAGTTATCTCTGATAATTTTAACAATTCTCAGTCTGTTACTTTTTTATTATTATTATTATTTTGGGGGGGTTAACTTCATGTGCTGGGACCAATATCCTTCATATATTTTCAAAGCTTCGGGGACTAATCAGAATACAGTAACACTCAGGAAAAATGAATAGATAAATATTGCTTAATATAAAGAAAAGGTAAGCTGTCTGTGAACCTCATTTAATTTTTTTTTTTCTTCTGAGCCTCTACTTTTTCTTATATCCGTCATTTACTTTTTCTCTAGTTTGCTTTACAGATGTAAGGGGTCTATCACTTCTGGGACCTGAATAAAGATGAGTTTGAAAGTTCTACCATTTGAATTAAAAAATGAATATCCATCAGTTTCTTGTAACTAAAGATAGTAGTAGTCCAAACAGGAAGAACTGGCAAACATTGCGGTGGGAGAGGCTGAGTATCCAATTTTTGTAGTGTGTGTGTGTTTTCCATTTAGAAACTGGATGGAAACAACTGCCTCGTTTCTTGCGCTCACGGAATAGTTTTTTGATGGTTGTATCTTTCCAATACTTTTCCTTGGTCTAGAGGGCTTTCTGCTGCCATGTAGAAATAAAAGCAGCTTTTGGAAAATTCCAAGAGTAGAAGTTCTTCAGTGTACTTCTGCAGATACCAGAAACAGATGCACCGTTCCAGAGTGGTTTAACTAGTGCCAGTACTAAGGCAATATGACCTATTTGTTATTTCCTTGCTTATTACATCTCTTACACGATCTAAGGATCATGTGAATCTATTTGGTGTTCATTATTTCACTACAAACTCATATTCTTCTAATTATTCACCATGATTTCCATGTTCCTATCAGAATCATTGTTTCCTAGGGTAGATGAGTTTCCTTTCCTGTTAGCATGGCCTATGTTCTTTGTTACAGACCTGTAACCTTCCATTTGAAGTACTTATTCCTCCTTGCTTACGAAAAGATCCAGAACTTTGTTTCAGGAACCAGTCTTTGCCATTATTTCCRTTTTCTGGTCTTTGTATCAGTAATTAAATCTCCAGACATGCAGGTTACCTTAATGGTAACTAGATGTATAAGGCAAGTAGATAGTGACTAGTAAGATCCACATTGTCTTTGTTTTTACCATAGAAATATTTATGAAATTTTGAGTTTTCAAGAACATGACCAGATAATATAAAAGATTAGATTTCCCCTACTTCTTGAATTCAACACATATACTTAAAATGAGAGAACAAAATGAACACAGCTGATAATATACCTACAATTACTGACTACAGTAGTTCAGCAGAAGCCTAAAAGTAASATGTCTTTCATACTATCTTCAAAGAATTGCCGGGTTAGTAAAAAGCCTCTGTCATCATCTCTCAAGATGGTTCTCATCAAGTTATGTGTCMTAAAATGAGTAGTTGATACAATAATGCATCCAGCTTGCTCAAGCTGCATCCATCATATACAAGGGATTCATCCGATCAAACTGTGTTGTTTTATGCATTTTGACAGACAATACTGAGCTAATTTAAACACAAAGTTTTAGTAAATAAATACAAATTGTTGCCTTGCGTTCTTGTTGCTCTAATTTTCAGTTGAGAGATAACTCTATTATCTTACAATTGGATCTGTTAAGTTAACACATATATACATTTTATAATGATAAATGTATATGCTGCAATCTTTTGGCAAGAGGTTATTTTGACCCTTTTCATAATCTTTTGGGGGGTATAAGCTTAACATATCTGTATTTCTGTGCATAATGAGTTTTGTAAGTCCTACATAGTATATGTAGCAATGTGCCTTATATGAGTTGGATATAAATCATGTTTCTTCTGCCCATTTAGCATATATGTGATTATGGGCCTCTTTAATGTCATAATATGTGTTATATAGGATACATAATTAGGAATACTGTGTGTGAGAATCTAATTTAAGGTTCAGGGCTACATGCCTGAGGAATTTTCACTGACATTAGTGGGAGTCACACATATGGGAGCTTTCAGGACATTGGCTATATCATATTCATTGACTTAAAAAAATTCATATTCTTTCATCAATGCTATCAGCAATTCTTAGGAAATATCACTAATTTCTATCAAAATTGGCAACAATGCACTAAATATAGTCCCTTAGCACAATGCAATAATGGTTACAGAWATGGAAATCTTTCTGAAAAAAATATGCTTTTATCTTTCAAAGATTGAAAATCTTCCAAATATATCACTTAGAATGATATAATATGGCTGGTTTAAAGCTTTCCTTTGGAACTGTTTTTAGACAATTTTTGAGTTTGTTTGGGTTTCTGGAGAAACAAAATTAATCACAAGAAACTGCTGTTTCTTCAGAGAATGTTAATATCTTATAAAAAGCAAGAYCGTATATTTTAGTCAAAGAACAAAATCTAAAGCAATTTGATATGACACTGAAGAATCTCATAGAAATGAAATGTTGGTGCCTGATATTCTCATTGTCTTCCATGAAGACTGTCTGGAGACAGGTGGTCTAACAATTCTAGTGATGTGCTTTGACCTTTGAAAAAAAGGAGATAGTTTGAATTCAGATTTGGAGCTAGTATTTTAAAATGGAAGTCCACAGTTCCCTATTAAGTAAAAGATGGACGTATTTCTGAACAACTGCATAGCAGCAACCAATTTTCCATTATGGACCCCTCCATCTCTGGGCCCACTGAAGCAACCATGATTAAGATTATGCTCCTGCCTGTTTGCTAGCTAAAACTGCCTCCAGAGGAGTAGAGAGAGAAGCTGTAATTCTCAGAGTGAGCTGAAGATCATCACCCTTATAAGGGCCTCAACCTCTGAACACAGATCAGTGTGAGGGATACAACAGTTCTCTCTTAAGGAATTTAAGAAATGCGAAAATCACAGCAAGCATGGGAAGGTGCTGAGATGTAGTTAGGAAGCATTGTGGACATGGTTTATACAACCATTTAATTTAAGAACAATGAAGATCATAAGCATTTTATTTGGTCTCTCTGACATCAGAGCTCAACCTTGGGGTACCTCAAGATCTGAGTATGACTAAGAGCTGATATAAACTGGAGCAGCTTCAAGGTCTGTTTTGGGGGAACTGTCAAAAAGTAGAGGTCCTATCCTCCCTAGGAGTCCTTTGCTCCCTGGGCTGCTGCTTTTACTAGATGCTGGACCCAAAGTGGCTAGAGAGCAGCTGAAGATTGTTCTATTATATCTATATTTTATCTGTTCCACACATCCCTAGGTATATCAGCTTTTATTATTCAAAATTACTTGCCTTTGACATACTACATTCTGAAAGTATATTTATAGAAATGTTATTAAAGAAGTGAATCTTTCATTGCTGAAAGTTTTCTATAATGCTGTTTCCCCTTAACAATATCATTGTGGAGTGTTGGAACAGACAGCTTTATAATAAGATAGAATGTAATTGATAATGCAGACTTACTTGATAGTGAAAAATGAGACTGTCACCAGCCTCATGGAAAATCATTTTGGTAGAACAACCTTGCAACTGAAAGAAAAGAAATAACCCAAAACAGACAACTGATGTCTATTAAAATTAGTTCACATTCTGCTTTTCTATTCCATGTTGGTTTAACACTTACTTCTTGATTAGTCCATCTTTGATCTCATTTGTCATTATCAAATCATTGGACATACTAATGTTTCTCTGAAAAGCAAATATACTGAAATAATCAATAAACCAGACACATTCTAGGGCAGGATTCAACCAAATTTATTTCTTTAGAATAATACCTTACTCCATAAATGCTCCTATTTTTTTTGTGCATCTCTGCACACTTGCAGTATAAAGAGTTTTAAATAAATATTTCAATCTATTGTTATTAATTAATAAAGAATGAGTTCAATGAGAAAAGTGTTATAGCCATCTTCAAACACATGAGGGTTACTAATAAAAAAGAGGAGAGAGATTGCTTATAGTAGTGTGTAAAGGCTTTATACTCTGAATAACGGTGTAAATTAAGAGGAAGTACATTGAGGGTGAATAGACATGACATGTGTGGTAAAATAACCTGGAAACTGAAAATATATTTCCAAAGAGGCAAAGACAGTCCCATGATATGCTTGTTTCTGCACCATCAAAGTTAATGCATCAAGCTCTATCCATCTATATCTATTTTAAGATGGACTTGAGAAACAAATGAGGAATAAATATGCTCTAGAGGAATTTCTGCATTAGCAAAAGCCATCTACACACATTTTAAAATGGACCTGAGAAGTGAATGAGGAATAAATATGCTCTAGAGAAATTCCTGCATTAGCAAAACTAAGTGATGTACTAAGCCTTTTCCACCTCTAATTTCCGTGATTCTGTGATAGATCTGTAATTAGGCTGCTGATCCTTAAAATGCTTTCTGATGAAATAGCATATAATACAGAATGAGCATTAGTAAGCTAGCCTTTCCTAGATTTTTTTTTTTTAACACACAAAAAGAGAGCTAACTCCTGAATTTCATTTTTTCTTTCTCTCTGGAACAAACTTTATACTTGTAAGTGATATCCAAGATTTATTTCCGAGGAAGGACTTCTCATTTATAAGGACTAGTACCTATTAAAAAATAGCATTGCACAAATTAGGCAGATGCCATATCTGTTTGCATTTAAAATTCAACTTTGCTCAACAGCAAACAGCAATAGCTAGAATTAAAGTGTAGGAATGTAGTTTCCTGTGGAAAAGTATATTTCAGTGTTGGCTTCTTTTGTTAAGCATGAACATGAATATCTTCTTGCAGAGCTGCCCCACCAGGCCTTCTGCCATGACAGTCAGTCTTGCAGAATCTTCTCCCATTTCCACTCTTACATCATTAAGCCTGTATTGCTCTACTGTGCAGTGTTGCRCTGTGGCCTCTCAACACCATCATGATCTCCTGGGCTGGATTTTTTCCCCATGACTTTATTTGTCATCTGCTGACATTAATGGCTCTGCAAGGCTAGGGTCCCACAGAGGAGAGAAGATATTCTGTTGTTCTCCACCTATTAGGATCTTGCACATGAGCAGTTTCCTATTCCGCTTCCTCATTGCCCCTATCGCCTGGCCCAGAACATGGGACCTTGCACACTGGTAGAGAA
Source organism: Apteryx rowi (assembly GCF_003343035.1). Lineage (NCBI taxonomy): Eukaryota > Metazoa > Chordata > Aves > Apterygiformes > Apterygidae > Apteryx > Apteryx rowi. The sequence continues at coordinate 8,318,529 of NW_020447196.1, read as the reverse complement.
GAAATGTGGAATGGATAAAATTTGGGATACTTTCTGACAGAACTCCCCTGATTTCAGAGAAACTGTCAGATTGCTAACACATATGAAAATCACCCATTTGGGAATTTCCATGAGTCTAAGAGTAGCTTCTCTACACTTTATTGGAGCTAGTGGAGCAACAACACCAAATACAAAATGAATGTGTATGTGTAAAAATTACCTTAATTTCTTTTCCAGGCATGCAGTCCAGGCATTCAGTCTAGGCATTCTGGATGTAATGCCATTCTGATTTGAGCAAGGTTCAGCCCACACATCAGGTTTCCAACATAAACCTGCATGTTGTATGTTTAATATTTCTGTAATAATACCTATTGCTGGCATTCTGTATGCTGTTTGACATGCTGACTGAAGACTCATTTTATTTTAAAATGGAGTTAAATAGCTAAACTATTGACTGCAATAAAGACAAAGAAGAAACAGTCTTACTGATTTTACACCAGCTTTATTTAATTTAAAAAGACCAAATTTTGCAGGATTTAGTCAGTCATGTAGACAAGTATCATTTGCTGTATTTTGTAAGTGACTTTGACAGAACAAAGATGTTAACTTTATAAAAAGGCTGCTAGGCACGCACAGTGGCAAATTTTCRTAGTGTTTTTATTAACGATAAATGATTTCAAAGCTATCATGACCTGAAATAACATTATAATACTGCTACAATCTTTGCTGCAGCATGTCACTAAAAATAGACCAAATTAAGTCCTATCTAGATTTCTGTTAAAATGTGTGATTGTTTTTTAACAACTTTTTGGCTGGCTTGCAAAGAATAGGGCAACAGAGATATAGAGGGCTAGTTTTGTTAGCGAAAGTATAATAATTGCTGGGAATTGGATGCCAACCTAGAATCTGAGATACCTAGACTCAGCTTCTTGCTTTGCTACTGGCTCCTAAAGACTTGGAACAAGCTTTTAGGGACAGGTTTTTAAAGTGTTTTGAGAGATACCAGTGGTATTTTGAAAAATATCTTGGTGGCTAACTGGTGTAGGAGTTAATATTTAAAAAGAAATTAGGTGCTTAGAGTGGGACTTGAGCAGAATGTAAGGACCACAATCCAAAATTATGGTCCTATGAACTTATGCTCTGGTTCCCACTGGTGAAGGTGGCTTACTGACATGGCACCTCTGGATATTTTTCCTTTACACTTTTATAGAGGCCTGGTCCCAGAAGTATTACTATTATATAATATATTGATACGACTGAAAAATCTGTATCTAGACCGTGCTTCAACTTGCTCCATTCCAGGAACAAGGCATTTCCCTATCTCTGTACCTTGAGAGGATGAATCCAACGGACATGTTCTGAGCACACCCAACATACCTAGAGCATCAAGTGTCACACAAAATTCACCACTTCGTATACAACAGTTGTTTTATACAACAAACACCTCCCATATCCCAAGAGTTATCAAACCACCATATGGTGCTATGAGGAAAAAGGAAGCAGGAGAGGAGGGGCACTCTTCACCTGTTTTGTTGAAGATGTTCCACTGTATAAAAAAGCACATCAATAAATAAATAAATAAAAAGCAGAGAATGACCTTTTGCTCAGTGGGTTAGCTTTTACTGGCTAAAGGAGTGCCTTGTTTTCCTATATATTTGGCTATACCTATATAATTGTCTATAGAAGCTAATTCTGTGTATTTTACATTGAAAAATTATTGGATACAATTTCACAAATATGATTGTTTCCAAGACAGAAAATTCATTTTCTGATCACTTTTGCTGTTTAATAATCTGTAATCGAATGATGTATTTGGTTCCTCCTCTGTAATACTTCTTTTGTTCCAATCAGGTTAAGACAAACTGGGCTACAAGGAATTATGAACATGGCTAGAGACAATGTTTTGCACATGTATTTCAGGCTATAAAATATTTCTGTCTTCCCAAACCTCCTTATGGCAGTATATAAAATTGAGAATTAACAACAAACCATTCATTTGGAATGAGTGGTCCTCTAGAGGCATAATGGTTATAAATGATATGATAACACAGGAACATTTTTACTCATTTGGTGAGGTTGTAAAAAAATACAATTTACCTGACAGTCATTTAAAAAATACCTTCTGTTGAACTGATGAATTATAGAATCTTTCTCAGATTTAATCACACCAGATGAGGACTCTAAATTGCCTTTCCATTCACAAAATGAACAGTTTATCCCATCCAACACATTTGGGGCTGATGTATTGCTACTCAGTCTTCGTAGCATCAAAGACTGGAGCATCTTTTTATTATTTTTAGCACTTCCCTCCAACTATTTAAATTAGAAATAGTTTTTGTCAGCTACACACACTCCTCAAGCGCTCTGAGCCCTGTTGCAGTTCAAAAAAATTGCAAATACCAAAGAAAAGGAAGGAAACAAAAACAGAAAAGGGGAGCAAGCAGTGCTTCTACCAAAAATGAATAGTCAACACTTGTGATAGTTGGGGCAGGGAGCATGATCCCTATTGCTCTTCATGAGTTATTGTGTATGTGCCTACTGTATGACTACGAATTGTATCTCCAGACTATCTCCATAATACCTCTCTTGATCATACCTCAGCTGACATTCAGTGTACATATGGGAATTTTAATCCATCCAGACATTTTCTCTAGTTGGACAGCCTATTTGATAGGGTAGATCATGGAACTTTACAAAATAAAGCTTTCACTTACCTAATGCTCTTTGCCTTAAACTCTTTACAGAAAACGGAAGTGTTAAGTCCCAGATTTACAAAATAGGACGCTTAGGCATGTTGAAGAACAGTAACAGTTAATGGCTCAGCCACAGCATGCAGGAGGCCAGATGAGGATATTCAGTGCTCCAGATGCTGAAGGAGCAATGCAAGGACACCCAAACCAATTCTGCAGAGTCAGACTGTGTCTAGTAGGGCTTATTAGCTCAGGTTCAGCACTCTCTCACAAGCCAAAGTTGCTCAATGGGGAACCTTTAAAATGTTTTGCGCTACTCTTCCTAGTGCATCTCCTTTGAGAAAGCATGTCAGATCAGGCTCGGTATAACCTGATTTAAGTTTTGGAATATTCCTGTTCTTGCCTGTTGTGCTGGGTCTGTATAAATTGCATTTAGAACTGAGAATACTGGGGAGAAAAATTTAGAGAAATATCTTAGAGTCGTGTCAAATCCAGAAGCAGAATATAAGCAGAATCACCTGATTTCTCAGTCTTCAGTATCATGGTTAATTGGGAATTGACTGTAGCTGTTTAGTCTTTGTAACGTCAAAGGCTGGAGGAGATTTTTACTATTAGCTCTTCCCACCAACTCTTTAAATAGGAAGCATCATTCATCAGATGCACAGACTCGTCAAGTACTCACCTTTAAGTGAACAATCCACACGATCAAACAGATATTTTTAGCAGGTCTAAGTTCTCTTAACCTACTTAGCAGTTGTTAAAGAATTTGTTTTCTTCGCTCCTCTCACCTATTCTTTTTAATTTTGTATTTTATTTTAAGTGTTTAATCATCTCTGGCAGAATTACCACTTTTGTCACAAGCTTTCACATTCTGACAGCATTACTCATATTCCTTGGATAGAGCCTAAGTGTACTCCTTGCTTATATTTTCTCTTCTCATTGGAAATGGATAAAGCATTCTTTTAAAATGACTTTGTTTTATTTTGATATAAATAAACGAGGTTCCCACTAAGGAAATTCTGACAAGATCTAAGTAGTCTAAACTTCTGCTGAAATATAACAATGTTTCAGGTAGATTAGACCTTGACAAAAATTTAAATCAAATTATATTCTCTATGCTCAATTTTCTTTGGGGAACCAAAACCCACTGAAGTGTAAAAGTCTAATTAATTATGTAATATGCTAGTAAGTTTTAAATCAAGAACACTTGTGGTTTAACTCTAGCATGCCACAAGTGTGTTTGCAATTGACTATGACAACAAGATTATGACAGCTAAAAAAATCGGAAAAATACAAATAATCACAGAATCACAGAATAGGTGAGGCCAGAAGGGACCTCTGGAGATCTTCTAGTCCAGTCCCCTTCCCCAAGCAGGGTCATCCAGAGCCGGTTGCCTGGGGCTGTGTCTGCTCAGGTTTTGAATATCTCCAAGGATGGAGACTCCACAACCTCTCCGGGCAACCTGTTAGAGCTTTCAACCATTCTCACAGTGAAAATGTGTTTTATTCTGGTAAGAATGGGCACTCTGTGCCCATTGCCTCTTGTCCTGTCACTGGGCAGCACCGAGAAGAGTCTGGTTCTGTCCTCCTTACACCCTCCTGTCAGAGGTTTATAAACATTGATGTTTAAGACATGTATAATGTCTTAAGACAATGTATAAACATTGATAAGATGCAAAAAATCGGTAACCAATTCTAGTTCTGCTATGGAGATTTATAGAATAGCATTGAACAGCAGAATGGCCAGACTGGCTCCACAGAAAGGGACATCTGGCACAATACTGAGGCATAGGGAAGGTGTAAATAAATTTATAGTATTTTTTTCACAGATAAAAGTTCCCAGCTTTGGGGGTATGTTCTTTAGTGACTTTCTGGGCCAGAAATTGCATCAGCATCATCGTATCAATAGCTATACATGCATTTGTATAAATACTTTTTGAATCCATTTAATTTTTTGAATGCAAAGCATCTTGTGGCAGTGAGTAGGACAACTGGATTTCACATTGTGAAAGAAGTTCTTTCTTTCAAACCTTATACCTAATCAATTTTTGCTGTGAGAACTAATTAGTAATCTGTATTACCTTCTTTTTTTGCAGTTCAGGGTATTTTCCAAGCTTGTGAGTCCTGGTTTGCTCAGCCTCCCTTCTAGAAAAACTGTTCTGTATCTCTGAGAACACTACTAATCTTTTCTAGTTCTATTCTATCCTTTTTTAAGATGTGAAAATTGCATGTAGTAAAGATGTGAATATACCACATGGTACCAGTTCCTTTACTTATAATTTCCAGCAGTCTATTTGTCTTTTTCATGTCTACTGTATGCATAGCTGATGTTTCATACATCCATCTCAGGCTCCAGCCTTTACGTCTAGTTGTAAAAGAAGTTTAGACAATTCTAAAGTTGGTGTAGATTGAGATCAAGTGGCTTCCTCAAACACATGCAAATCTTATTTAGGTGTATCTTTTATTTTTCCTTGAGAGAGCACTGTAACATATGAACAGCCTGCCCTGTTTTATTTTTTCACTGGGGTGAGATCTGGTACAAGGCTATGCCACATACGGGTGAATTCTAGGTAGAAACGATTCTCAAAGTTACATCACCTCTTTTCCTTGTGGAATCCACTTTYCTGACCACACCACTGCTCTCCCATTTACTTAGCCTGGCTGATGAAAAGGGATGGTAGAACCTGGGTTTCTTACATACCCTGTCCTCTCTGCCTTTTTTCTTCAGGTTTACTTACAGATAATAGTGGTTAAATACTATGTGCTTTCACTCAAAACCTTCCCAGAGTAAGAAACCCAATCTGAACAGATACTGCAATTCATTCTTGTGGTCACAAAAGGGTTAGGAACAGTCTGTGTTTATAAACACTATGAGGCAAAAATAAAACAAGCTTTTCCATCATCCGGAAAGAATCTGAGATACTGATCCAAATAATCATGTGTAAACCTCACTGTAGCCATGTAATACGGAATATCTCTGGAATGTAGTATCATATATGTCTATCTCATAGAAAGAAACCTAGAATCAAAGTCTCATCCATAATAATAGCATGTGGTAAAATATTTATTTATACTTGCCCATAGTAATACATTAGGCACTTCCAGAAGATGAAGACTTTTCTTTGGGACTGATGCGGTAATTGTTGTTTGAGAGAGAATATACTGCAGTATATCGAATTGAAGTCTCACATTTACCAGAGATACATAAAAAATAGAAATGTAGGACATGCTGCACAATCTGAAATGAACGTGCCGCAAGGGTAGAAAGCAAAAGCCCGTTATAAGAAACTGAAACTCTATTTTTCAATATACTTGTGTCATAYCATATAATATTTAACCAGAATCTCAAAAGTGAAGGAGGCTTTAATGTGGAGTCATAAATCAGATTCTTGCAGCTCATAGGGAAGCCTTGTAAAAATTGAATCAAACCTCACAGTAGATAGTAACACATTATACAGTGAAAGAAATCAGCTTTGCCTTTTGTTTCCAATGGTGACATTTTGAGAAGGTTCACAATTTCATATCTGATAGGAAGGAGAAGATAAAAGTCTGTAATTGCATCCTACATCTCTTAGTGACACAAACTATAAAAAAGCCAATGTAGAGTCTTATCTGCAAAGCTGATATTTTAACATGGAAAATCAGACTCTCAGACACAATGAAGTTCTATGCTGAAGTACAGCTACAAGTGGCAGAACCTTGTTCCTGGCAGTGATGTTGTGTCCACTATGATATCTTTCTAAGCAGCAACTGCTGCTGAGCAGAATACTGCCARGTATTCTTTTCATAGGTTAAAAGAAGTTAAATATAGGGTATAGCAGTTATAAGGGAAATAGTAAGTTTATAATAAAAACAATGCGTACATTGTATTGAATGTTTGCAAATACTTTAGAAACAAAGCCAGTATCGCCTTTATACCACTAATATCACCAGTATCAACCTTTGTCTCAACATTAGAGACAAAGAGAAGAGGCACAGAGAAGGGAATAAACTTGCCTAAATGGATCCGAGAGTAGAACAGCAGTCTTCAGTGTCTCAGTATATTACTCTATCGACTTTTGTAGCAAGGCAGAAGCTACCTGGATTGGTGCAAGGATAACAGACTTGGTTCTGTAAAGTGCAAAGTGACTTTGAGAGGAACCATACTTCCTTCCTATTCTCACAAAATTAGAGATCATCTCCTTTGGATAAAAGGAAGCCCAATTACAAATGTGGCAAAAAACACTAGCAAAAAGAAAAAAAGCAAAAATTTTGAGGAATCCAATATGCCTGATAGGGAAGGAAGAGTCTTACTACATGTTCTAAATATTGCAATTTATGATAAGTATATTGTTATAAAATTATTATGGTTGTATTTCTGTGTATGACTATTATTTTTTATTCTGCCTGTGTCTGGTAAAAGCATCTAGCTTGTACATCAGGGTTCAGTCCCCACTCTCTCACTTCATCTAACTCCCATCAGAGTGCTGCATACAAAAGAGCTGAAAGATAACAGCAGTATATCACACTGTTTCAGAAGTGCTTCTGCATCCATCACCTTGAGATTTCTTCTTTATATGAAGAAGATACTGCTATAAATTCTGCTGCAAGAAAATACATGAAGATAGACAGAAATGCAATGAAAAACTCATTCAGAACTACTGGAGAGCTAAACTTGAAAGTAGTAAAGATCAAAGACTAACTGTATGAGACTGCTTTTGATTTATTGAACACTATGACTGGTTGCCCAGGAAGCAATTAACAATGATAACTGAGAGAAATTAGTTCAAGATAACTATCTACAATGGATTATTTTTAACCTTTTTTCCTGCAATTTTTGAGAGTTTTTTTTTTTTTTACACCACAGCATTAAAACTGTTAAGTACAGGATTTCTTTAACAGTAAAAAGTTTCAAACATATCTTCATTTTTAAAGCTAGTATTTAAAGTAGCACAAGAGGATGTTCTAATGAAAAAACAAAAAAAATATTTTCAGTTTCAGGCTTCTTGAAAACTTTCTTCGAAAAGGTAAGAAAATGACAATGAGAAAGACATCCAAAAACCAACTAGATATTCAGCTAAAACCTATGTGAATCCAGAAGGCAGAAGTTCTGCAAAATTCAAGAATTAATGAAACATCTCCCACAGGAAGTTTCCTGTCCTGTGAGATGAAAGGCACTAAATAACTCTGAATTCCTTCAGTCTTTCTTTAGTATAAATTCATACAGCAATGAGACTCTGTAGCAAAGCAAATGTGAGTTGGAATAGCAGTAGACAAACTAAAATTATGTCCAACAGCTAAAATATTGTCAAGACAGCCAAAGAGAAAGATAGATAGAAGGACTAGACCTCCAGGGTTATCTCATCAGGAACTGATAAACAGTGCCTTTCATGTAGGGCTATGCAAGAAGACATACCTTAGGCAAAGACCTCATTGTGGACCAAATTTAAAACTCACTGAGGTCAGAGCAACTCAGCACTTCATATTAGCTACTAGATCTATGCAGACCCCTTTGACGTCACAAGTTTAAAACCTAGGGGAGTAAGATCCTAATTTACCAAAGCTTTCTTTCCTAACTACTGAACCTGAAGCTATCTTACGCTTCATTAGATTTTTTTCCTAATTCAGGATTTATTTAACATAATCTCAGAATATTCTTTTCTAGCTTTCTTGGTGGTTCTGTAGGAAATCCTGGCTTGTTACTTCATACATAATCATTTGCTTTAATTAGTTTATTCAGCATTATCTACATSTAAACACTCTCAGAATGAATGGATTTGCTGGCCTGAATGTTAATGTTGTATATACTTGAAGCAGAAAATCTGCATTTAGTTCAGCAGTATCAATATGTAGGTACTGAAGCAGAAGGTAGAAGCAGCATGCGCACCCRTGGAGAATACAGTGCTTTTGCAAACAGTGTCACATTTTTTTGAAAAATACATCTGTTTTGCTCAATTGACACTCCATGATACTGCAATTATGAGCCATATGTGAGCGTGCTAATTTGGGAAGATAAATTAACATTTTAAAATCAAGACTTGGTGATGTTTATATCATTGAGAGCCAGATTCCATGAAGATGAAAGGGAGCTCCCTTACTTTTAGGGCAGGATTCTGTCCTAACTGCTGTTAGGTACGTTGAAAGAACTGTGCAGGGGTTGTGCTGCAACAGAAATCCCCAGAAGGAATCCTGGCAAATTCAGAGCTCGTGTTCACAGCATGGCCTCTGAGCTGGGTTTGAAGTAAAGCGTGCTTCTACTGCTAGTGTAGCCACAGATCAGGCACCCTCCCTACTTCTTTTCAGGCGTCAAGGTGCAGTCTTGGCCTCACATATGTCAATGTCAGAATTATGCCATCAGTTTCCCCCCAGGGTTCCTATGGTCAATTCAAGTTGGACCTGACAAGTGAAGTATCAAACATTTGAATTAAGTGGCATTATATGAGGTGGTTATTAATAATTTAATAATTACTAAATTTCTGAATTGGAGACTTTAATAAAAAAGTTGACTAGTGCCTACTCCTTTCTACATACAAAAAGCAATTGTCAGAATTTTCATGGTGAATTKAAAGTGACTTGAGACATTGATCATAACGGAAGTTTATCAAAAGCTTTTGTGATTGTATTTATTAAGGCTAGAAGTAATAATAATTAAAACTTTCATGAAACAGGCTGTTTTTATCCAGCTTCATGCCAACTCAACTGGCACTAAAAATACAGGACACACAGCATTCCACATAAGCATAGCTGTGTGCATCCATAATCTGATAATATACTGAGCCTTCAGTATCAGTTAGATCTGAGTTGCGCAGCAAAGTCAGTTGTGAGGAGAGTCAGCCTTTCAACTGGCTTAGCTAATCTAAGTGCAAGTTTTAAACATCTCCTTTTATTAGACTGTACAAAGGCCCAGCCCTGCAAGCAGCCCTATTGACTTTAATAATTTTATGATTAATGTTTGTAATGGGAGGTGCAAAGAACTTAGGAACAAGACAAATACAGTAAATGCCTAGTGCCTTTTAAATTTGTATTGTTTGTTTTTAAACAGCGTGGATGGAAAAGATTTACCAGCGCATCTCAGCATAGACAGAAAAGTTCCCTGCGATGTATAAAAGGTGTTTTGAGTAGAGTGGAGAATTTAGCTATCCATTTGCTTTTTATGACTTAATCCCTGTTACAAATTTTGGAAGTTTAAACCAGGGTAACTGTATGTTCATTTCAAGATAAATCAAAAACATATCATTTATCATGGAGTAAAGGATTAAGAATGCAAATTTGTTAAGAATGCTGGCTCCTTGCCAGCTAATGAAATGTGCTATATTAGAGCAGCTTGTAGTTTATTTTTACATGGTGATTTAAACCTACACGTAGTTTGATCTGTGTGATTGAAGGGATAATCTTTGTCTCTCTGAGGCCCTGCCAATATGGGTCAGATAGAAATGGGGTCAGGTGTAACATCACATGTTGCATTGTGAAGAAGCTTTAAAGATTCATCTAAGAAAGTTTTCTTTGTTACTTTGCAAATAAGCCTGTCCTTTTGAATTCTAAATAAAAAATAAATCAGGTATTCCAATCCTGTTATCATACATGAGAAAGAAGAATAATACACTGTGCAATATAGGTCATGAGCATAGATATTTTTATCCTAAGTTGCATTTTAATTTAAATCCTGTTATTGGTTTTGGTGTGGATCTTTTTCATAATAATGAGACAACATAACAGGTCTGCATTATGGAGTAGGCAGGTAGAACATTTAAATTATCATAAATAAATAGGGAGGATAAAACCATCATTACAGAAAAATGAGAACAAATACAAACCTACAATTTACCATCAGTCATTTATTAAGCTGTCTTTATTCATTTTCAAGGAATTGATTGGAGATAATGCCTAAATATCATGAGAGTCATGTAGTGGCATAGTGGGTTAAATTTCTTTGCTCAAACTCAGTTGAAAAGATGGAAAACATTTTATTTTAGGATTCTCTTTTTTACCTTGCTAATGCCAATCTGCCGTTGCATTGGCACTGAAGAGAATTAGCAGAACGGTCCAGCATGCAGCTATCCTCTTGTGACAGAGCGTTTATGAAATGATCTTTTTCACTGTATTTTTTCTGCCCACTCTATAGGCAACATGTTATGGATATAACTAGAACTCAGCTTATGTCCTGGCCGTTCCCTCTTTGGAGTACCATCCATAGGTGCTTTATCAATAGCATAGTTTAAGCTGAAAACACCTACAGCTGACCTTTGCCCAGGATTAGGAACTCACAGCCTGCACCTCAGGAGCACTCAGTGCCCAATTTCCAGATGAAACTCAAAGCTAAGGTGTTGTTTTCCCCTGCCATTGAAATGTTTTCAAATATGTAACTAAAATTTGCTGCTCTCTGTGGAAAGGCGAAGTGGAAAGACAGAAAAAGATTTCTTTCCTGCCTTGGCCATGGCCTTGTTTTCACTACACTGTCCTGAATCCAAGGTTGTCTCATTCCAGTGTGAGCCAGCGATAACACCTCAAAGTCTTGTTGCACAAAAGATGTTGAGACAGAGTCACAAGCAGAGAGATTTATTGGTGAGGGTCATAACTGATGGCATACATTGACTATAAAAGTGAAAGCAGCTTTGAGGGAAAAATAGAAAGACAGAGAAAAGGGAAAGGGAAAAGCCTCCCCAGCTGGCAGGGAGGAGAAGCAATGGAGCTGCCAAACAAGTGTCCTCCCCTGGACATCCCCCCCAGTGCAGCTGGTGATCCCTCCATGATACTTTCCCCATAGGAAGTACATAGTTTTCATCAGGAGCCCTGCAAATTCYGTGTTTGTTGTTCCTGCTTATGATGCTCTTAGCTCTGATTAGAGAACACTTTGGTCAGGAGCACATGTTGCATGTCAATAAATGGTTAAGCTTTGTGCTTGCTTATTATTGCATCCCTTAATGCTAGCCAAAAGYTACAGCCAAGCAGTCGGAAAAGGCAGGGAGAGAAAGGGTGATTCTCATGCCAGCGGCAAACACTTCCTGGGAGAACCTGCAACTGGGATTTGCAAGTACGAGGCCATGAGCATAACAGCACAGGCACAGCAGCATGAGAACAAGAAAGGAAAAATACTACCACAGAGGCTCTGGGAAAACACTGCCACAACAGCTTAGTGAAAGATTACAGAGGTTCAGGACAAAGACATGCTACAGGATTGCAAACAGAGGGCCCTTAGCATTTCAAAGGCTAAGGCACCTAAGGCACTGTGCCCGTGGGTGATGAGGATAACTCTGGCGGTGCTGTGCATGTGGTATAGAGCACACCTGCAACACTAACCCATGGTGCCTCAGCAGCCTCTGGTCTCTAGGTTCATACAGTTTCCACACTACTCCCTCCTCAAGCCTCATTTGAAGGAGCAAAATCTAACTTCCACTTTGACAAACTGGTTGTGGAACCAAGGCAGAAAAGAAAGTGGAAAAGTTATACCTTTAAAATAGATAGACGTTGCTTGATAAAGTATCTAGCTAACAGTCAGCTTTTGTCTGTACAACTAAGCAACAGTACAGCAAATGCACCAGAACATTACTGCATTGGAGTCTAAAAAGCATTCCTTTATGCCATTTGCTCTCTTTCAGATCCCACTGGTCAGCAAGTAACTGCCTGCCAGGCGATTATTCACAGTGGAATAAGGGATATGTTTCTTCCTGTTACTACCTAGCCAAAGGGATTCTTTGCTGCAGCTATAACCTAATTGTTGTTTTACCTTTTGCATACATGGGTTAACCTTTCCAGGGGCAAGTGGGAACTGGCTCCCTGCTGGACATTTGATTTTTGAATGGGCTTAAGCCAAATGGCTGCTCTTGTAGTGATAGTCAGAAAATATCCCTTTTTATCCTACTCTGTTGTGGACAGCCAGTTGGCAGTCCTTCTCAGGTTGGAATTTCAATGGACTCCTGGCAACTGTTTCCCACTTACTCCTCAAAGGAGTGGGAACAGTGTCTTACAATGTCATTTTGTTAAACTTTATTTCTTGCATAATGAGCAACACTCACAGGGATATTTGCAAATTCTTGAATACTCTGCCATTCCACTGGTAAAGCCAGTAGATTACCACTTCAGTTTGAAAGAGCTTCAGACAAGACAGTAATTTTATACCTTTCAGCCTTGAGCCAAAGAAAAATAAAGGTAATCCTGTTATCTTTGTGATTTCCTTTAAAAAGTCAACATTTACCAATAACAAGTGAATGCTGAGCTTAATCCTTCAGGCTTCAATCTCCAGTTCTCCCAAGGAGAATGTCTTTTACCTGGATAATCAATATTTTTTTCAGATATTTTGATATTCAGTTCAGTAAGAGGATTCACAGTGCACGTGCACACCCACGTGCATGTGTACAGCACACATGCAATAAATACATATTTGGCCATACGCTTCAGGTGTAAAAAATTAGTAATTTACCAAGGTATTTGTTAAGAAGTCAGGATATTTGGAGCACCTCTTTATATTTTTTCTTTGTAACATAATCACTTGGTCGTGTCTGGTCGTGTCAGTTCTTCAGTTATGATTAAAGCTAAAGAAAGAATGAAACCTTAAGGCTTATCAGCACAGAGTGTAAATGATTTCAACTCTATTTATAAATCAAATAAGAGTTTTATTATCGTGTTATTACGCATATAAACTTTTTAATGATATGGTGGTCTGTGGTATGAACTGGACTGTAAAATTGTGAATTATGTGTCATGGATTTAGTTTTTGTGTTTTTCACCTCATAAGTGAATACTGTTTCATGTAGGTATGGACCTGTGGGAGGAGAAAGCAAGCAAGTAATATATTTGTCTAATTCCTCACCTAGAAAGGCTTCCTACACAAGGTTATTAATATTTCATTGTTTCTTTAGCAGAGTTCTTTTCACACTTCCGTGTTCTTTCTTATTTACAACAGAGGAACATGGGCTCTTTYATGTTATTCATTAACAGACATTTATTTGACAAATGCTGGTGTATTTTTTTTCATGCGGAACTTCTGTGCTGCAAAGAGTCTGTTGGCTACTTGGTTGAAGGGTGTTAATACAACAGGAGGAATACTTGAAAGAGTCTGTTTCCCATCTGCATGCAAGGCAAGTTTGTTCAGTCACATATTTGAATATGAATAAGCAAGTTCCTTCATTTCGTCATAGGAAGAAGTAAGAGATGTTTTAGCCCAGGAGCCCACACAGTCTACTGAATGTATTTATTGTCTGGATGGGAAGAGGTGATCTTGGTCACCATATAGGGCACAGGGAGCAGTTGGTTTAATCATGCAGAACAGTGAGAAATTCACTAAAGGATATTTTAGGTTCACCTCATTACAGTCGCAGCTGAGGAACAGACTATATGTGTAACAGTTGGCAGCTGAAGGAGTTAATTACTTCTGCAGTATAGCAATAGTAATATATGTTTGCCTTGTCATTGGCAAGGAAAACTATCCAGATTAAGAAATATAGCTAGCAGATCTGCTTCATCAGACCCAGGTTGTGCAAAAGACCTACTTTAAGAAAAAGCCACATACTTAGAAAATGCTCAGGAATCACAAGTAGTTTTAAATCTTGATTGTTGATATCAGTTGTCATTTTTTGTTATAGTTACATGTTTTTTGCATTGATTTGCTTTTTTTAAGATGAAGGCTGTACTGATAACCAAGGCTATTAATTGATTTTTACTTCTGTCATAAGACAAAGGTATAGGCCATCAGAGTTCCAACACAGGTGATATGTCTGGGCCAAGGAACAAGATTTTAGTTTCATGTCACTCCAGTTTTGTATATGCATTTTATTAGTCTGTTAATACCTAAAATTTTAGTGTTTCAGTCTTGATGAAGAACACTGTATATTTTTAAACAGATCGCACCTTCCTTATGAAACTCAGGAATACTCTTAGCTCACTCTCAGGTCATCCAGATGGTGACCAGAATGGAAACATAGCCCTGGCTAACGAAGCTTAGTACATCATAGCTCACAGAACTGCATATTCAGGTCAGACATGCAGTCAGTAATGTGTGTGCTGTAGCAGGAAGCACATGCTTTCTAGCAAATATTTTTTGTAACTAACCCGCTGATACTAAAATGACTATTTTATTCACATGCTGATCTTCACATTAAGATGTTTCTTTCATCATTCATTTAATTTCATAGAGCTAATTCCATACACATATCATGAGTCTTACTTAATCAAAACAAAACCCCAAACAACCCTGAACTATGTATTTCATAATCAACCAGCAGAACTCTACTGTATGTGTTCATCTTGTCTAAATGCTAAACTAAACACAAAACTTCTGTTCTCTGACTTCCAGGAGCTAGGCTGAGCAGTGGGGGTTTCAATTAAAAACCACAGGAAAGGAAAGGAATATGTCAATAAAACCACAGACTTGTAAGTACTGCATACTAGTTTGCAAACAAACACAGCAAGCGTTCTCCGAGTATGAGTCTATTACTGTAAATTTAGACTGAATGCATGATGTTGAAGGTGACTGTCCCAGCGTGATCTTCCTTCATTTCATGTATAGTGAAATGCTCTCTAGCTTTAAGTTCAATAGCTTGATCTAGTCAGTCTGCAATGATACTATTACTAACACAGGAAGCTGCCATGAAGAGAAGAATGGTTTGAGCCAAATTAGCAATGTTTTGTTCTATTTCAAAAGCAAATGAGAAGTGTAGAGACAAGAGTAAAAGAAGAAAAAGAAAAAAAAAGTCATGGATTGATTCTAAGGCAATATTCTATATGAGATTTTAAATGTAGACATCTCTTGAATAGAAATGTGAATGCCATAATTTGCATTACAAAGCTTTGCTAAATAATAACTGTCACTAGAAAAGATTAAGTTGATAATTAATTAGTTACAGACTGGGTGCAGTCATTTATTAAGAAGAGTTGCATTAGAAATCGCATATAGTGAAGAAATCTTCAGTAAGAGCAGTGAAGGTGAAGAAAATTTATAAACAATTTAGAATTCATAGAACAATATATACGCTAATGCCTTTTTTAAAATACAGTGCACCCTATGGTGCTTTTTATTGCTCTCATATTAAAGAGAGGAACCACTAAGAGAAAAACAATGTAGTTTACCTAATTAATTGAGCAAAATGCAGCTTAAATTTACAGAAGGTTAATAACTAACATTAAATGTATTGGCTTTGCATTATGTTTGAACTGTTAATAAAGTGAACTTACTGACTGCTCAAGTATTACGATTATGTCTCAACTAATAAAGAAATGAAAAGGGGAGACCTAGTAGGAGAAAAAGTGTGCAAATATTCAGCTGATTTTTTTCAACTTCAGCAGTTGTTTCTTTATGGATCTCTTTCCTAAACAGCTGTATTCCAGAGAAGTAAAAACCCCACAAATGGTAGAAAGGATATCAATTTTGAAATTTGATGCTGAAGTCCCCTGTCTAGCTAGAGGCTGAGCTCCTGATCTAATAGAGTTTTTCAGAGAGGCTCAGCATTGACCTAATTCTGCTCCTCTTAAAATCTATTACTATTTACCAATGTCTCCAATAGAAGCAAAGTCACACAAAAGCTGAGCACTTTTGAGAAGTCCATGTTTCATCATATTTACAAAAATGTAAAAAGACAATGGGTAATACTGAGTTATGTTAGATTGCTCTCTGAAAATTGCAGTGAGGACATGTTCTAATGATTTTTCACATACTTAATTTTTAAATTGTGAGTTTTTCTGTCCAAATAAATGTGAAGGTCTTTGTAGGACATCCGAAATGTCAACACGCAGCATACATATAAACAGGTGCCTGACAGTCACTGAAAATTAGAGCCCTGCAATGTATATTTTAAGATTACATGGGATCAAGATCGTGCTGCTGTAATCCAAGGAGTAGTTGCTGTTTTATGACTGTGAAGCCTAACTATTTGAGGAAGTGATGCTGCTGATTCTGGCCTAAATCCCATTTAATCTGGTGTCTAAAGATGCTCGRTGCCAGGAAAAGAGAGCTCAGGCTGTAAGAATGGTAAGCAGGAGAGATAGCAGAATACGCACTTAGGTCATTTGAAAAGAGAAAAGTGCACACTCTGCCTGAAGGTAGAGCAGTTAATGTGTCTCAGTATGGATGCCACAGTGTGATCTCTGATCTGATGTTGAAGTTTGCCCTAAGCTACCTTAGCTGAAAATGACCAGATCATTTAGTCTGAGATGTCAAAGATAGCCACGGATGGTGGTAACTGGATCACTTTCCTATGTACTTAGTTACAGGAAATTAATTTTTCCTAAATATGTTAATGCAAAGGGTCATCTTGATTCAAAGGGATCCTGGCAGCAGGAAAGGGCCTGCAGAGCCTTAACTCCCCTCACTAGCTCTCCCCAGCACTCTACCCTCAGAACTCCCTCTCCACATAGCTTCCCAAAACCTTTGTGGCTGCTGCTACTTTCATAGTGCTCATCTTTTTCCATGGAATAAGTATAAAAAGGCAGGCAGGGGGAAGGTCTGGGAAAGGAGATCGGAAAACGTTGCAAGGGAAAGGCAGCAAGAATAAAGGAAAAGGAAGAGGAAGTGGAATGGTCAGCACGGATGGTGTTCTGAAGAATACCATTAGAGGCATGGAAAGTATTCAAATTGGGTATCCGTGATTCAATTATAGTTAAATGAGTCTCTTGAAGATCAGAGACATATGTTCTTCCATAGTGCTGTTGGTTTATACAGGTTCTAAAGATTTCTAGTATCATATACCATTGTGAAATGTTGGCATTATATACCCAGGTGTATTAAAAATACACTGCTTCCAGCTTTAGAACTAAATTACTTGTTTCCAGCTCTGAACTCATGACTCGATATGGTCCACTGTTAACGTACTCCCAGGTTGAGACGGTTGCTGTATGGTGGATAAACTACAGGCTAGTTTGGAATCTTCATTTGCCCTGTTTCTTGTAGGTTTTTTGGATAGGCAGATGTTTAACTGGCATAGTACTTAAGGGTATAAAATGTTAATTAAGAGTTTTCCCTATCTTCCATTAAACTCAATGGAAAATCTCCAGTTGACTTAAATGAAAGTTGAATTAGGCCCTTAGAAATATTATGTAAAAATAATTATTATCACTTCATCATCCACTTTTTTTCTCAACTGGCAACTGATAGTAGAAGGTATTGAGCATTCTGTGTAATTATTAAGTATAATCAGCTTCCACTGTGTGCTATGCTCCTCCAAGAACTTTCCRTCTCCTTGTGGGATTAAACCCCTGGTCTACATGAACTACTTCTCACCCTGAGAAAAAATAAGCTAAATATTAATAAAAGACAATTAAAACAACAAGAAACARCAAAGGAAATAAAAAGGGAAGGATTTCTACACAGTGAAAGGTAAATAAATTGGTAATGTAATTAGCAAAAAAAATGTACTATTCTGAACTTTACATACCTAGTGTAGTGTCACTCATTTCTGTTGCAGAGAAGAGAACTATTGCAGAGACATGAATATAACCCTGCAGAACATGACTGGAAAAGATCATGCTAAACAAAGAATACAATGTCAACTAATTAATTTTAATTTGATCAACTCACTTTCATGGGTGCACTTCACTGTGATTATTCAACTGATTTTTGGATGAAAGTGGTGATGAGTGAATGATAATGAATATGTACATCTTACAAATCTAAATCACAAAACATTTTAACGGGTATTCTGCATTAATAAAGGGAAAGATACCTTGAGCATCCAGGAATTTGGATTCAGTGTGTCTTAGAGTTCAGAGAAATTTTTGCAGAGCTATCTAATTGCATATATACTTTTGTACCTGTATACTTATAGGTCATTACAGTTCTTTCCTTTTCCTTTTCTGTTTCCTTTTCTTCCCAAACAAAAAGGCATTTCTGGTATCATATTCTCAAAGAACCGTAAAGTTATATACATGACTGTGTAAAATAAAGCAGCAGATTCCAGTGGGACTATGAACACACATTAAGTAAGTGAACTGGCTGGCTGGGTCTATGGTATATAGCAGTGCAAATTCTACTAAACTTCACTCTTTTCACAGTTCCGATTGTATTTGTGGTATTATGGAATGGCTGTCCTTGGCCTGTCTGCTGCATTTTAATGAAAGCAACTGCCACCATGTCCAGTCAGCAGTGCAATTGCACTTTCATTTATCAGACATAAGTTCTGCTACTCCTGATCTTCTCAGACCCTATTTTGAAGTCCATTTATGAGCTGTCAAAATTAGTCTTCTCAGGCATACCATGAAGCCAATCCCAAAGACTTATTCAACATAGAAACCCCAGATTAGGAATCCAGAGCAAAACAGACTTTTGCGTAGAGTTGCTGCATTCTTTTTCCTCTTTTTAAATCTGAATCTCTATTTTAAGACTAAAATCTGTTACCCTTAAAGTCAGGATGGGTAAATTACTCCAGGAATTTTTCTGCAAAGTTTCCATGCCCTTTTTCCTGAGTGCAATTACAGTAATGATTAGAACAAACGCAGCACTATGGATAAGCAAATGTATAATTCATATGAAGGTACCTGGTCAGAGCTGGGGATTTCTTTTTCTTTCATTCTTTATAAATGGAACAGAGATTCTATCTTTCTAAGCCTTTTTGCTCTTCCATATTTCATAAATTAAACATATAATTTGAATGATATAATAAGTTTTGAAAACTTTCTCTCATTTTATATTTTTGGCTGAAACTATTCTTTGAATAGTTTCTGAGTTTTTTCTAAATAGCATTTACCACTACTTGGAAAAATTTACCCAGCCATATAATTTAGTGTTGTGTTGCTTTTGTAAAGTATGTAAAATGTTTTAAAGCTATAAAATATACAATGAGAGCTAAGTGTGATTCCTCTGTTTTAATTTCAGTTCAGAAACTGAGGGATGGATACAAAATCTAGTGATGGAAAATTTCACATTGGCTTTGACTGACTTTGAATAAGACTTTATATTTCCCCTCCTCTAGTCTTTCTGCAAAAGTGAGATGGTGAGTGATAAGAAAAAGGCATTGTGTGACAGTGTCCATAGGTATTCCTAGGCCTAAAGACAAATAAGTTGAAATCATCAGTCTATTTTTTTTGATCATACATAAGACCTAAATAACCCTCTCTCTTATCCCTATGAGAAGCCTAACTCTTCTAGATTAGTCCTATATTGGAGTGCGTGTTAATTATACTGGTTTGTAGCAAGAATTTTTTTTTTCCAGGCAAATTAAATCTATATCCAGTATGTACGTTAGTGGTAGCTAAGGATACTTGGTTGTAATTACAGTAATCTCATCCTGAGATCAGTCAAAATTATTTTGGGTTCCAAGGCTAAAGCATGCAGAAGTGCCTGAGAGCTCTGCAAGTACAAAAACTGGGGAATGAAAATACTACCTTGCACTGGTATATTTTCTGTGTGTAACTATTAAAGTGGTTTCTTTTATGGAAGATTCTGTATGTAAATACTGCTTTAACTATCTACTGAAAACACACTTGTCATATTTTCGATACATATATATTCCCCTTGTTTGTGCAAGGCACTGACTTTTTCTTCAGTCAACAGAGCAAAAGCTTTAATATGTAAGCATACCTTTCAAAATTAATTCCTGGATCTGGTTTGGGGCAATTTAGCAGGAGCTCTGTGTTAAATTCTTTTCTGTGCCTGCTGGGATAGGTAAGAAGTACAGTGAGTCATCTTCATATATCTTTTGTATCCCTCTTGTTCATGCTATGTAGTTCATAATGGGAGGCCAGCATACCAGTTGTCATCTCCAGGGCCAGTCTGTGTGTTTGGGGGTGAAAGAAGGCATTGCAAATGTAATGAAAGCAAAAATGGAAAAATATATATGTTGGCCAAAACATAGACCACAGAACTTCAGAGCTAAAGTCATAGAGAGTCTTGTATTCCACTTTAAATTCTAAGGTAAAATCAAGAAAACAAAAGTATTGTATACATTTACATTTTAATTTGTGTAATCATGTTATTATCTGAAACTAATACCATGCTGTTAAAATTTAGATAAAGTGTCCTGCAATGCATACAAAATGTTCATTTGTTGAAGGCCATTAAGTTAATTTCCTGGGAACAAGATTAAATGCAAGACATTTACATAATCATTAGTTGTGAGGTGTAGAATAGATAATTAAATATTCCACCACATTAATTTATATTTAATTAACTGTGCTTCCATGATCCTTCTGTCTGAATATTAATATTGTGTAAATAAACAATTTGGATGCATGCTCACTTTACAAAAGCTTTATTGGAAAAATATGATCAAAGAACTTCTATGAAATTTACTTAAATTAATRAATACTTAAAGGTTTTGTAAAGCAGAGTTGTTGATCTTGAAAGTTTTGCTAAGTAGCTCCAAGTACTATGATTTTAACAGTTTAATTCTTCAAGGGTCCTGTGTTTCTGAGTTGTCATAACAAACTTTAAGCTAATGATAGTATTTCCTTGTATTCATTTCACAGCCTATCATTTAAATTGGTTAACGTACTCTAAACTACAGAAAAGCTAGTACAGAATGCAGAATGAACTTTAAGTTTAGAAAACACTGTACACCTGTAAAAAGAACACTGTATTTTCTGGTAAAGAAGAGCTCTTGTTCTCATATTAATGGGATGTAATGCAGAAGCACTCAGGTTAGACCTGAAGACGCCAGACAAAAAGATTTCTTTCTTTTCTTTGAAAAAATACATTCTCACCAACAGCATTTTCAGCTGTATAAATAGACACGTAACCTACAAGGCTGAACTAAAATTCAGAGCATTTTTTGGTTCATGTAAGTATAAGTTACTCATTGCTAATTGCCTATAAAATATCATCTGATACTGTCTTCTGTTTCTAAGAAGTCACTTCCTCTAGAAATTACCTGAGCTGTAATATAGCACTTCTGGATGTTTGAAGTGGTGTTTTGACAAATGGCAAGGAACCAGCTTAAGAACATAATGATAGGGAGCAGGTAATAGTGGAAGCCTATCCTTCTGTAAACAGAACAAGACAAAAAAAGAAGTTATACAACAGACTGAAATTTGGGGGAACAGTCTGTATTATAAGAAACCTCTGCAGACCTATGATTTTCTATGGACTGTGCTATGAAGTATGGAGAAAAGACTTGCTACAAATTTTACTTTTTTAATTTAAGTAAATCTAAATTTTTATTACTTCTGATTTTCAGGGTACTGGGACTTCTAAAAGCCCAACTGCAATTAATGCAAGTTGGGAGGGCTTTATATCTCTGAATACAGGTCTATCCAGAGAGTATCTTCAGGATTCCCCAGGGCATAGAAGTGGTTTGGCTCAGGTTCTCTCCTTTGTGAGTTTACAAAGAGCTCCAACTCATCACATCTAACAATGTATATTCAAATATAACAGTAGATAGTAACTTTTGTCGTAGTTACCCCCCCATCCCTGACACACACACACACACACACACCCTGGAACATCAATACATTTCAAGTGTCTTCAAATAGGTATGTTAACATTGTTGATAAATGATTGGAGTTATGGATACATGAAAGGAGGTCTGAGGAAGTGCAGCTAGACATGGACAAAAACAGACTGTTGGTAATGCAAAGTGATTCTTGGTGAAATGCAGATTACACAAACTCGTATTTAAAAAAACTGTAGGTCAGTAATGTAATTATGTTACCATCATTGCATTTAATTAGTTCTCTTGTAGTTTTACAGAGAAAAATCTTCATATCGTCCCATGAAAAGCAAAACCTGCTCCCCGCAAAAAAAGAAAATCTTATCTGAAACATAAACAAAATAAAAACAAGGGATGTAGTTTCATATAATGCTTAAAGTGATCTTATTTATTGGGGTCATCTTTTCTCCCACAACTAACCATGCCTTCCTGTCTTCGCCTTTGAGACAGATCTAATAATTACATGGCTGCAGGATACATTGGATCAGCTTGCTGCTCCAGCAGAAAACAGACATACCAAAGTGTCTGAACCAAGTCATTGCAAATTGCGTGGTTGCTAAAACTGACCCCAAGGGAAAGCAGGGATGCAGGGATGGGAGTGAAAGAGGAGCAAGACTACCTCTTAGGACAATTGCCTGCAATAGAATAGTTCCAGCACGCTGTGAAACTGCCCCCCAATCTTAAAATATTTTTCGGTCTTTATGAAATAGGAATTCCATGTTTTCTTCTTGCAAGTTCATTTCTAATGCCAGAAGGTAATCTTGTTTATTCAGTAACTGAAACACACTAACACTGTTTTGAAGGCAGCAGTTTTCCAAGTGAGTGCAAACTATATTTAAATATTCTCTCTTCAGATTTTCATTATTACTCTTGAGGTTTGTGATTAGAATCGTATTAGATGCAGACAGCACTATTTTTCTTCCCAGGTGAATTTTAAAAGCTGGTTGGGATAGACTATTACTCAGAATAAACCTTGGGAGTTTCTTAAAACATTGATAATATTACACAGAAGTGCACCACATAACACAAGACAATAAGTTACAATCGTTATGAAGACTGGTAAAGTAGTAAAATGGTGCTTTATATATGACAGGAGAAAGACAAAAGAAGCATATAGTGAATCATGAAGGCTGAGTATTGCCACTTGAGGTTTTAAACAGTGTATTCCTTGAAATCATCAAGTTGAACTGATTCATGGATGTGAGACAATCTTCCTCCTTTTTGCAGTAGCACGAATAGGGTCATGAAGGTCAGGTGGAAAAAGAATAAAGAATATCCCCAAATAAATTGAAAGAAGGTAGCTGGCATAGCAGAGGTGAAGGCTATGGTAGAAATGGAGAGCAGCAATTRGTAAAGGCACCCCATGACATGCATGCTGCTGGCTAGTTGAAATAAAAGTTAGAAAACAGGAAATAATATAAAATGGTTAAAACAGGATAAGGATGTGTTTCTAGCCCACAATAAAAATACATATAAAGAAGGTGTTGTCAGTCTAAAGTGTTGCTAAATAAAACCAGAAAAGCAATTAAAAACTAGGCTCAGGGCTGATGTAGAGGTGCACTAGCAGTTAACGGCTGACATTCCTTCTAGTATGAAGGAGCTAATGCTGACCAACTGGCCAGAATAACAGTAGCTCAACAAATACATGTATGATTACTACACTGGCCTGGTAATCCTAATTGTTTTCAGTGGGTACTTGCAGGAGTAACACTATATAGTAGCTTTTAAGTGGGATTATTTTGTTTTAATTTAAATGAATACTGCCATTTTTCACCTTATTGAACTTGTTCCAGAAATTCACTGTTATTCACTTAGAGATTCATTATCAAACTGGGGAAAAAAAAGCTATCGTGAATATATTTTGCAGTAGTTCTTGATAACTGAATGAACACAAACCTACGGAATATGTAGTAAAAATAGCAGAGACTGGTCCACAGTCATGAAAAAATGCTAAATTATTAAGTATTTGTCTAGAAGAAGGATGGTTTCAAGTATGATGTTGTTGGGTGTGTGCTTTGGAGTATGTCAAAATGGATGGGGCCTGCGGATCAAAATTCCTGAATTCTAATTCCACCACTACTACTGTTTCATTAGCTGTGGCAGTTTGAGAGTCTGATAGAAGCACTGAAAATTGCTAGATCTTCATTAACATTGTACCTGAAGAGGCTGTAATATTTGTGGGAACTTTTTACTTTGAGTGATTGGTGATGCATTGCTAGAGCATCTTAATCCATCTATAAAAATGGAGTATTTTATAATCTTACCTAAGGACAATGTTGTGAGGCTTACTATTTATTGTGGGCTTGTAGAATCTCAACTAATAGAAGTTCCTAATGCAAAGTAAAACCTGTGGAATCTCGTTGAAGAGATGCTTTTAATGTAAAGTATTAAAACCTATAATGAAAGAATTAAAGACTAACTATTTTTCTGCCGTATACTATCCTATCAAAAATGCTGTTCCTTAGAGTCCTCTTTCATAAACATTTTTGAGTAGGATGTTTTGCAGAGACACAGAAGAATAGCTCTAAACTGATTTCCACTGATACGCTATGCTGACTAATACATAGTTTACTATGTCATTTAAACTTTAGAAGTCTATATACTGCTGCTTCAGAAAATGAACCATCTTCTTGGGAGCTACTGCTGCTCTAAGTCTTGTAATGCAATTATCTTGAGACAAGATGATCCTGTGGTGAGATTATCACCTAAAAAGATTATCTTCTGACACAGTTATCCTGACAAGATTAGTTGGAGAGATGATGTTGATAATTAGCTAGGGATGTGGAAGACTGATCTAGGAAATGTAACAATAAGAGTGCAAACTAGACTGAGCACTTTGTTTAACCTCCACTCTGTATGAGAATATGTTAAATTGTTGATACCTATATGAGGCTTCAGAATGACTTTCATAGATAGGAGTTAATGGGAGAAAAAGTATCAACAATTTTTTGCAAATCTTAGAACTAGACATTTCTGTTTTATTCAGTCAGTGTAGCATACATTTGAGAATCTAGTTACCTCAAAGAAATATCTCTACTTTTACTGAGATAGGTTAAAATCTATTGTATTCATCTGATGCCAAATGGATACTACTTAGCTTGAAGTAAATGATACATACATGGGACCTGAAATATTGGATTGATTACTTTTGTATGATAATGGCTAGTCATCAGAGACATCTTTCCAATTAAAAACAATATCATGTTTGGAGTTTTCTCCAAAAAGAGATGGGAAAAGAAAGATGATGTCAATTGCCCTTTGTGTGTTTGCTTGTCAAATGCATTGATTCCTGATGCTATGTGAGTGTTAGTGATGTGAGGATCCTAACATGAAATGTGACTGTGAGTAGAGACAAGGATTTTACTGTTTCCGAGGAAAGAAAATTTGAAAACATACTGCTTTATCTTCAGTTCTTGAAGCCTCTGCAAAATTGAAGTAAATTGTGTTACTGCTGCCAAGAAGCTGTAAGCTTTAGATGAAAGTTAATGTGTTGGAGAGTGTCCAGGTATAAAATGATCAAAAGGACATAGGTCTGTAGGTTTTAGCTATGCTGATGAGTTCAAGAATAAAAAGCTACAAAGCCGAATTTTGAGCTGACCTTAAATACTTACAGGCAGCCTTTGTGTAAACAAACACCATGTTTTTTTCATAAGAATTAAATGAGTCTTCTCATTTTTTTTGATTAACGTAAATGTGGATGTTGCACTTCGAGATAAATGTGTTAAAGAAGGGCTGTAAAATTGAATACAGTTTGGATTCCATCTATCATGTTCACCCCAAATCAGCAATTATCCAGTTGAATTTGTAATCTATCTCTCATACTGTACACATAGAAAATTCCTTCTTTCTTAGAGAAAGAATCCTCCTCTATTACTGGAATTTAAGAGTGCCAGATCTTTGAGAAATGAAGAAATTAGTCTTTGGCTTTAAGAATTAGGAAGGATGTTGGTGTGGGGTTGGAGAGTTTGTTTTACCCCTTTCTTTCTGTATCAAACTATAAACAGAGATCATCTTGGTCAGCTAGCTTTGGAATAGCCAAGAGAAAGGCTCAGAGATACCCTTGAGCAACGGCATATCAACTGCCTGCTAAATCACAGAACCATCATATATGTGACAAATTCTGTCTTGCTCTACAGTCTTTGCTCAAAAGAACTCTGGGGTTAAAAGAACAAAAAGCATGAAATAGTCTTGAAACAACTGCAACAGGTAAGCCTGCTAGTAAGGATTGACCTGCAGCTTTTGCACAGGGAAGAGCACAATGCTTTCAGTAATTCTGTTTACAGTATTCTTAGTCTACTATCCTTCATTTTTTATTACATTCCTCATTTAAATTAAGAAATGATAAAAAATGAAATACTGTAGGTAATCTGTAGACATTAAATATTTCTTGATCACTCAGCCTTCTCTGAAAAGGACTCAGTAAAATCATCATAATAAGAGTGTATTCCCCTTTTGTTCCAAGATGAGCTTATGTCTCTGCATTAATTTCTTTTCTTCTATTCCACGGATAATTAATAGAAGATACTGGGAAGTACTTAACTTTACTTCAACCTATTTGAAGTTTATTACCCCTGTGACTCATACATCACAACCACCAAAAATGGATAAATTGTAAAATCTACAATACTAAATCTTCACTTCAAGGACTACTACTCCCAAATCTCCTAGCAGTACATTTTTAGACTGCCCTTTCTAATAACTTAGTTTCCCACTGAGTAAAAAGCTTTTAGTATGTTGAAAATGGAGCAGTGTTATTCTTAGCTATTTGATTCTCAAACTTCCAGTTCTGCTATGGTTCAAGTGACAGCTCCTTCATATATTCATTCAGCAAACCATTTTCATGACATTAATATAAAACATTTTTTTCTGTGACATCTAGTAATTTAATGAAATTGTCATTTGATTGATGTGATAGAAATATATTTGACTACATCTAAATTCCTATATATCTTAAACATTGAATAAGACATTTTGAAAATGGCACTAAATTCATAAGACTCAAACACTTGGCTACTGCTTTAAGTTTAATAAGATYTGGTAACATTTCCCTATACTATAAGAGTGTTTATAATATCCACATGTAAATTACCTGTTTGAGTTTAAAGAAGAAAGAATATGGTATTTTTAATGCCATTTAAACCGTAACGTTCCAAGATCATTAAATATCTATCATAAATTACTGATCAGGTAGAAATAAGACTGAATTTTAAAACTAAATAGAAAAAAATGAAGATAATTTTGAATGGATGGCAATTTGTTCATAGCAGAAGAGGAGAAAAATGTTGTTTGAATATGAGAAATCAAAGAGAGCTTTAGCTGATGGCTAAGTTTAAATTCCAAAGTAAACAGAAGATTAACCTGTACATAGCACAATTTTCATCAATTCATAGATTTTAAGGCCTGAAGAGACCACAGTGGTGATGTAGTTCAGTCAGTACTTCCTACATGACATACACAAATATGTCCCTATTTTCCCCATTTTGTTGGGGAAAATGTATCTTTTCAAAGCTACCTAATCTTGATTTTCTAATGAAATGTGCTTGCAAGTTCTAAGGAGACACTCAACAGGACGCAGAGAATGTATGTGAAATCTAAAATAAGAAAAACTAAGTTTAGAACCCAATTCCTTTGAATGCTAGTTTTAACTTTAGTACTTCAGTACTGTAATAAGGCACATAATCAATCCTTGCAAATACATACCATGTGAGAAAATGACCTAAATATGTTCTGGATATTGCAATTCAATGTTATTTCTTACTCCATAAGGCATTCACTCCAAACTACATTTGTATAACCAATATATTGCAAAAAGTCTATTTTAAGTGGTTACAGAAAGGCTCTTCAGCAACACCTCCACCTGCATTAGTTTCATTGAAAGGAAGTTTGTCAGATGATGAGTAGAAGCATAATGAAGTAATGGGGAAATGAAGAATCAGTACCTAATTCCTCTGATGCCATTCAAAAGCTTGTCCGAGTATGGAATGTAAATGACAGTAACTTCTGGCCATCTTTGAGTTATGCAGATTTTTTCATACAGGATACAACCATCTTTGCCTACCTAAGGTAATTTTTGCTTCTCATAGGAAAAGGCACTGTGCAGTCTGGTTTTCTGAGCACTCCCCAAATGAATACATCAGCGTGTGAAGGAAGAGAGCTGAAAGTAGCTTCCAAATTATGGTCTACCTACCTGAGAAAGAAATATGATCCCAAAATTCACTAAATCTATATTGTCAAGCAAAGGATGTGAGATTCAAAAAAATCTGTTTAGTGCAATACTGTTTTTGAAACCCCTCATCTCCTATTTTAAACAACAGCATGTTACTCTGAGGGAGTGTTGCCTGCCCGTTATTCTTTAGGCATCAAATGAAGCAGAGGACTTTTCTACAAAATTAAAATTAAAAAAATTTGAGCACTCAAAATTCTGTGGTGTTTGAATGCAAAGTATCTCTAAGGACAAGTTTTTCAGCTTCAGTCATGAAATGCCCTAAAGAACGATACAACTGGCATGGTAAAATGTTCCTCATTCACCAGCTGGTATGCCTCATTATATTTACATGTTATGCTAGGCTGCATATACGTAGAATATGCTAGTATACAGTGAAACATGCATTCAGAACTGATGATTCTCTCGTGGCTAGCCCACTATTAACAAAACAGCTTGTGAACAACTGTGGCATCTTTATGAATTGAAAAAGATCTTTTAACAGTACTTTCCCTATAACTTTTTATATTTTGGGAGAATGCAGCAAGAAATGGAAAATTACTGCCAGTGCTTTTATCCAAAGTGATTTATACCTCTGAGGTAAACAGTGAGATAAAAAACCCACTCTTGCCCTATATCCACAAGCTCCTTCTGGACTTTCTTCCAATTATTCTGGTATTAGATATGCATTTACACAGTCTATGTCCCACACAGATATGTTTCCCATTCTATATAATGGGAAATCCCTTAAGAAACTGTTTGTATTCTGAGGCTTAAAAACATCTCCTTTTTCATTGTGTGTGAAGTGTGAAGATTCTTAAGGGCATTAAAAAAAAAGGATAGTGGAAACAGAAGATATTGAAAAGAGCTCTTGAGTTCTGAGTCACATTATACTATTACAGGTTATATTTTGTGGTATATACAGAATTCAAGTTGAGAGGTCTTCTGCTTAACCTTCCTGTTCTCACTAATGCACAACTTATTAGAAATTATTTACGTTGTGATGTTTCTTTTCAGGTATCAGCCCAAAGCCAAGCCTCTTTAAAGCAAATAAATAAATAATTAAGTAGATAAATCTAGATTAAAAAAAGGGGGGAAGGATTCTATACAAAATTAGTTCTACTTTTACTGTAATGTTTTTAGCTGGAAAATTATTGTTCTTCTCCTCCTTTTGTTTCATTAAAATTACCACTCCAGTTCAATTCTAACTCAAAACAACTTGCAAGAAAAACAGCAAACGAGGCATGACTGTAGTCCAAAGGGAGGCAAGTTTGTGAAAACAGTTTATGTCAAGATTTTACTTTTATAAGTGTTGAGCCATACCTTGCTGCACTAGTACTTTTGACTGATTTTATTCATGGATCAAAGTACTGCTCAACATGAACAAATGTCCAGGGACTGTTTGTATAAAGATCAAAGATATACATAAGCAGGGCAAAGCTATCAAGTGTAATTGCACCAGGGTTCACGGCTTGCTGAGACCCAAGAAGCAGATGCTGAAGATCAGGAAAGGCAGCCTCAGCAGTAGTGGGCCTGTGTTATATTGCTTGCACCAGCACCAGTGCTAGCTATGCTAAGCCATGAAATATAAACACAAGCAAAGCACTCTGGCAAGATCCTCGTCCTTTGCAATACTTCTCTCCTTCGATGCCAGCCTGAAAAATTGTTTATAAATAATCCCAATATACCGATACAAATATACAAATACAATATACAAATATTTCCAATATACTGATACTGTGTACTGAAAAATAAGAACCTATATTCCAGTGATTTTTTTTAAATCATTCTTTTAGTATACATGCAGTAAGTACTTTATGCCAAAAGGCCTTTCCTTTGAATTTTCTTCACACTTTTCTTTTGCTATAATGGTGCAGGTGTTCATAGATGTTCATTTACTTAGCCAGCACAGTCCAGCCTGTCTAGAARGATTTTCTTTATAGGAAGTCCTTCAAACAGAGGAGAGAAAGGAAAACATCCTCTTTGGAGATTCACRCTAAGATGGCAATAAAAAGAAGGACCAGAATCTCAGCCAGAATAAATTAGAAGAGTTAAAATCACTTCGAAATTATTATCATTCTTCCTCTGCTGGGGTTTATTTCTTGACAAGGAAGAATTTCCCTTTGAGTTGAAAATGTGATATCCACTGAGAAGTAATTCTCATTGCATGTAGCTGCAGGGAGAGGAGAACTCATTTGGAACCTACTCAGAAGTGTGTGATCTAAGCAGAGAGCAGCAGTAAGAAACAGTAAGAGCCTGAAGTTCCATTGACTCTGAGAAAGCCTAAATTCTGGGCTACTGTGAACATTAATACCATTAATTTTAGAAGCAAGGCATACTGTCAAACAGGAAACATTATTTACACAATAGAGTCTTTTTAATTAGAAATAAGATGCAGGTATTAAAGAAATTGCTTTTGTCAGTCACCATGCTGAGTTTCCCAGAAATCTTCTGTACGTGACACTGTTCTCATACTAAGAGTTGAAAACAAATTTGAGTGGCAGAAGGGAGTCTTTTCTTGGAGTTTAAGGAAAAAAATATTTTTAATGGTAGAGGCTGATATTTGTGGTTTCAGGATTCTTCTTGCAGTGCTGTGTGTTTCAGCCAGATGTGAAAACAAGGTGCAGGGTCAACAAGAAAGTCATTATACCCCTAGGCTTTCCAAGAAAAAAGTGGTTCTGTGTCTCCCTTGACCTAAGTTCTCAGAGCATTTAATTTAGGATGAATTGGCAGAGTGGTGATGAAACATTCAGAAGTTTTATAATTCAGTCGGGGGCCCAAAGAATTGAGAAGGCATAAATAGAAACAAAAAAAGGTTAGCTCATTTTGTTGTTTTCCACATCAGACTGTTACTCCACGTTAATTTATGGAGCTAAGAGGCAACGGAAGTGTTATTATTAAAAAATAAAAAAATGAAAACCTGTGATTTATTATTCTCTGTGAACACAGGTATGACATTCTTTTGAAAAAAAAAAGATATGAAACTATGAAACAATATAAATAACTTTTTGGAAATAGGGTGTTTTGTAAACAAAGCAGAGAGATATTTTGTATCTATACCATACCTTATAAAAGAATATCAGTATGCGTTTGAGAACAGCTCAGGATTTATGGGGAAGTGACCAAAAATCACTTCTTACCCAGAGGAAGCTTTAAGGCAAGTAACGGGAGCATGTACAAATGTCTCAGGTACTCACCTATTCTTGTAGTTCTGGCTAGTCTTCCAACTAGCCTGAATTCATTTAAGCTTGAATTCATAGTCTAGGAAACTGAATTCAATTCAACTTGAAATCATTTGATAAGTGAAGAAAGGAAGCCTGGCTAGAGAATGGTATGTACTCCATCTAGAAATTATGCCCCTATTTGAAATTTGTTATGCCATACACTTGCTTGCTCTCATAAGAAATGTAAAGACAAAGAGTCTAAAGGTGACCTCGGGTTAATATCTTTATAACATACATAGCTTAGTAATGATAGTAAATATAGTGCTGGTATGAAATAGATTTTTCATCCTTCAGAATTTCTTAGAAAATTCAAGCATTTCCCTAATCTGCATGAGGTCAAAACCCAGGCCTGATTAAAGTCTTAATTAGAAATACAATAGAGAGCACTCAGATAATCTAGATTTAAGGATACTCTTATGAAACAGAAGAACCAGGTTCAAGCCTTTGCTATTCCCTGTTTTGAGCAAGAATTTGATCCCTTGTCCATATCTCTATTCACTGGAKTGAATTCCCATGGTGTTGGGAATTGTTTTCTTTCTAACATTTCAATCATTGGGGGTATCGTATAGCTCAAGTAAGTTATGGTGCAGGGGAAAAAGGAAGACAAATAACACCATCTGCTTTATGTGGGAATATTCCCAACTAACTCTACCATGATGGTCAAGTTATCAATTTAACATTGTAGCAGGCTTTTCAAGTCTGTTATAAATACCTACAGCTCCTGGAAAAAAAAAAAAAAGGAGAAGTCATGGCAGGATTAATGAAGAACCTTTGCTCCCCCAGCTGTGATGGAACAGTCGATTAAAAACAGCTCTTATAAAAAATTATGCCCAGCAACTTACTTATTTAGAGTGGTTGTAGCTGGTTATGGGTTTGTGTACTGGCTTTGAAGTATTCAACTTATGAAAAGTGGAAGAGTGTTGTTGAGTAGAAAAGGTATGTGCTGAGAAGTTGAAGGAGAATTTAAGGAAGTAGTGAGGGACAGATGGGTACTATTCTATACTATTTAATTCTCTTTGTGGCAAAAGAAGATGGGTATGAGTTTCGTGGTTTTCTGTCTTCAGCATAATGTGAAGTGATGGTTCTGGAGGCAAAAAGACCAAGAACTAATGAACTCCAGAATACAGAGAAGCCTAAAGCTGGATATAAGCTTTTAGAGAGTGAGTCTGAGTTCTCTGTTAGCCTGAGAGCAGTGAGCCTTTCTGTCAGACTGAAGAGGTCACGGGTGAGAAATTCTCAGCTAAATCAGACATGATTATCAGGGGTATGAGAGAGACTGAAATTCTTCTGACATACTCAGCATAAGCTCTTATTAAAGACAAACCAGATTCACAAAAAAACAGCCCACAAAATCTCTTTATTTGTGTGAACCTTTTACTACTAAGTCTATTCTTGTTTTAATCCTCCCTTTGTATAAAGGAGTACAGCAGGAGTACAGGTTGTATAATGAAGCATGGGGWTTGGGTTTTTGTTTTTTTCTGTTTGTTTGTTTTTTAAGCTGGGGATGTATGTATTATATTAGTGGAATATATAGGTATTCAAATTCCACACTGCTGTTCTCTCAATGGTTTCCCTCCCTATGTGGRTGCTTTCACAATAAAGCATAATTGTGGGGTTTTTTTGTACTCAGCTCTTGCTGAGTTGAAGAACAAATGTGACTTTCTTTGTAATTGCAGATGCTTCTGAGACTGAATGGTGAATCAGCCCTTGAATTTTCAGGAATGATTATTAGAAGTTTGGATTTGTGTTTTACTGATCAAAAATGTAGGACCAAAGGAACTCAAAAACCAAGTCTGGTCCTTGCTACCACTGATAATCATGTACATGTGCAATTGGAAAACAGTTTCAGACATACGTATGTATATACGTGTGTGTGTGTGTGTGTGTGTGTGTGTTTTTTAAACTCCTCTGTGCCAAATGAAAGGTTTGGGGGGGTTTTTGTTTGTTTTTTGTTTTTTTTTTACTTTCTGACAACACTGAGCTGAACAATACCTCTGAATTTTGGCTTGTGGTTGGCATCCAGAACTATGTTTGACATACAAAATCCCTTTGTCTCTGCTGATTGTGTTTAGATTTGAATCAGTAATCAAATGCATTAAATCAATCCCTTAAGCTTTGTGATCCCCTTTAAAAGCTACTTTAATATGCAGTTTGAGGGAACTTGTCCATACTCCTTAATTCCTTAGTAGTAGGATAAGATAAAACAGTGCTGAAGATGCCAAAAAGCATGGGAGAGAGAATTCTTTGTATGGGCTTAGATCTTAACAATGTTTGAAGTTCTGGTGAAAAGAGTCTTCATATTTAAACTAAATAGTGTATGATAGATAGAAATTTAAGCTTCCAGATCAGAACTCTGACCTATATATCATCTGGAAAGAAGAGGTTAGCAAAATGAAGCGGACGGACAACTGAATGTGAATGGGGACTCTTTTTGTTGTAGGTTTCAAATACTTCCTGTGAACATCTTGTGAATTAGAAATGTAGTATCTGGATTTAGACACTTTGGAGAACTTACTGATGGGGGGGAATGAAGGAAGGAGAAAACTTTCATTTAAATTAAGATATACTGTGTTTGAGAAGATGTTTATTAAAACCCATCAACTATATATATAACTAGAAAAAGTATTTTACTGGTTGCATATACAAAGTATAGTGGAATCTCTCAARTATAATTAAAAAAACTACAGATAGGTAGAAAATTATTTTTTATCAGAATGAAGGAGAGAAAAAGGGCAAGAATATTCTTTCATACATTTCAAACTTTCTTTTGAAGATATATCCCAGATAATACGAAATAAACTGATATGGCCTGAGCTTGGAACCTAACATTTGGATTTGGATCCAAATCTGAAATTTTCAAAGTATAGGGAGAACCATCAGAACTGAACTTTCACTTTGTGCATAATGGACAGTGAATGCTGAAGTAAAGAGAGAGGGAGAGAAAGGAAAAGAATTTGCCTTTCCTGTGAAGGAGGAAGTATATGGAGCTCTTTCTTTCTCTRTTACTGAAATCCAAAGTTACTGAGGCAGTGACACTTTTGTAAATTATACTGTACTTATATGTATTATGTTTTACCACTATTACTTTCAAAGCTGTTTTACTGCAGTTTTTGTTAAGCCAGTGTAATAGCAACCCCAAACAAGTGTAAATCTCCTTTAGAAATAACTGTATTATAAGAAAAGAAGCATGAGGTATGTATGACAATGAAGGACATTTGAGGGCAATAAAACTATGACCTTAATAGGTTGAATTATTTTTTCTTTTTTTACTTCGCTTTTCCGTAAGGTTCAGATTTTGTTGAAAATCTAATGATCTAAGGCAAGTACTACTTTTAACTCTAGGAAATGTTGGCAGACGCATTCAAATCTATTGTTTATTTAAATACCTTTTAATAAATGTGAAAAAAACCCAAAACTCAGGTTATCTTTATTCTTTGGGAGAAAACATGTAATACTTTCCCTTGGCAGAATTAAAGCTAGCTACCTCAGGGTCCAGTTTCATGGTCTGCTTAAGCTGATCTGGCTAGAGGGCTGGTCTTGAAAAGAGCAGTCCTGATCTCTTGGCTACTTGTCCTCCCCCTCTCCTGCATTTCCACTCCCCGTGGGTGAAAAGTAACCCAAGGGGAGAAGGAGGGGAGTTCTCAAGCAGCAGCCCTGCACAATAGTTAGGGTTGAACCAGCTGAAATACTGATGACGACTGAGGTAACTTGAAAGTCTTATTCTAAAGATTCCACAAATAAATGAACTCTGTATTTAAACATTAGTAACTTGCACAAATCTATTGTAAAAGAAGCTGTTTGTATAGTATTTAAGGCCAAATCATTTTTGTCCTCTGTATAAAAACAGTATGAATTAGACCTTTACTCAGCTGATCTGTTTCCTTTCAGTAAATTATCCAAAAGGTTCCATATACAGAAGCATCTATTCCTAATAAAGTGGCAGCAGGAGATGTTTCCATCCTGCTTTGATCATAATCTCCACAGCCAGGGTCTGAATCTCCCAGCTTTCYATCTTTGTGCAGTCATTTATGCTCATGCAAACTGAGTTTAAGTCATTATGAAATCAGTATGACAGTGTTTCTTATCCAGCTGGCACAGGGGTAAATGGCTACAGAAGTGCATAGTAGGACAGAATTGCTTTATAGGCTGAGTGTCAGGAAGGAATACTAGCCCTGAGCCTATACATCTCGCCAAAGGGTCTTGTCTTTCTCTTGGGGGCCACACCCTTCATCCAGAGTAACTCTGACACTTACATATAGATTAGCATTAATCCACAAGAAAATGTATTTAAAGGTTTTCAAAGTATTTGTCATTTCAATTAACATAAGTTTTTCAACCCCCCYGCCTTTATTTCAAGTGTATTCTTTTCAATATTTTCTTAGCTGCATTTAATGATTCCCTATTGTAGCATCTAGTTTTTCCTTCACTTATGCCCATCTCAGGCAGTGTTAATTCTGTTTAGCGTACAAGACTCGCTCTTGTTTTRAACTGTAAGGAGAGGTGGGCATTCTTGATGCCATTCTGTTTCATCAGTAGTTTTCTCAGTGATGTATGGTCAGAGTACAAACTGATACTTTTTAACAAAGGATTGATAACATGAAAGGGGATTCATTGTATTTGGGATTCTGTAATTTATAAGTGAAGTTGTTCCCACAGTGCAGATAATATAAATTGTGAAAGAAAGGGGGGGGGAAGGGAAATCCTGTTGTGTTTTGAAAGGGTAACACCTAAATGATGATGATGATTCAGTTTTGGTCATATCTCAGGACTTTGGAATAATASCATCTGAAGATGAAAAACTGATTGTTTTTGAAGTAGTGTAACAGCAGCATACTAGAATTTCAGATTTCAAATACAATTTTGCTGTGTGTTTTGATTAATACTAGAAGACAATGGATTTTTATCTATATTTATGCAGCATTCTCACTGAGCTATTTAACTGCCTGAAGAAAATATCAGGATGAGGAATTTGGGTAAAGTCTAAGTAAATGTCTGTCAGATGAATGCAGTCAGAAATCTTGTGCTGCCTCTTCATATTTGCTGGTTATTGCTATGTTTTTTGTCCACATTCATATCTGTTCATAGTATTTTTGCTATCCAGATTCTCAATATGAAATCACAGTACTGTCACAGTAGATGTATTATATTAACAAGTAGCAAATGTAGTGAATAGTAGGGAGAGGTTTTGTTTTTCCAACCTGTTTTTTCAGTGTTATTTCTGAAGGAAATGCAAAACACCTCCCACTTTTAGAGTACCTTCAGATATCACCAAAGTCAATGAGAGCTGAATGCATGCGCCGTATAACAGAAAATGTTCTGCTTTGTCCTAACTATTTTAGCTTGCTTTATAGCCTTGCCTCCTCCTCCTGAAGTTTAAGCCGAGCTACCATTTTCAATTTAGCTTCATGTGCGCTCTAGCAATGCCATCTTCTTGTTTTCTATTTCATAAAAGTGGATGAGGGGAATGCAATACTGTTCCTTTGGCAACAATTAAGAGAAAATGAAAAAATGATGTTTCCATCCAGTGAAGTTGCCTACACCAAAAGCAATAGCTCTGATAATTTAGACCTTCAGCTTATAAACGTAGGCAGGTAAAACATTTTACATATCTGAGTTCTCCCTTTGAACTAAGTCAGATTATTCACTTGTGTAAAGTTGCTCAACTGCCTAAATGTCTGCAGGATCAGGACCTCAGATTGCAAACATAAACACCAAAGTAATTTCCCTCCTGCTGTGCTGTTTAGCCCTGCTCTCCCATTCCATGCAATTGAACTAGTGGATGGACCATTTTCAACTCCTGTGTTCTATTATCAAAAGCTACAGTGGGAGTACAGGAGTACATAAACACATTTTTTAATTATAAAACGTAGGAGCTGAGAACACTTCCATAGCAAGTAAAATCATAGTGTTTTAAAAAAAAAAAAAATCACCATCCAAAGATGAAGGGAAGACTCTGGAGATTAGAACAGGCCTGATCATTAAACCACCATTTCAAATGACAAGATTTTTAAAGAGACAGTATCGCCTCGCTTAGGATTGTATTTGTTTGTTGGCAAAAATCTTTTTGAGGACGAAGTTCTGTTAAATTTAAAAAAGGAAATAAAATATCCTTTCAAGCAAAATGAAACTCATATCTTTATTACCATCTTTTCAGTGACTTTGAAATATGAACTGGGTTTTCAGCCATTATATGCTGATTGATACTGTGTTTGCTAGGTCCTAGTTATCTTTGTGAGTGTATCTTTTGACATTCTAAATATCATCTTAAGATTTGATGAGTCAATGAATTCTTTATCAACAAGACAGTCACAGAAGTAACTTCTGTATAAAATAGACATAACTGAGTAAGCTTTAAATTTTTTACCTAAGGTCCCGAAAGCAGCTCAGATAGATCTTCTGGCCCATACTAGGCATGCTGCCATGATTAGTTTAAAGCTAGGTCTTCATTACAGTGAAGATATTCTCTCAGAAACTCCAAGTTTATCACTGATTTCACCCTTCATCTTCTCTGCATACCAGCTAGTAACCAAKTTTATAACTTTATAAGCATGCATATTATCATGGCCTTGGAAAATTAAGGCATTAAAATCAAAGAACATCTCCATAGAACCCTGCATGCTATAATCTTTTCAAGATCAGGTATTTTTGAAGTTGCATCTCAATATATCCTTGATTTCTATTGAGAACCTGCTTGACTTTTTCTTTGTGTATTTCACTCTTACAGTAAATAAGTTTCATTTTCTCACAAATATGTCCTTCTCTAGAAAGGAACGACAGGTATATTAATTGGTTTCAGTCAGTTGTCTGCTTTACCTAAGATGGCTTTTACTGAATGCCTAGGTTTCCTAAGTATACAAATCATCTTTTAGCACTGTGGTGTAGAAAAGCCTGTCTTTTTATAAGCAAGTTATTGAAGTGCATGAAGTAATCCTTCAGTAATCTCATATTCAGAAAGAGTACTTAGCTGAAACTGTGTACAGAATAGGAAGAGAAGCTGTTACTCATCAGCGTTAACTCTGTGGATGCATCCTTKCTATACATCTATGTTATGTAGATGGAAAACTGCTGACATATGACCTTTAGCAAAACCTAAGGATGTGCCTGAATGGTAGAAGGAGCTTGTGTCCATGCTGACCTTCAGCATGGCCCCAAATGTGCATCTGACCATGTGGATGCTTGGGCAGGTACTGTGTATCCAATCTGTTACCATGGTGCTATCCTGTAGATAACAAGCCACCTTTGTGGCTTGCTCTGAAAGAACCCATGCTTCAGCTGCCACAGCCAAAGACGGGACTGCAAACAAAGGGACTCGGTTGTGCTTTGGACAGTGTGGACACCTGCAGCTGGGTTGAGTTCTAGTGGCAGATACAAGGACACTCCATTCTGGGTCAGGCAGCTGCTGACATGGTTAAAAAGATATAGTATGGGATTGCAGGTTCACTAGGAGCAGAGTACACAAGAGGCTGCTCAAGAACATTCATCGTGTAAAATTGATGCATAATTGGAAGTGTAAATGATCATTTTGAAGTGCTAAAATTTTGAGGGGTTAAAGTCTTACTAGCTGATGGGTTTCATAAAGTCCAATAAAAGTGGCAGTCACTAAGCACTTGGCAACATAATGCCTTCAGTGATGATCACCACCTTTCTGAATCTATGTGCATAATACTGGTATTGGTCTGTGTATGCAACTCATATATATCACAAGCATCATCTTGTACCATTTCTGTTTTGCCAGCCAAAAGTTTAAGATGGTAATTGACTTTAATTTTTGATATGATAGCAGAAAAGAAAGGATGTGCTGAGGTGGTATGAATTGCAGACCAGAGCTCAACAGAGTCCTTTCTATGCCTTCATGTTCTTGAACCTGCTCYCTTCTCAAAATTATTCACCTCGGGACTCGGATAAAGGATGAGGACAGTCAATGGATRTATAGACTCCACTTTCAAACACTGATAATATTGAATCTTTAAATCAAGATAATAACCTGCAAAAACCCTTCTAGTTTCTTTTATGCCTCCAATGTGATGAATTGTCTTTTACATTGTTTTTGAACTCTGGGAATTGGTGTGAGCAATTAGAATGGCATTTGTGTCTTTGCAGGCACAGAAGCACTTCTAAAATGCGAATCATCAATGAACTTAAATTCTTTTGTAGGATTTATGAAAAAACAAGGGTTGATTAAATGTTGAGTCCTGGGTGGTATTTAACTGGTAACCATTGTATTAGGAAATAGACATACAGTAATATCTCTTCACATAGGACACAGACTGTAGACAATGATGCAAATAAACTTAATGAGCACTCAATATATGGGCAACAGCAGTCTGTTTAGAGGAATGGGGGAAAAATCCTTCACTGGTAGGAAGCTGAAAGTAAATATATATATATATCTCTTTATTGGTAAGAAATATGATTCCTTGCCTGTCCCTCTCTTGTCAGTTATGTACTGCTTTCATGTAAAGATATGCAATACTTTGTGCTAAATATAAAAGGGGTCACATTAGCCTCCTTAAAACTGAGGTGAGGAAAGGTGTGCATTGCAGTGAAAGCAGCTAGGACAATGCTATGGCCTTAGGTCATGGTTAAGAGTTTCTATGCCGTTGGTGGCAGATCTGATTTAAGAGCTCACAACCTCTTTCATGCTGCTGTCAGTAACTGTTCACCTTGCCTTCAGTTGTCTTTAAATCTTTGTGTGGCTCTGCTCACAACTGAATCTTAAACTGGATTAAAGAAGCAAATTAAAAATCCTACTTAAAAAGTAGATTTCTCTTCATCTTATTTTTAACCCAGACTATTTGTGCTCCAGTGGTAACTTCTAGCAGGAGTTGTGGGAGTGAGAAGCACAAAAGAGGAGCTGACTTATGACCACAGCAGAGTTATGTGGAATCATAGTCTCAAATGCCTCTGAGTCCCAAGTGAGCATGCATTATAGTGGCCATTGCTTTCATGTGAGACTTCAGTTTAAGAGAATTTCAAGTTGTGGCTAGAAGGCAAATGAGTCCTTAGTTTCTCAAATCTCATTGCCCAGTGGGTCCTTTAGCTAAAAATCACAGTATAATTATTTCCAGGAAAGACTCATACTCTGCTTATGCCTATTAGGCAAAATTTCGGCCTTGTGGAAGTTGACAGGAAGGCTAACCTGGCTGTTAATGTAAATGAGTTTTCATCCACTATATTAAGATATGGTGGAAGGGGGAGCTAAAAACAGTAACATGGGTAAAATAATGGTGATGCAAAGGGAAGCACAGGGGAAGCTGCATGAAAGTGTGGGAGGTGAAGGACAGAGGGGTTGACTGAAAAAAGGGATGTTTTCAAGCTGCTCTCTCATGTTGGAGAGGACGCTGCTTCTTTGAATTAATTCTTTTCTAAAAACATACAGGGAAATACAGAACCAGTGGTTACCTTGAAAAAGGAAGGAAAAAAAAAAGTGTGTTGGGCTACTCTTTCTGCTTGCATTAGCTCTTGGGCTTCCTGTGGCTCAGTGTTAGAATGAAAATAAGGAAAGACTCAGTTGCTGAAGTAGCTTTAAAACAAGAGAATGGTGGAGGACWTGGGGAAAGAGAGAAGAATAGAGGAGGAACACAGTATTTATCCCTAACAGTGACACTTCCAGCCTTTCCCTAGATAATTCATTTTTCCATTACTGAAAATGGTTACTCTGACTGGAAGAGTAACTACAGACTGCTTATTTAAGAAGCTCAAAAATATGAAATGAGCAAGCTACACTTTAATAGAATTGAATCACTTCAAAGTATACATTCAAAGCCTGCTGGCAGATTTCTCRGGTGGCTGACTACACATAGCAAAAAAAAGCACATTTGCAGAGGTGTGGTTTAGCAGGCCACTTCTCTGTACCAACTGATGTTTGTATATTTGCCACTTCAAAGGTGATGAATTAGAAATATCAAGCATCATTACTGAGTGTAATGCCAGCTTCATTAAAATCAATGGGAGTTTGCTCTTGACCTTACTGAGGCCAGAATTTTATCCATTATCACTGAGCTCTTTCTTCTGTTTTGTCACTTTGGTCTGCAGCTGTGAAACTTTTGCTAACTTGTGTTTTATCTCCTGTGTAGAGTTGTAATCAGTGAAGGACTGGCTTCCGGGGGAGTATTCTGTACTCGCCATATTAGCAGCAGGCTAAATTACCCTTAATATGCTGACCTTACAATACTTTGAGAAGAGTCCTTTCACTGAGCATTTTTCCAGTATAGTAAATGTAGAGGGCAAGGGAATGTTGACACAATTCTTAGCAGTCTTAAAAGATGACTGTCAGTATGTACATATATATTGTCACCTGCAGATTTGACAGGATCTCTATATGCTAAGATCAGTATAAGCATTCTAAATGCACCATATGTTTTGGCTCTAGAATCCTGTGGACATGTATGTATTTTCATAGAGCTGACTGCAAACAGGCTTAAGCCACCCAAGACATAAATGGCTGAAAACTTTTGACAAAACTTCTCCTACTATTCTGAATGAAATCAAGCTTCCTCCGGGAAGAAGCTGGCTCTTAATAAATAAAATTGGAATTAGATTCATTTCAGTACAGGCAAACTAGATTTTAATTGTTAGAAAAGTAAACAAAGCTTATGTGCCTTTGTAGGACACAAAATCCATTTCCTGAGCAGGTCTCCCCCTGCCAAAAAAAAGTGTTTTCTTTCAATTCATATTTCTTTTAGTCTCTCTGAAACCACATCCGCTTGCAATTTGGCTCTTGGCTGGGAGGAAAGCCATTAATACAGCACAGTGGAGGTGGAAAATGTAATGCAGCAATTTGTTAGTGGGAGAATATAGTTTATTGCATGTGAGAAAATCCTCTGATTATGTGTAATGATAAAGATGCAGGGTTTTTTAAACACTCTTTCTGTGTGTACTAAGTTCTGATTTCAGTAGGAACTGCAGTAGCTCAAAGTCTGTCTATATTAGCTCCTTAGTGAACCAATGCAATCAAATGTGAAATGGAAAATGAGAAAAGTAATTAATATTACCAATGGCATTTGTTTAAATGTTGCTTTTCAAAAGCACTTTAATTACAATATGCTTTTCATGTTGGTTGAATTCATTTATGTAGGGAATACAATCATTAATTATCATAATTAAGACACCTGAATTCAGCCTAACTGGCATTCCTTCTACCCTGAGTTGTATCATTGTTTTATCTCTGACAGTTAGGTTTTCAATCAGATGTTATCTACTTTTTCCTAATCATTAAAAAATGCTTTACTAATTAGCACATGAAATTCATCCTACATCAGACTGAATTGAATCAAGGTCTATTATCTTGAACAGTAAGACACTTCAGAATTCACAGTAATAGGGCATGAATATGTGATACAGTTCATACACATTTCATGAACCTCCATGTTACCGTTATTTCTTCAAGACTCTACAATTAGTTATGCCATTTTCAGGTCACTTAATTCTCTCACGCTGTTTAACAGTATCTTATATTACAATGCTCTAAAATCATGAGTTAACTCTTCCTAT
This sequence comes from Apteryx rowi, assembly GCF_003343035.1. Lineage (NCBI taxonomy): Eukaryota > Metazoa > Chordata > Aves > Apterygiformes > Apterygidae > Apteryx > Apteryx rowi. Next base: position 8,275,613 of record NW_020447196.1, on the reverse strand, counting down.
ACCATGCTTTGCTGAGATATTTCTGTTTTCCAATAAAGATGCATTTCTGAAATGTTCCCTCGTGTCCTGAGGAATGTGCTGTCACCAACAAAACCCCTTCCTTCAATATATTTCATAGGAAAAGAGGACATATTTTCAACTGAATACTCTACCAGTTCTAATTTTAATTCCTTAAAATGAATGAGTAACAACATGCAAAACAGGAGTTCTTGCCTTATCCTCAGGACATACAGCGATCATGCTGAAAATTTAACCGAGCTTCTCGATTAATATGCTTGATTTTCCACTCAAGACATTGTCATCATAGATGGAACAGACCATGTCCTGTGTCCRCATTCAACAGACAGGCCTTTACTAACAATGACAAGATAGATGATTGACTTGCAATATCAAGTCTTTTAGTATTATCTTAGTAATCGCACAGTAGTATTTTTGACAACTGTTTTAACCTTTATTTCCTTTTGAGAAAGTTCAGCACTAATTTTATCCCTTTCTAACCAGTTTGGAACCAAATTAAACCTGATTAAGAAGTTTTAACCCTGTTGCTAGTCAATATTCCTCTGTGTGAGGGAGGATGTGTCTTTGCCCTTCTCTGTTTTCTAAGGCACACTCTTGTAGCTGTGAGTAGTTCTGTCTGGAGCTTTAGCGTCCCTTGATTAAGTAAAGGAAAAGATGTTGGCTTTTATACATGCTTGTTGCAAAACTGTCAGAACAGATGAAGTTGTACATTATAAATGCCAGGCTATATTACTTCACAAGGAGATTAAAATTATTCTGTACAATAATTAAGACTTTTCATTTATGTAATAAACCTTACAGAATTAGAGTCTTTATATTCATATACTTGGCACAAATTTAAGACAGAAAATCTTGTATGCGGATTTACTTTAAATACATGAATTTGTGTCAGTTTGCAAGCATCTACTCTCGGTTCTAAAAGCTGCAGGTTTTTCATTTAGGCAAAATAAAAACACAGAAACTTTTCTTTTGGATCAYTGAAAAACAAGATGATGTGGTGTAAATGCTGGACACTTAGTTATTCTCACAAGGCCTTATTTAGCTACACAAATGGGAACAACAAGGGAAGACCTACCCTTTACTGGAATTCCTATGCAACTACCAAAGCATAATGGATTTAGGAACCAATTTCCCATAACTGAATGCCATTATACTAAACAAAATCTAAATAAAGCTTTGAGTCTTGTCTCACTATGAATGAGATAGGTTTGTGGATGGTGAAAACTTTTTTCTCTTTGCTAGATATATTTTTGTTGGTCATATCCAGTACTGTTTACTTTCCTGTAGAACGTCTGAGAGCTTCCCACCTATACTAAAGGAATGGTGCTTACACTGAGAAGAAAACATGRCTGTATTGCATTGGAATAGGACCTTTTTACCCCTTCAGTCCCTATTATAAGGGACAGGGGTAAGAAAAGAATCTCCATGTTATTCAAGGATTCCCAGTACAGAGCCATGRATACCTGCCAGTCTGTGTATCAAGGGCCCCAAGATCCAAATGGTAGGTTCTAAGACAGGAATGCACTTTTGTTGTGTGTTAAGATGTTCATCTTAAGACTGTCTATCCATATGTTGTATTACATCAGTAGTCTAAAAGCAACRTTAACTTTCATTTGGAACACAGCATATCTGACTCATAGTTGGCTACTGGAGAAATTTTATCTTTTTCTATGTAATTGTACCACAGGTTTATGAAAAGTTCTTGAATTAGCAATCTCTTGAGTTAAACAGGAAGTAGCTGGTAGCAGAAGACTTCCCAAAGGGGACTCCTAGCTTCAGAAGCCATTTCCCAGCTTGCTCTCTTACCGCCTGAGTTTCTTGACCTTAAGGATAAGCTGTAATGAGCTGCTGTTTTCCCAGGACAGAACTGTCAAGCTTTAGTGCTTCAAGAATTCACTTAGCCACGTTCTTTTTTAAGAGCTGAATAAGTGGCCAGAGTTTCATAGGTGTTGACTCTTCAGAGCCCCAGTATGTTCAAAATAATTCCCCAGTGAAATGTTCAGAGAGCTTCCATGATTGCCAAAACACAGTTTGTACCAGCCCTAGTTACATCTTTGAAAATTTTAGTCTTTTAAGCTTGGCGGAATGGCACTTATTCGCTCTTGGTAGCACTGAGGATTGGGCCCATGAACATGAGTTTGCAGAATCATTTCCTTAGCTTTTGTCCCTTAATTTCAGATAAAGAGTTACGGCAGTTGCTTAGAATGTGTTCTTTTTAGTTCTTCTTTTGTAAAAAATGGTAGTTTATGTTGTATTTTTATATTAAATATTGTTAGAAGTGTGTCAGCTAGCCAGATGAGAAATTACCTTTTCCCTGCTTTCCCTTTTTAACACAAGAGAGTTAGTATACCAGCTTATATGAAGCATGTTCAGTGAGGAGTAGGAAAAATACCTCAAACATAAAAATAGCCATACTGCTGAAAATGAATGATTACTCTTGGGGGAAGAAGGCAGGGTGGGAGAAGAGGTGCATCATACARTTCAACAGAAAATAACTTTTATATGGAAACAGGAGAATAGCATATGATTTCCTTCCACATTCACACTGAGCAAGTATATTTTTGTAGTTCATCATTTCCCTTTAGCTGGTGTGTTCAGTAACTGCTCATTTCCCTGGGGGATTTTTATTAGTAATGGAGGAGACTCCACCTGAAAATGGAGTAGCCTGAAATTTGACAAGTTAGAAAAATACTTATATTTTTATCTGAATGAAGAAGTGTAGTATTAAAAAAAAAGGGAAGTAAACGTGTTTTTCAACGGTCTCAAAGGTTACTATGCCATTTATGGAAAAGAGTATAATTATGGCACAATTAATTAGTTAATTACAGAGGAATTTTTTATTCTTGTCTGGGAAATCATACCATAAATAATCCTTGAATATATGTGTACTCACAGAACCTGAAAGCAAATAAACAATGTTATATTCAATTAATGATTTTGTATACTGTGAAAGAAAACACTGCCAACGTGCTACACTATGACTAGAAATAAGGAGATCTGGCTCTCCAAGAAGTTAGGTATGTGCTTTCAGGCCTGAAGACAAATGATCTTAGAAGTTGAACACAAGATTTATGGTTGGATCTAATGTATGAAGTTGAGAAACACAAATAGTCTTCAAGTAGCTACACTATGACTCAGTAGTACTTTCACACAAAGGCTGTGTATAACAATAATTTCAGCAATTTGGTGAGCATTAAGTCATTTCCAGGAGCACCACTTGTTCCAGTGTTTTCGCAGCAACAGGAATGTTACTAGAGATGGTAATATTTCTAAGTAGTAAATTCTTTCTTTGTTAGCTTGTGCTATTCAGTTTCCCATCACCTACCTCTGTCTTTGTTTCATCTTCCTGTTGTCTGTCATTTGCTTTCCRTGACTGGCCAAACACCTGAATCTCACCAAAATTCTCATTTTGCTAAAGAGTATCCAATAAACTTGTGCATTTTGACTTTAAATCTGATTGTTGGAAACTAAAATATTTCAAATGACAGCCAAGCAGGAATGTGTCTTCCAAAATGCACTATAACTGCAGGTTCCCACAGTGGAAGGAAGATGGCAGCACAATGTGCAATACGTCGTGCAAAGAGTGTGCCTGATGGTGAAGAATGACAGCATCTGTCATTCTGAACTGCAGCTACCATGAGCAAAATTGGCATTATTTCCAGGTCAACATATTTATGTTTGGCCAGAATACTTGTATGAAGATATTCCTGAAAAAAGATGAAATCTTTCAGCGTGAGGAGGAAGTATCCTTTTTTGTTTCAATGTCTGCTGCACAGCAACAGCTCTACCTTGGTGGCACCAAGAGTTAGTAACACATGACAAATGGTTTCAGAGGGACTAGCTGAGCTAGAGAGTGAGAAGAGGCAGAGCAAGCACACTATTATTTTCCTTAGCATTCTTTTATTTCACTCCTTCCCAGAGGCATGTGCAGCCCCAGTGTCAATTCAAGGGGATGAACACACCCCATCATGTCACATCATGTTTCCATATCTCATGTCTGGGGRCTTATGTCTGCCGCGCACAGTCAAGAAAACAGAGAACTTGTAGCACTGGGCTGGTAACGTGAAATTCTTATCACAGCAAAGGCAGTGGGAATTGGAAGTAAACCATAGGGCTGACACTTCCTACTGACTCCACAGTGTGACTTCAACCCATCTGCAGGGAGCAACTCAGGCAGGAGCTGACCTTGAATAGCCCAGCTTGGCCTTACTATAGAGAGCTTATCTGCGGTCAGTCATGACTTTTACTAACAATTTTTCTAACTAAATTGTTTTCTAACAATTTCCTCAAGGCAGACATTTCAGTCTGTGTTCATAACTCGTATCCTACAGGATAGTTCTATTGTGAGTGCCTCAGTGAGATCCTTCCCAGAGAAGATGAAGAACCAAACAGGCAATAGTGTCTTCCACCTTTGGAGCTGGTGTCCTAGTCAGAGCTGACACCATATTTGTGCAGTCATTCTAGAAGACTGTTCCTCTCCCTGCAGCCCGTTGTCTGTGGATAAATATATGACTTCATTTTTATGGGCTGTCTGACAGACTTCATGATCATGCATTTTAAGGAAGAAAAATGGAGAAAAACAGTGAAAGTGCTACCTGGAATGGCCTTATCCATGAACACATAAATATTTGATGTAGAATTAAAACTTGGAGGATAGATGACTAAAATTTCAAATATAATAGACCCTAAATTAAAGTTATTTTGCTTTACAATTCACAAGATGCTTATCTGTAAAATCAAACTTAAACAATGAAGAGATTGCAGAAGTAAATTTTTGATGCCTCAGTATTTTACTGGTTTGTTTCTCAGCACTCTTCCTTGTTTCTACCACCTTTTCCCATGCATACCATCTTCATTTTCTTGCAAGTAGGTCTTTTGTTTTTGGAGTAAGATGAGAAAGGATTGTGGTAAGGGTAACTTTCATGTATTCACTATCTCATATTTTGGGTTTTTTCCAGCTGCCTTCTTTCTCTTTCAAWATCTCTGCTAGCAGTGCTTATAAAGCAACCCACACATTTTCCAATAGTATTCCCACTCTCCGGGATAATGTTTTTTGGACTGATATATTGTAATATTAAACAGGAAAAAACATCTCCTAAGAATTCATCTTATTTTCACCTTCTGATGTTTTCAGCTGCCTTTTTTCTGAAATCTGATGGGTTGCAAGACAAGATTTTAAGTATTTACAACCATCTCTAATAAACTGCTTCATGGATATTTATGAGGTGCTGTTTTAGCAGGCTGTATTATAATATTAATCAAAATCAAGGCTGCTGCTTGGAAACAGTCCAAGAGTTAGATCTTTACTGAAATCTTTCCAGGTATCTTTATTTTTCCCACTTCTTTTGTTTTTTGTTGTTGTTAATTTCCAGTTAAGTTATTTATCAGATGGTATTTGAATACATATGAAAACAGTTTTGACAGAAAGTCAGAGAATCCTAAAACTAATCCTTGTTTTACTGTTTATTCAACACATATATTTGTTTTCTATTTATTTTTAAAGGAAAGGAGTAATATTAGCAGGAAAGGGTACAAGGCAGCCTGCTGTGCTAATAAAGCTACATTGTGCAAGTTCATTGCTTACAACTAGAAATGTTATAGCATGTTCTGAAGACTTGTGTATGAAGCCTTGATGTAATTTTCACATCCATCATATGCAGGACTAAAGAATCCAGGAGACCAGCATGTACCTTTTTCAAGTATCTGCTTCAGGCTGGGGAATGTTATTTCTGGATGCTCATCTTGACAGCCCAACTCTTAATTATTAGGAGCACCTAAGTCAGGCTGAATGGTTTAAACTCCCAAGATGGTGAACAAGGTTTAGTGGGTGTTTTCCAGATTTAATCCTMAACAATTTTTGCAAGTTCAGAAAGGTGAGGACAGGCAAACCAGCTACTGGACACCCCAGAAACTGCATATCCTTGCATGTGTTTCTGTGCTGAACGTACCACATCCTTCCCTTTTTAGCATTTTGAATTTAAGGTTGACATCATTCTGATGTGGTCAAACAGGTTCAAAACCTGAATAACTTATATGTGTCTGACTAAGGGTTCAGTATTCAGGCAAAACATGCCTACTATTTTGTGCATCTCCAAGAATTCTTGTGGAATTGCTGTAGATAGGACTAAACCAATTCTTCATTCTCTGCCTTAATGTTATCAATCATTTGCCACAAAATAATTGTTGTATATAACCACCCATGAAATCTCCATAATTAAACAAAAATCCAGAGATATTGTGTGAGAAAGACCAGTAACATATGAAATATTTATACAAAGCAGAATCAAAATAAAGCAAATTCAAAGAATAAAAAATCATGTATTATCAAATATATTTCATTTCAAAATACTCTTTCAGCTGTAATGATTTGAGATATTACCTGTAGCACAGATGTCATTTTGAAATCTAAAGTATTATTTTTAGTGCCTTTCCCACTGCCTCTCTACTGCAATCATTGTTATGTGAAGCTGTAGTTAGAAAGAGAGGTTACTGGGGGTTAGTGCTTGATCATTTCTAATTAAAATATCTCTTGTATGTTAAAAGATACATAATATTATTAGTCAGCTTTGCTATAACAAAGATACTCTGCTGCTCAAGTGTGAAAATGACCACATTTGTGTGGACAAGTGGAGATTCATAAAAAAACATAGATTAAACCTCTGCATATCATGTTAGAACCATCTGCTTGCTCCATCCAATAAGCAGTAACAGCTGATCTCTCTGATCACACAGAGACTTCCTCYCTTCTTCCCACAATGTTTTCTTAGAATCTAATATTGTAACATTTGGTCAATAGCTTTAGGGAATATCATGGCAAATGTATCTGAGGAGAGATGACAAAGTCTGAGAAATAATAAATGTTGATGTTCAGGCATTCTTACAAGAGTGTTAGGAGTTGTCATATTCACTCTCCATCTCCTACAAAGTTTCACTTTGTTCTTCCATGTTGACTTTCATTCCAAGGGCCCAATTCTTCATTCCACTGAACTAGTTTGATGCCAGTGTAATTCCACTGACTTTCATAGAAATACAACAGTTTAAGACTCATGAAATAAAATGGTGAATCAGGCCTGAAGTCATACAAACAATGCTCAACCCCACTCTTATATTATTTGTTAGCCATTTTGGACAGCAGTATTGTTTGGGAAATGTTACTGTTCTTAGCAGGCCTGATAACAGGTCATCAGTCCCTTATGCAGCACCATCCTGGAGCTGTGAGCTATAACAGAGCATGTGTTTAAAAATCAGAGATAAGGAGAGAGAAGGTCTCCAAAAGATCAGCCAGAGACTGGTGGAAATCTCAACAGAAAAAAAATCATGTTTTTCTTTATCAAAACCTCAGAGGTTTTTTTATTGTTGCTGTTCAAATCAGGAAATACTTAGTAGCTTTATGAGATGAAGTCTGACTGAAGTTTGGGGTTGAGTGAGAGACAATGGAATTTGCCTTTAAGAGACTTGTGGAAGCAAGCAGAATATGTCTGAGGGCAGGAAGGAGCAATATACAGGGACAGATCTCTTACATCAGCAGCTTGAGTTCCCAGAGATGTGAGCTTTTCACCATTAGCCTTACATGGAGACATCAGATGCAGCCCTTGTGGTCAGTGATGCTCCATTCTGTGCTCCAGATCATCTGTACCAGAATGACATGCTCTTCAAGCATCAGAGACAGGCAAAAGGATTCTGGCTTCTACTGTGTAGAAAGCCTCTGGACAAGGTAATTTTGTCTGGTCAAACCCCCTTCTCCGCATAGTGCTTCATTTCTGTTATACTGAAATGGCGCAGGCATTCTTGTGCAGATCCTCTACTGTAGGCTGAATTTCATCTTAGTAGATTGAGTGATTAATTAAACTTTAATTAGCCTGTGCCAACACTTCCAACACTACAAGTTTGCAGAGAGAGTGCAAACACAGTATTGTCAGGAAGGCTATATGCAGAAAACTACTCTGATTGACTGAGAGTGCATAAGCCTTGATGTATTCTTGCAATATTTTTCAACAACAGAGAGAAAGGGAAAGATCAATCAGATTAACAGGGCAAAAAGGCAAATACACGAGAAATGTCAGTTCATTCTACAGATACAGTTCTTTCCCAAGTCAAAAGGAGGAAGTAAGCTGGGCCACTCTGCCCGTTATTGGGTTGCCATACAAAATAGGCAATTAGTTATACTTCTGTTGTTTTGAGATGGTTTTGCCATTTTGCCCAACTATTGTGTTTGGTTCCAGTGGTATACAATTCTAGCTGATGTGCTGCAGGGAGCAAGTAGAGAAAAGCCTGTATGCCTGAATTAAGAACAACAGCCAGTCAAATCTATTGTATTTCACATCTTTAAATAATTCTGATGTTTTATTAGGAAAGTTCTTTTATCGAATATGTCAAAGTTCTTTGAAAACAGTTAACAGCTTTTACCACTTTGTGATGCAACTATATAGCATAGGCATTACTTGCTGTAATATAACAGCTCTTGAAAATTTACCTCAGGCACACTTAAGCTGATARCCTGGCAGTCAGTGCCAAAGAGATACATAGCCTATGTCCGCATTTCCCAGATGCCAAAGAGATGAGGCAATGTTACATGAACTAAGCCTTCCTGCACTTTGAAAACTCTGTGTAAACTGGTAAGAAATCCTGAGCCCAAACTACATACTCAAACTGTTTTCTCTGCTTGCAGGTACAAATGAGAGACAGTATCTGATTCCTTTCCGGGTGTTATCCACATTGGTACTCACATCCTTGTGGCAGGATGAGCGCTTCTGCAATTTATGTCCCCTGTGGACATGCCTGCAGGATGTAGCCTGGGCATCACAAATAATGGCAAGATTTTTAAGCAGAGACATTGCCATCTCAGACTGCCTCTCAATAATCACAGCATGAGCAACTCTAAAAGCAGAATCCTGGTAAAGTACAGTTCAGGCAACAGGGGGTTGGTTCTTAACCTCCTCCCTGCACTTCTGACCCAGAAGGCTGTTAATGGGAAAGGGCTTTGGAGAGGATCTCCTGAAGATGAGAGAGTCTGCTCATGCACTTCTCAAGCTAATTTCCCATTTGCTTTTGACTGAGGTGTTGGTAGCCTAAAGATTGCACTAAGTTCCATTAATGTGCCAAGCACATTCACCTTGCATTCAGGAACTAGCTGCTATGGTCAATTTGCCTTAAAAGCCATTTGGAAGTTCATCCTTTTTGCTTAAACACATTGCACCAATATCAGCCTTTTGCACGGTTCATATATCAGGCTGCTGATGATAAAGGGGTGCATTTTATCCTTGGTGAGCCTGTTAAAAACAGGTGCTCACCCCAGGAGTTTAAGATAGTCCTAAGAGTTTGACTTAAATCCAGCAGAATTAGGAATCATTAAAGGAGGATCTGCATCCTTAAACTAGGCCCGTTGTGTCTCAGCACTGTAGATAATCTTCAGTCAGTATAAGAATGGGGGAAGTTTCACTCCAGTAAGAGCAATGCAATTTGAAATGTTGGCAGATGACAAGTGCAGGTGAGGATAAAGGCATGTCTGCATCATTCACTTGAATTGCATTTCGAATATATTTTTCTTTCTTGGAAAATCCTGCAGATGTATACGCACTTCTGCTTTTCAGTCCACATTATCTGCTAGTGTGCTTAATTTTTTCCTTTCCACAAAATCCTCAGTTTTAATATTCTTTAGAAGTGTGTTCTACCACTTCTCCCTAAAATAAAAACAACTACATATCTCTCCAGACCTTCAACTAAAGAGACCTGTGTTTACACTAAAAATGAATATTTTTTTTTTGTTTTCAATGAAAACAGCTCTGGACCCCAAGGTTAGGCAAAATCTTGTCCTTACATCATGATAACTATGCTGTCTGCGTCCTGAAAAATTGACCCAATGGRCCTTCACACGTTTCAGTCAAAACACACACTTTAGTTAAGTGATAGTTCTACACATGAGGAGGTACAGTTTGGGAATGTACAATCTATTCATTTTGGAAAAATGTCACACCTTCCCATATACAACTTGTTCATTTCCCAGTCATGCAGGGAAAAAATAATGCAAGAAGCTTTCATTCACACTGCCTGAGGTCCGTCCAACCTACATTGTTTGAGGATTCTGTGCCACTGTATCTTTATTTTCAGCTTTTTGCATTGAGTTTGGTTTAACTCTTTGATACAGGATCCTGTGCAAATATACTGGTTTTGTCTATTTTGAATCCAAAAGTATAAATAAATTTACTGCCAAAATTTCAATTGAACACATTTGATTATGCACTTTCATAGAGTTGGTGTTGTCCTGTTATTCTGCTGTTATAAAGTCAATTGCATTGATTTTCACTTGGTATCTAGACTAACTTTCAAAGAATGTTATAGGTGGTAATTGATTTGTATGCTAGAGTTGCTTTAGGGCTTATTTTCAAAATGAGATTTTGGGGTAGGTTATTTTTTGTTAATTAAATACATTTAAAAGGATTTGTGTTATCTTCTTGTTCATATAAACTGGATTTTCAAGGACTTATATTAAAATATTAGGGGATCCTGTGCCATAAATAACCTTTCTTGTAAGATTATATAGGAGTCTATTAAATCCTTATTTTTCGTAACTTTTCTCAAACAAAATCAATTAATATGGTTATTATTTGGCATCCTATTGTTTTAATGACATTTTAAGAACATCTGCTGAACATGCTTTAGTTTTTTAGTTTAGGTCCTTAATTTTGGTTCTTTGTTATGCAATGAATTACCCCTTTTACTGGAACCTTTTGAATACAAATGACATTTTGCTGAGGAGTAGCTTTAATATCATATCTCCTTCTTCTTATCACTACTTGGTCATTTTCTCTTACCACCTTTTCTGGCCCCTTTTGCAGTCCAGGTGGAGAGCTATGGCTGCTCTCCCGTTTTAGGAGCCCCATGTGTCAGATGTAGCTGATCAGTCTGATGACCAGCTGCATTTACCATGTGGGTTCCAGAGTTTTGGAAAGGCTGTAGCTGGTGGAGTGTGTTCCTCTGCCCAGCCACACATCCTCACTTTTGGCMTGGATCCCAGTGAGAGAGAAGGGAGAGAGCTCTCCTGGGTCAGGTTGTAATTGCAGACATGTAGCCAAACATCCTGCTCATTCACAACAGGGCTGTGTTCATCTCTGGGTTGAAAGCTAAAATAAAATCTAATCAGGTGGGACAAGATTTTTAGGGAAATTCAAGTTCCTACTTAGTAGTGTCAGGTGATTAGATTTTTTTTTTCTTTTTTTAATGCTGATAACATAAGATCTCCCAGTGCAAAAATCAGGCTGTTATTCAGAGGCATATTTAGGAACTAACTCTGTAAGTCTTGATAATCTTGCAAAGCAGCTAAGAAACATAACTGCATCTTTCAGTTCTTAATATTGCCCTGATACTTAGCTGTGGAAATTAGTGATACATAAACATGACTGTTATAACTGTAGTCCTGTCCTTTGTGTGATGACCTTCCTGTATTTAACAAATATTTACATGGTGGTTTCAGGAGATGACARCACAGGAAAGGGATGACCTGAATTGGCCTAAATTTTGAAACATCTGAGTTCCTGTCCCTCATTTGGCAGATTTCACAATGACTTTACACAGGTAACAGCTTTTCTGAGCTTCTGTCACCCGCCTGTAATGGAAGCTATAACACTATCCTGTCTTGCAGAGGAGCAGGAGAAGACATTTCTGAAAGACTGGAATTGTAAAGAAATAAAACAGGTCATCTAAATACCTGATGAAATGGATTGAGCTCATAAGCAGTCACCAGGTTCTGAACTGGCCTTGCATGGGGCCAACAAGCATTGACATATTTAGGAATCACTTTGGRGAGTGACTTTAAATCTTGTCACCTTCAGCTGATGTACTTTAAGTAGGGGTATGTTATAAGGATACCTGACATTTATTGAGACAATTATTTAGTCATCAAAACATCTATGAACTTCTGCAACGTAATCAACCCTTATCTTACTCAGGGGACTATAAAGACATATACATCACTTGCCTCTAGGCTCGAATAGAATCGGTGACAAATCCAGGTTTACAGTCCACAAGAGGATTCCCGGCTCCCAGTGCTGTGTTTAGACTATTGATGATATCAATCATAGTGAAGGCACAGTACAATTGCCAAAGCCCCTATGTATTGCTGTTTTTTAAAGATAGCCAACCCCAAGTCACAAGTACTTGAGTTTCTTTGCATGAAGAGACAGGTCTAGCCTGCATTCTGTCACTGCTGAAGAAAAATGCAATGCATTTATCACAGGAGAAAAGTGTAGACTTTAAGATTTAGGCTTTTCTCCATGGATAAAGAGTTGATGTATGTTATTAGAAACTACTCTCCTAGGCTGTATTTCATTTAAGCTTTTAGGGCCATCTAAATCAACTTCTTTAGCTTTAGGAAGATAAAGATTGTAAAACAAATTATCTGAGCACCCAGAGACCTACCATGTTGATTTATACCTGCTACATATAGTGAGTATATAATTCACTTGTGAATCACCAAGCTTATGCATATTTTCAGAATTATCTGGTTAGTRTGAATTTAAATGAAATCATATGAACATGTGTTTACCTTTTGTAAGTCAAGTAAGAACCACAGGCAAACAAAAGCATTAAAAATGATTAAAGGTATCAGGAGTACATAGGCTATTTTTCTTATGTCATCAATGTTTAGAAAGTAAGCATCTGCCTGCTGAAGCATTGTTCATAATAATGATATTACCTGTATAGATCAGGATGTCTTACTGAGAACTGAATACATTGCTCTACTTTTATAAGTCTGTATTTGAAAATAAAATGGTTCTCAAGCTGATTATAACTGGACATCTGGAATGAATTACCTGACAACTCATTTTAGTTGCATTAGCATGCATGAGAATTGGAAGGTTTTTTCAGRAATACTCTTCTGGATATAATCAGGAGCTATAGAGACAGATAAAATGACTGCTCGTCTTGGTCATTTAAATAGAAAAGTTGTCTGAATTGTGACATTTCTTTAGCTACCATACAGCATTTCTTGCCATGCTAAAACAAGACCAAAGGTTTGTCTTGATTGTAGAGGTGGACTGAGCCAGAGATACCTATCTGTGTAGCCAGAAATATGTCAGAGGATAATTTGGCTAGACTCACAGTTTGGTTGCTCATGGTTTCCCCAGCTTAAAGGCAGTCATTTGTCTGAAGCCATATCTTGAGCTCGCTACTCTGGTTTCAATAGGCAGATGCCTTGATCAACATAATCCTCATTAAAAAAAAAAGAAAAAGAAGTCATTGACAGTTACTTCTCAAAGTCTTTGATCTTTGTTTCTAAAAGAAATCTGTAGAAATAGAGGGGAAGGGGGAAACCATGTATTCATTTTTAGCCCTTAAGAACTGGACACCAGACAAAGCTGTAGCAGTATTTAATGGGCTCTCCATTTCTCCTCTTTTATGATGAACTTGACTAATTAATTACTAATTATATTGTTTATGGAACTGTTTGTCAATTTTCTCATAATCTCCTATTCACAGGGAAAGGAGGTATGTGTGATATTTTCATATGGCTGTCTATCATGGTCTTTGCAACAGCCCTGGAAAAAAGCCCTAACCATTGTCTTCCTTATTAAGCTATTGTGGTAGACAGCTGAAAAAGTAACTCTGAATTCTGCTTTGCCAAGAGCTTTTCTTTTAAACTAAAATTAATATTAACTTTGTAATAAGGAAGTGTAAAGCTGTTCTTTAAGAGTTAACATCTGAGTATAGTAGGGTCTTCATATTTCCATGGCAACAGCTTAACATGATCAGTAAGTAGAGTGGACTATTTTGATATGAGTTGTCATTAAGAAAAAATTCATGCTGGGAAACACATACATATCATAGAATGAAATCTCTTCTCCACAGTTTCAAGAACAGACAATTTCTTTGTTGATCCATATTGATATATTGTTTTAAAATTGATATTACATTAGAAATGGAAACAGTAATTTACATGGCTTTAAATTAATTTAATTTAACTTTAATTAATTAATTAATGTAACAGTTTTTGTGATTGCAGTGATGTAAACTTAAAGAACAACAAGTTTACAAAGAACATAATCTGATAACTGGTACTAAACCTCTTATTTACAATGTGTATTGCCAAATACACTTACTGTTTTGTGGCAGGTTTTTTTGCTGGTGTGTTGTATACTTCTCTGTAGTAGCAGGAATGGACTCAGCTGCCGTTTTAGTCAGTTCTATTAAGAATATATTGATAGCTAGTACACCAGCAGTGTCCAGCCTTTTCTGCCAAATCTATTATTTTTAAAAGGTCAAAGGGCTACAATGAATGTGATGGGACAGATTTTCCGTTCCTCTTTGCTCTGAGTGTGTCACTCATATGGTGGTGTGGGAACAGAAGCCATCTGTAAATTTTTTTTCTGGAGGTTCCTGTTAATGGTTATTACCCAAGTCCTATGGCACATTTTGAGAGCAAGCATTGGGAGTTGCTAGAATATGCTAAACTGTAGTTATTCTTCTTTGGCATGTCACTCTTTTGAACTTTAGAGGTCTAGAGACCTCCAGAGGTCCCTTTCAACAAAAATTCTTCTACAGCTGTGTTCAAAAATCCTCTCCTTTCCTGTTCACCTATTCCCCATGCTTTTACTCCTTTTATTCTAATACATAAGATACATTGTAACATATCTTGGTCTCAGTAAAAATCAYGTAGTGGAATGGAGTCTGGAAGGAAGCTCATTTGGTAATAGGAAAATATACCCAGTTGTGCTTTTTGCCAGGTTAAGGCATGCACTGGTGCCCAGCTGTGCTGCACTGAGTAGAGGAAATGCCATCAGGCTGCAAGAGAGGTACATCGGTGTGGATGTAAAGGGAGGGAAAATTAAGAGAGCAAGACCAGTTACAGATGGAACTTTGCATGTCAGTCATGATGAAAGATTCTTCCGAATTTATTGGGGCAGGTGGAGAGATCGTGCATGAAGATGTCAATGTGTCTTTGACTGTAGAACATGATAATCCTTTTGTTTTAACTACCCTTTGCCTCACTTGAGTGTTTCAACAACAAACACTTCTTGGCAGAAGTATTTTACTATGCRTGTCATGGGGAAGACCTTGCTGGACCTTCTAGGCATTAATGTCATATAAATAATGGAGTCCATTTAAGACCAGACTGAGAATGTGGTAAATGTGGAAAGTTATATTCACTAGAAATGATATTGTTCCTGCTTCCAGGAAGGAAATAGAGTGCATCAATGGAATCCATAAATCAGCTTATGTTATTCTCACTTAGTCAAATTTACCTTGACATGATCTTACTAAGTATCGCCCATGTGTTACCTAGTGTCATTGCTATTTGCATCATTATGCATAATAGTATTTTAATGCAGATGATATATAGAACAGTGTTGTATCTTTAACTCAAAATAAATTTGTCACATCTTATTCCTATCATACTGCACTTAATATCAGACCTACTTAAGTGTAGCTCTTAATAAAAAATGATGTTATGATAAAGAAACTTCCTTTCTTTTCAGTCATATTGTGGAGAAGTGAATATGGACATTACTGTCTCATTGTATATTACAGCTGTGTATGAATAGTGGTAAATCCAGCGGGGTTAAGCACTCTCTGAGGATAGGATTGTCCAGTAAACAGAACACTGACCAAAACAGATTTCAAGCAATCTTAATTTTGTTCTTAGCTCCACCATTGTCCTGCTGTGTGAGTCTCTACAAGCCATTTCATCACTCTGAAGTTGTGTCACTTTCTGTAATTTATGTTTTACCCAGTTAGATTGTAGCTTCAAGGGGGAAGGGACTTTCTCATCGGTTTGTACAGGAACAAGGACAGTAGCTGAGACTTCTGGAGTCCACTATTATGTAAATAAGAACAAACAACAATATAAAAGTATTTATACAGATGTTGATCCTTTCCAGTCCATGCAGGTCTTGTGAGCTTGTATATGGGATCTTTGTTCAATTCTTCAAAACTACAAAAGATGGGAATTTTTTTTGGCACAAGGCTGTCTAAACTTCCAAGACTGTGCTTTGTTGATTTGAGCCAATCTCCCTTCAAAATCAGGACAGAATTTTTTTTCCTTTTTTAAAAATCAGATGCATGTTGTAAATGTTTCAGTTTCCTAGTCAAATTTTAATGTCTTCTAAAAAGCTGTACACTCACCCCAGGTCTATAAAAAATGTTTTATGTAGTCCATCATCTAAGGAACACATTGCTTCATGTAAGAAAATAAAAAAGGAGGCAATAAGTTGCAAATCCCAAAGCAGCTAAGTGAGAGTGGAAGAAAGTGCCTTGGGTTTGCAGAAACTGTAAATTGTGGTTTAGTGATCCCACTGGAGCATAAGGGAAATGAAAAGAAAAATCGGTGTTAAAAATAATCAAAGAAAAAAAATATAGCTGGTTTGGGGGAGTGGATTAAGGGTAACAAGGTGACAAAAAATTTCTGAAAGTTCTGCATTTGTGAAATATATTTCCATCACCATAAGCATTCTCAGCACCTCTGCAAAACAGTAGCAGGCCTTTCCTGGAAAAGGTCTTGGAATAGTGGGTGCCTTGAACAGAGAAGAAGAAAACTGCATGCAGCAGAATGCACCCACTAGAATGTCCCTTCTGCTTCTGGATGTGGAACAGAGGCAAATACAGATGTGACCACATAAATAAGTTGCAGGTGTCTGCCAAGTCACCAGAGAGAATGCAGATAGCTCTAAGATACAAGATATTGTTGTGGCTTGGCTGGCCATGAGAAGATCTCACAGAATTTTGAAATGGTAGTATTATTCCTTACTGTACATGTTCCTTAGCTCCAGAAAGGGATACCGGGAGAGGCGATTCTCTCAGCAACGTGATGCTAAAAGAGGCTGTATGATATACAGCTTGCCATAGCCTAATACAGGATTTGGACTCCAAACCTCCTATAGTTCTTAGTTTGTATTTTATGACCTTAGCTGAATTATTTTCGTTCACGGCTTCTTGAAGTGCACCTCTGTAATGCTGCCTTTGAAAGTGGTGTTTGCCTGTAATAACAGTTATGGGGTATTCAACTTCTCTGTTTTACAATTCTGCTGAATTTTGCTTGAAAAAATATTTCATATAATATTGTTATTCTTTCTTGATAGGGAGAGAGAGCATATGAATCATCTTCTCAGAGTATCTAATCATTTAATGAATTTAAAATTTATAATTTATATATATATAATTTATAATTTGTGAAAACAGGTGCCCTTTGGGAAGGAAAAATGTAACATTTAAGCAAATATTTCTTCTAAAAATTAATTTGCAGGCTATTCATAAAAATGCAAGGATACTTTATCTTTGTGGTTTCCTCCTTCTAATTCATTTCACAAATGAATGTAAGACAGCTAGCAAACTGAGAAAAAATTATCCTTGTTGAGGTGTTATTTCATTCAGTTTTAAATATTAATGTATGATGTTGCATTGTTATGTAATACTCTTCACAAAGATGATATAAACTGTTTGTTAAAGAAAATGTGAAGTCTCTGAAATGTCTGCTCATAAATGTTTACAAGAGAGATCATAGACAGAATTATAGGCAAGGAAAATGAAGAGCAGATGAGCCAGAGGAGTACTGGGATAAGACATGGTTGGCAAACATCCTAAGCTGCATTTCTAGATGATGACCTTTTCTTTCTCGATATCATACTATTTTTGCATTTCCAGGCCAGAAGAGCCTGTGACCACAGAGCCTGTATCTTGATTCTGTATACCAAGAGAATAAGTATAATGAAATACATGAAATCAACAGTGCAAATGGATGGACTTTTTCAATGCCTCCACTGTTTTGTTCCCCCTCATAAGAATCAGAATATGAAGTAGTCCTGAAAACCTAGGCTCCTGCCATGGTTTGCCTATGTAGAGGCATGACAAATATGGTACTAAAACAGAGTAAGGATATGTTGAGAGCAGAGCAGTGAATGGGAAGGACAGGCTTAAGATCCCATCACACAGTTATGATTTTGGGCAGCAGTATGGGGCAGAGGGCTTTACAGGGAATCTCTGCTTACTATCTGACTTATTCTGAAGGTTCTTCAGCTTCTAGAGCAGCCCAGGTTTACACAGATAAATCCTGTCTTGAGAGTCTCCTTTCTTCCAAGCTGCAAATCTCAGTCTAAGCACAGATTCTTCTGGCGTAGCATGCATAGCTAAGGCAGAGTGCTTTAAAGATCTGAATAAAAAGGTTAGTGAAATGAAGCTTGTTGCGAGATTCACTGTGATGGAAATAAAAAGTCTTTATGGATTTTCTTAAGTGTTCCCTTTGGGGAATTACAAGATAACCCACATATATACTGTTGGGCTTCTGTTTGTTTGGACACTGGTCCACTAATCTCACTCTGGTCTGTGTGAATTAAGATCTTCCTTACATAGTCCGGAGTTACAATATAGTGATTTTATTGAATTCTCTTAACTAGATTTGGTCTTTCTTATCTGTTTGCCAAATGATAGGCAATATTAATGCTACTGTTTTCTGCCAACATACAAATTATCCAAATTTATTTAATTTCCTTACAGCAGTTGAATTAATTGTGTATAATATGCTGAGAACTATGCTACACAGGAAGAAAAGCAAATTAAGGTGGCAGTAAGCATAATTGAAATCTCTTACTTGTTTAACATTTATTTTTTGCATTCACTTTATATTTGCTCTTCATAGTTTTGGTTGTCCTATTGCTAATTCCAGCAAACACAAGTCTTCCAGATTTGTAGCTGCTTTGACACGCCACTGTTAGCTCACTGAAATGTGACAAGTACAGAAGAGAACTTCTGATTGGATTATATTGCAGTATTATGCTATGCCTACCAGTAAAAAATGCAGAGAAAATTGAATCCTAAAATTATCTGCCTCTCTTCCATTTACTCTCCAAGCCATTTCTTCTATTTTTCAATTATCATCTGGTAATAAATGTGTCATAGTGCAAGATGAGACCTCAGTGGAATACAGTAACACTGAAGACAGAATGGAAAATTCAAGAATATTCAAACTTGTTTGGATGCAAATTTGGTCATTATATTGAACTGAAAGTTATGCGCTGTAGAGAAGGAAAGTAGTAAAGCTCTAGAAATTTCCTGTGCTAATGAAACAATCCTCTGCCATATCTGCCACCAGACACCAAGACATCCTTCTTTCCAAATGAATTTCCTGTTCTGAGACAGACTATGAGGTTTATGAAACATTTAATTCCCTTTGAGGGTTTATCTGGGAATTAGGTGGAGTACAGACATTGGAGAAAAGGCATACCCTTTGGAATCAATGATTAAATTTATACTGACTCCTAAACACAGCCATGATTTTGGACCTTGTACTGATATTCTGAATGTATTAATCTCACTCTCCATCTTTAACTTTTCCTTACCTGTCTCTAAATTTGCCCTCAGGAATGTCAAGCAGATGTAAACTTCACATCCTGTTGTTAGTCTCATCCTCTCCTAAAGCATTTGAATTGCTGTGGAGGAATCTCAAGAGAAGAAAACAGTTCTCAAATTTTCAATTTATCTGTAGCCTAATAGAAAAGTGGCTGTAAGTTTTGGAGCTTCCGCAGCTAATTCTAGAGGGAATAGTTTACCAGCATTTGAATCGCTAGGAACCAGCTTGTTGTGACTCTAGACATCATTTAACCTAACTGTGCAGAACTATCAAAACCCTCAAGAGTACCCTAGTATGTTTTCAATATGCTATTCAAGGCTCAAAGGCAGTTACCCTTTCCAAATGTGCTTCTGCCTAAAAATGCATCAGACAGTTTGCCAGAGTGGTAGTGTGTAACTCCTAGAATGCTGGGTTGCAATCTCTCCATTACTTTACTGCTGGAGCTAGAGAACTGTGTCTTACAGGACTGATCAGTAACCTGTTTTATGGTGCTACTGTTATATATATATTACACAGCTGCTCATTTCCTGATCTCATTGTGCATTTCCTCTCATTCTGTGTTGACTCTCTAATCGCTCAGCTCAGGGAAGGAGCAGCAGGCTGTAGCTTGGAAAAGTCAGTTCATTTCCTGAATCTTTTGCTAAATCTACTAAGTTGCCTGTATCTGGCCTATAATTAGGCCAGATTTTATAACAGTTGAGCATATTATTTTTCTGATTAGCTTTGGCAGGTGAAGATGCTGAGATAATCATGGCTTCTCCACCCTTGGTACTTAAGGATTTTGGTGTGTTTATTCTTTCAAAGCAAAAGATGATGTTCTGTAATATCATCTGTAAGTTCATCAGCTGACTGAGGGAGCGATAAGCAGCATAAAGTGAAGTGGCTGCCTAACCCATAGACATATTATGTGATATACACTGGCCATGAATCAATCTGGGTTGGAATTCAGAAGAAAGCTCCTCTGTCAGAAGAGGCAGGATCAGAGGTAACCTAGAAGTGGGGTGTCTTCAAACTAATTTGAAGATGGAATTTGATAATTATGTGCCTGTGAGAGCAATAAGCTGAAAGCTAGGTGTCTCAGGAGGTTCTTTGTAGGTCCARACTCCAAACTGCATCTACATGCTGAGTATCTGTATGCACAGATAGTGAGATTACACGCAGGCATTCAAAAGGACCTCATCTGACCACACAAACTGTGGTCATTGACTATGCAGCTGAATCAGTCCAAATTGAGACTTGTCATCATGTAGGACAGTATGGTTTTTAATAGAGGTCTGCCCAATACCCTGGGATATGCCCATACAGATTTCCTAAGAATCTTTACATGCCATTAAATTTTGAGYTGTGTATAACTGTCGAGCGCTGGAATGCGTAATAACTTTTTTGTGTGGCTGACACATGAGTAAAGTGCAGGAAAGGAATAAAATTCATCTCTTGCTTTTTTCCTGTATTTTTGGTCAAATTTTCCATCATATAAATTAGAAGTAAATCAGCCTAAGACAGTAATGTGAAAATAGTACAGTATTGGATAGTATCTGGCCCGCTGATTTCAGCATAGGTATTTCTGACTCATACAGTGTCACTGAGAGGAGAATTAATCTAAGATGTTTTATAGGATTCATGTCTGTTTTGAGAAGCTTCAGGGAAAACCATTTAAAGTCCAGTATGAGAGCAAGAGTGAGCATAAAGGGAACCTCTAGAGGAATTCTTCGTTTCCCACGAATCACACTTACAGATCTAAAATAAAAATAATGTGAATAATATTTTGCACATCTCTTTCTAGAAGAGAACTGTGGTTAGATTTGGCATTCCTAGATATGTAACTACTACCCCTGTGTCTGATTAGTTATTGTTACCTTTCTCCAAAGAGTCTCAGACCTCCTTTGACACTTCATTAGTGAATTCAAGCATCCTCAGCTAAACCCTTGAAGAGCTTGGAGGACATGAAGCAGTGTTGTGAATAAGTAACTTATAAAGTGACCCATACTTCTTGCCCCCTGCTAATCATCTCAGTTATACAGGGATGCAAGAAAGGGAGGCATTCACTTTAGCCTGAAAAGACCACATGGAGAGCTGAGAAAATATTTCAGGCTATATGTCACTGCCTACTTCTGCTGYGACTGTTACATGTGGTTCTCTATCTTGTAACCTGCATAAAGTTAGTTCTCCCTCAGTCAGGCTATTTCTTCATTTAGCATAGTAAGAGACAAGTTAAAAGGAGGCAACCCAACATGTCCAATGCTATTATCTGTAAAGGCTCATTGTAAAGGATGATTTTTATTTCATTTAAAGCTTCCAGCAGGAAAACTTCACACAGTCAGGTTTGAAAGACAGCCCCTTCACTATTGTTCTCCACTTTTGATTTGCTGTGAAAGGATGCTCTATTTTAAGAATCATGATTGTCTTCTTTTAAGGGCAATTTTAGGACTGTTCTCGTCAAGCAGAAGTAGATGGAGGTGGAGATAATAAATCCAGCAAAGTACATTATAAAGGCCTAATAAATGCTAGGGCCGCAGTATGTACTTTAGCCTAAGGGGATCAAGACCATTCTCTCCATGTCTCTCACACACACACTTTCCCTGATCTTAACAAGATGAAATACAGATTTTATTGTATTTATATGACAATTTTAGTCTAGATCAAAAACAGTGAAATGGAACAAATAGGCATCTAAACTAAAATAAGATTTTCAAATACTTTAGGAAAGCATTTTTTAATCTGACACCTTTAAGGCACTGCATTAGCCAAATGGATCTTGAAAAGAGATTAGTGTTAAGAATTTGCTACCACACACCTCCAATATTATTTAAATTAGATTTGATTAAATATTTCTCAGGCTTAAAATTAACAGGATTTTGCCTGTAGAATTTTAATTCTAAACATACCTGCTGTACCTTGTTAAGGGCTTGGGAATAAAATAAATGGAGTATAGTAAGTGCATTTGAGTTCATTTTAGGAGGAGTCATAGATTTCTTCCACAGCATTTCCTGGAATATCCTGTTAGCACTAGATGATGCACCAGCTTGGTTTCCCTCTAATTTTTAAATTGACATTTTACTAGAGAATTTCAAAATGACACAAACGAAAAAGTAAACCTTTTCACTTAAACTCTGTGAGCAAAAACCATCACTTACCAGCTGCTTGCAAACAATGCCAGCTTGTACTTTGACTTATGGAGAAAGAAATCTGGCAAAAAAACCCACTTTTTTTTTGCAATTTCTAGGTCACAACTAAATGAGAAGTCTGAATTCTGAAATATTTATACAAACTAAATACCRACACCTATGTGTTTTTGTAAATATGTTGCAGTCAAGGGAATACTGGGGACTTGTGTATTGTTCCTAAATGTCATAATGCTGTGAGGCTTGAGGGCAAAATGGCAAGTTCTAAATTTTTCACACATTTAATGATATACATAAACAATAGCTTCTTTTCGTTACTTGAGTAAACTTTAAAGAGAAAGAATATGGCACAGTAATAGTTTAACTGATAAACTTTACATGATAGCCTCATTAACAGATTTACAGAGGAAAAGTTTTCTTGGAAGGCCCTATATCTGGGAGTGTCCTTTCTTTCCCGTTTATTCCAAACTCATGAAAAGGAAAACCTTTTTTGCAGAAAAATAATCAGAAGATTTTAGGGTACTTGAGGATAGCTTAAACTGTATGAAGAGAAAGCAGTTAGGCCCAGTGGCAAACTATTTGTAAAGGCTGTCATTCTTGGAGAAGTTCTTACTGTTTGTTTTTTCAGTTGCATGAAAGGTACCCATGATAATGTCATTTATGCAGATTTCTGGAATCTCTCCCTAAGCTCTGCCCTAAAGTACATTGTATTGCTTTCCCTGGTTTCTAGAGTGAAGTTATAAGATATTAAAATTATTCTGTGTGCACACTCTCAGTATCCCCAATCTACAGTTCCTTTTTTATTCATTCTTTTTGCAGGACAACCTTGCTTTGATACATTTTGCAGAAAGGGACAATGGAAGGGATACAGATGTCCTACCTGAGTACAGGAGCAGGGATACAAAAGGCTCTTCTTTTGAAGAACATGCTGCACAAAGCTGTTAATTACAGAATCTTGAATATGTAGGATGTATCCCTCTGTTGCCTTCTTCACCACCCTGATCAGTATCTCATGAATGAGGGTATAAAAATGTAAGAATGAAAGGCATACATATCCAGGCTCTGATAGACCTATGCCAGCCATAGTATTTCCGTGTTTGTGTTGCACTAGAAAATGGCCAGAGAACATTTTATCTTGTGAAAACTATGAGTTATTTCTGTATCACACTGGAGATCTCCTTTGAGGAAGCCAATTTTTTCTCAGCAGAACTTGGAATATTAGTGCAATGTAAGTGACAGTGAAACCCCAAGGWCACATCAGCTGTCCCTCCCAAAAGGAGGACTAGGCACAGATGAAATGAGGTATCAGAATACACCAAGGCTACAGAATATTTCATTCTCAGTATCAATCTCCAGCTAATGCCCTTTTACAGAAGCTTCCCTTGAATTTTTTGGCATTTGTCCTCATGTTTGTATGTCAAAGCTTCGTTTATATTAGTGGTGTAAAACACAGCTCCGACTTTTCCAGTATTACTCAGATTTGCTTTTGCATATCAATATCATTGTGTCTCCTTGTTTTTTTACAATGATTTTGCTGCATGGTCAGACCATTAATCAGTCATTCATTACTATTATTGTTATTAAATAGGCGTATCTCTAGAGGGTGACCCTTTCTTAGATAAAATTTTGATTGCCACACAAAATTTGATTTTGTAAATAGACATAACACCTTCCTTTTCCTTTAGAAATCTAAGATTCAGCAATAAGTGGCTTGGGGCCTCCTATTATTCGTTCATGAAGATCAAGAAGAATATTCAATTAGAGAAGTGCTTTGGGACACTTTAGTATTTCTAACTATGACATGCTTCTGGTGACTTTAAGTAGTACACAAGTGACACATTCAACTTCAGGAAAAATAAATAATGCAAACTGATATAAAGTGATTAAATTGAATATAGATTTTACATACTTCTACATGAATTTTATATTTCTGATGTGTTGGGGTGATGTTTGAAAGTACCATTTAATAGATTAAGAAGCTTTTTTTCTCTTCTGTTTTTCTTTATGTATAAAAACTCAGGTGGACTGATTAATACCCAGGCTCTTCAGATACCCAGATATTACCTTTTAAATAAACACAAATATTTTTGGTGAAGGGAAGGTATCTGCATTTGCCGTTTTGTAGTATTTATAGTAAGTTTTTTATTACAAAGACATTGCTTTGTCCTGCAAAATATTTTAGAGAAGGTTTACATACACATTCTGAGGAGCAAATTGATCATAAACTCTTAWTAATTGGAAAACAGTCAACAAATGTGAGACATACCCAGTGATTTCTTCCTTGTGTTCATTTACTTGAATAAATCCATCTCTGGCTTCTTAATGCTCTGAGAAGTGTAATTAGTGTAAGATTCGCCTGCAAGTGAAAGATGCATAGGTATGCGGAGAATTTAGGAAAGGCGGAGAAGAAGGAGGTATTAATGTCATCAGGAGCAATCTACAGTAGGAGCAGTCTATCTTTTGATCCAAGCAACTGATCATTAAAAGTGTCTGAGACATTCAAATCATATTTATTGTAGTAAACTTTTCCCACCGATATATATTAAAGGCTCTTTTCACTTGTATTACATTTCTAAATTTCTTTTAGGACCAGGTAATGAAAAAATGAAACTTCTGACTTGATATTTCAAAATCTACTTTTACATTTAATGAGGTCAAAATATAATTCATATTGTTTGTAAAAGAAATGTTTTGAAATACTTTATTCAAATTATTGAAATGTTATGTTCCTTTAAGGACGACTCATTTGTTTCAGTTGCATTGAATACAAATGTTTCAGCAATTAACTTTATTGTAAAAATTTCAAAACTAAACATTTTGTTCTGATTAAAACAAACCATTTCAATTATTTTCTTTTTAGAATGTTACTGTCATCTCGGTTCCATGAAGCATTTTGTGTTTTGCAGACTGGTATTTTCTGGTGGAGATTTGTTGCTCAAGCATACAGATAAACTTTGAATCATTCTTTTGCTTTTCAGATAAAAAGGAATATATGGGAGAGTGTACATGGTATTCCAGTTAAGGCCAAAGGTCCGTAAATCTGGAGGGTTCCTGCAAATACATTATTCCAAATTTATATAGAGCAGTTTATGTTGTCATATTCATGTATTTGATAAGTTAATAGGATAGACCTTGACAAAATGGCAATTTGAATTCTACACTAAACTTCGGAACTGCTTTTTCAAACTGTTTGAAGTATTCTTTAAACAAAAAACAAAAACAGAAGACTACATCTAGGTAAAAATTTAAACCCCTATCTTCAAGCAAGAACACAGGTACCTACACTTCGGCTTTGTAGGYAGTATCGGGGAGAGTAAGATATCCCCTAAATATGGCACAACCCCCCCACAGCCTCTGCATAAACAATGCAGTGTTTGCTGCAAAACTTGCTTCTGGTGTGCTCCTAGTAACCCCAGACTCCATGTGACCTCCTCCATAGGCTAATGTGTAAAACTTGGGCATGCTATATTCATGATCAAATTTTAGAAGAACATATTCACTACCGGCATCTGGAGAAATGAAGTATTTCTAGGCTTAGGTAGCACCTGGATGAGAATTTCCTGTATTACAATTTTGCATTTAGATGCCTCAGTTCTGCTTACGTCATGTTTTCGATCTGGCCCTGAGACCCCAGCCTTTAAGAAACCAAAACATTCCAGGCAGGAAATAAAAAGAACCCAAAATGTATTATTTTCTGAAGCATTATCAAATCAATCTCATGGTTTTGGGAAGCTTGTGCCACCCTGTTAGGAGAACAGAACATCTGCTCTGGAGGAAATCCATCAGAAGCTTATATAGAATCATTTTTATGGTTTTCTTTGATCCTCTCCATTTCACTCCTCTTTCCTCTTGAAAGTAAGCYAATGGGATGGATATATGTTGTCAAGAGGAGTTTTTATTTTGAGGGATGCAAGATACTGCACACTGCCTGTACTAATAGTCATTCAGCCTGTCACATATCAAAATACTGCTCTGTGTGCATGGAACAACACGGGCTGCATTTATCATAAAACTTGCCCTCAGGCAACTATCCAAGCATACAGATAAAGGGAATTCATTTGTGCCCTGATCATTACGACAATGTTCTTCAACAGGTAGAGAGACAGGCTGATTTTGTCTTGACAGTGATGGTCTGCTCAGTATTGATGGCAAAATGTTTGTACTTAATGATGCCCATAAATGCCACTGAAACGTTTTTTCCCTGCCTCTAAGGGTCTTTAGAAGTATAAATATTCCTTCATTTTCTTTTGTTTTCAGAGATGCAGAAAATATTTGGATTCCTGACAAGTACTCATCTGATGATTGAAAGTGGAGAGAATGACAAGGTAGTGGCTGTTAGATATAATAAGTGATATATTACTTATATCAAAATATCACCTGATGTTTTTATAACTGCTCTGCATTTTCACAGATATGGTTTCAATTCTGAACTTGAAATTTGGATCAAGTATTCCAAAAATTCTGGAATCTCTGCCTAATTTGGGGTTGTATTTTCTAGCAGTGCTACTGCAATATTTTTTCCTGCATTTTAAAAATTAATCCATCTTCATTCAGGAAAATATCAGTTTACTGGTGATCTCTGGCCCTCTTGCTTCTCTTTATTTCTGGCAGGACAGCAATGTTAAAGTTAAATAATGTCTTTGTTTTGCCTATCAGGAGCTCTCTAAATGCAAGCCCAAATCTTTTTTTATAATATCTCTAGTTTCCAATTTTTTTCCAGCTTGCATGATTTTCTCATATGTGGGGAATTCAAAACATAAACGGCAGTAAATTGATGAGTGGCCACTAGATTAGCTCCAGAGCATGATGTAAAAGGTAGGTTTTTGTAAAAACAAGAATAAGGATGCTTGATTGTATTTTGCCTTTTATTTCCGATTTGGGGTGTTTTGGCAGATACAGAGTAGCATCAGATCATAATAGCATGAGGGATTAACTGCTTTATTTAAATGAATTAGAGATCTGGTCCTAGCAGGTTGACTTCCTCCTGTGACCTCTTGCTGTCTCTCTCAAATGAGGCACTCCAGTGATGGTTGGAAACCCTGTCTCTTGTTTTTGTACATCACCATTTCTGGCTAAAGAAAACATAGCAAAGGGTAAGGGCATATTTTAAGAGGTTTTATTATAGACCACATACTGTTAAAGACAGGTCATTCCCCAGTCTTCTCTTCTGAGAGTTATATGCAGCCTGTAAAGAATAGGGTCACACCAACTGCAGTATTCATAAAAAGGTTAATCGCTTCTAAATAGCTAAGAGTACAATGTCTTACCTTGCAATCTGAAGGCCAATGAGAGTGTTCTCATTATATAGCACCTCTTACTTTCCGGGGTTTCATTGTGTGTGTCATTGCTAAAATTCCTGCTGAGAGAGTTGCATAGTTAGCAATTTTTAAGTCAGAACATTCTTCCTTATATTTATTTGGTAGTTGAATTTAGTTCTTAATAAAAGACAGTTGTTACATTTCCAACAGAGCTTAAAAAATGCTATTACTCCAAACACAGTAGTGAATGCTCTCATTTCTTTTGTCAGTAAAATTAAGGATGCAACCAGAGCTTGGGTCGTGAAAAAAACAGGGAAAGTAGTGAAAATATCAAAAAGCAAGAAGAGAGGTTTGGACTACCAGTGATTTTCAAGTTGTTGGTCAGCATCCTCTGGGAGTCTCAGGACCACTTCTGAAGAGGTAACAAAAAGAGAATTAGAAAAAGTAAACCTGTTTGTCAGGAGGCTTGTGCTCATTATATGAAGGTATGAGTGCTCGCACCCACTATATGAAGATCTGCATTAGAGGTTTGCAGTTAACCAAGGCTGCACCAGAAACCAGTAGCTAGTGATAAATGAATTCGCTTCATCGTTTATTCCATATTGTATTCTGGAAAAAAAAAGCTGCCCTTACCCTGAAAAAGAATTTAAACAGAATTCAAGATCTGAATATGAAAAGCAAGAGGACTAACAGTAGACTGAATCAGATGAGCGTATTACTATAATGAACTTAATTACATGGGGAATTTAAAATTATTTTGCTTAGCTTTTTTATCATCTAGTGTTGAAGAATCTGCAGGGAATGAATAATCTTAAAAACAAACTGCTGTTAACATTTAATACATGTACCATAAGAACAATTACCCCCTTAAGCTTTTATAAAAGCTGATCAAAGACAAAAACACTGTATAATACACTGTATATCAAAATAAAGTTGTATGCCTAACTGTAATTATTAAAAAGAAATTTAAAGTCTTATGCTATCCATTCCTACAGTTTCATCCACATTTTAAATACTTTTTAGTTGCGTTATCATGTATATAAACACACATAAAGACATATATCAACTTTTATGGCTGAATAAAGATGAGTGAATTAATAGCTCCTGTCTTAAGCTAAAGGTCTTCTRCTGTCTAAGTGGGTATTAAAACTCTTGGGGCCAGATTCTAATCTGTTATGCCACTGTAAATTAAGAGTGATTCCAAGAAAATGAAAGTTGTGGATCCTAATTTCACAAAGTGTAACTTAGATTTGAATTTGGCCTTGGGTTCTACAAGTGACTGCAGAAGTATTTTGAGTGAGCAAGAAAGTGTTCCCCCTGAGCGAATGTGGCAGAGTTAGCCCCCAAGTATTTGGTTACGCAAATTTAAAGTATTACCGTGTCTCATTTTCAAAGTTTCCTATCTGCCTGTGGACTGGGCAGCAGCTCCACTGAGCACGGGTAAGAATCCAGTCATGGGTAAGCAGAGCTGTGCATTTGCTTGCTTCCAGTTAACTGTGAGCTTTGAAAACCTGCTCCCTATGCCCCTCCTCTTCAAAAAGATAATGCAAGTTTGTATTCACTCTTTTCCTTCCTGAGTTCTTCATAGGCGTTATGAGCTTTCCAATGATATCCTTGGGGTTTTACATTTTTCCTAACATATGGCATGTATGTGAGGCTCTTCTCAAATTTATTTGAGTTTATGTGTGATTGGGAGCAGTTAGCTGGCTGAATTGCTGAATCATGGAACAATTATGGCAGGAATTCTCTGGTTTTGTGTTTTTCTACAAATGATATTGTACTATATTGCATTCACTTCAGTTCTTGGCAAGACTGCAGAAAAGTAAGTTACAGCTGTTGCCATCTGTTAACTTTTGCAGCAATTTCCCTAGCATGTTCCTGTTGCATAACAATTCTTCATTTGTCCTATACAGGTAACCAGATCTTTGGTCTTACAGCAGATACCATCCCATTTTTACTTTCTTTCTTCTTTTGTCGTTCTGTTAAAGGCTAGGTTGTCACAATGCGACCATGTCTGGGAAAAGGTGTGACTGGCTCCCCCATTGAGAAATTTTCTGCAGCTTTCCCCCACATTCCCAGAGGAATCGTTTACAGCAAAAGTCTGCAGCCTCTGCACTCAACTGTGCTACCCAGGAAAAAGGTGAAGTTGGCACCCTGCTCTTGCTTTCTCCCTGACAGACAGCTATCCCAGTCGCTAGTACTGGGTGGGAAATTGCAGCACTAAGAGGAAAGCTAATCATTTACATGGATGTAGAAGACAAGAGGACAAACTCGTAGAAGAAAAATTTATGAAAGTTTACTAAACTCAGTGGACACCTGTCTCAGGACACCTCAGAGCTAAAATCTTTTGAGGCTGAAAAATGTTCCAGGAATGTATTACTATGTGCTTGCTTTGTGTCAGCTGCTGTTAGAGATGGGACACTGGGTTAGAAAGACCTTTGCATTGTCCCAATGTCATTTCTATCATGTTCATACATTGAAAATCTAATTTTAAAATTGAACTAGAAAAAAGCGAAAATTAAAGAAGAATCATCTGCCCATCTCTGTATTTAAACAGGCAAGGTTAATTGACAATTGACATGCATTTACAATGCTTAAGCTGAGCAGGAACAATACTTGAGAATTGTGTTTCTATCCTACATCCTTTTAACTTTCCTTTTTTTTCACTCATCAAATGTCAGATGAGATTTTGGTTTCTTTATACAACTGGTAAGAGAAAGTTTCTGTCTCCCTATTTTCTTCTAACTCTGAATTTAACCTTAAAATCCCCTAAGCACCTGTCCAGTAACATCTCCCTGAATAATGTGCCAGAAAAACATCTCACTGGTGCAGCTAACCCAAACCTGAAATCATGAAAAATAGGCTGCTCTTTTATGGAACTGAAGCCTGCATTGCAACAGGTTATCTTTCTCAGTGTGACAGTTTGCATTGGAAATTTTGTCCTCCAGAATTCAGCCTTTAAAAATATACCCAGCAAAAACATCCTCTCAATCATGATCTGGTAAATTTGCCTGTTAATTGTGTCGTGTTCCACAAGTTTCACGTGCCTTAAGTGACTTCAGACATTGGAGGTTTAATAGTAATTACCAAGCACGTTTGCCATTAGTCTCTGACATTCTCTTTGCAAAGCTGCTCCTAGCTAGCAAAACAGGAGCAGACAAATGGACAACACAGGAGTGAAAAATGTACAGAGTTCACCAGTATAAAAGGCTATTTCAAAAACTGTCTGGAAGATGGTTAAAGCAAATTACTTACCTACCAAAATCCTCAGGTAGCCAGACTTACCAGTTCAAAGAGTGTACTTTCAGGTTAAAATAATATGGCCCAAGTTGCATGAAAAATAGATAGCTGTTTGAGAAGGAAACTTCAGTTGAAATAACTCTAACTAACAAGCCATTACACTTCATCTGATCCCCCCCACATCAGGTTCTGTCTTGCATACATATACTTGTTTATCTCCCTATTTCCAGTATATATATGAGTTGCTTCCTAATTTCTATCATGTCCATTTGGTCAAATTTTCTAATGTTAATCTCCCTTTTCAACATTAGAGTATGATGTTTTATTAGTGACTTTGCTGTTTTATTAACCTGAATAAATCCTTCCATAATAGCAGATGTTAAAAGCATTACAACACAATTTACATAAGAAATTTCCAAGCTAATGTGAGCACAGAATGGTTATCCCTGTGCTAAGTCATGGAAACCAGGTCTGCACTCAGTGTATTTCTTTAGGACTTTATATTTGTTCCTGAAAAAGGGAAGTGCAAGTATTTGGTTCAAGGACTTCTGCTACTATAAGGATCAGTGCCTTTCTTAAGCCTTTCACAATTCAAATATTAATTTCTGCATAGTGAATAGAATATAACCTCAGGTTTTGTTTGATTGTCTGCAGCATTAAAAGTCCTCATTCCTTTTCAGGGATAAGCCAATTTTTGCAGCAGAGAGAGAAGGAAGGGGGAAGGCACGGTCTGAACAACGAGCGATGAGTATACAGCTACAGTGAAGAGAACTACATCTGAGTCTCAGTGCCTCTCTAAACTCTTAATTGCTCCCAAAGGTATTTTTTTTACTTCAGGTTTAAACATGCAGCATTAACTCAGATGGCAAATGCAGGTTTATTTATCTCCTCTTCCCCATTTCTCCACTCACTCACTTCACCATAGTGAAAGGAGTTAGTTTTACAACCTTATTTATCCTGCACATCTTGAAGAACTTGTGTAGGAAGCAAGTGTCTTCCTCCCTCATGTTCCCATGTAGTGGCATATCAGTCGTGCCAACATCTAGCTCTTGGAACAGCTGGAATACAGCAAAGAAAAATATCACTAAAGGGACAATAGTGGAGTACAGCTAAAATGAGGAAAATTAAGGCAAATTTTCCTAGCAAATTTCCCTAATGAATAATGCATTTACTAATAAACAAAAGGGCTGCCAAGGACATGACAGACTGGAGATATAGCGCCTGAGTTATTGAAAGTGGCAGACAGGTCACAACTTTTATTTATGTTAACAGCTAACCACCTGTCAGATAAATTGGTAAGTAGATACCTCCACAGCAATGCCAGCAGGCGTCTTTCAGAGCTGCGAGAAAGGACCAAGAGGACAGACAGCCTAGCTAGCTAATGTGCTGGCAACTGAAAAATGTCTGTTCATCTCACTTCTTGCTATAACCATGCAGCAATATCCAATGATTAAGAAAAGATTGAATACACCATTAGTGATTTTGGTAGCTACATCTCCAAACAGCCCGTACCTGCTTGTGACAGACATAAAATTTAAATTCCACTTGATAGAGAGGATATCATCTGCAGTGTTGAATACTGACATGCATATCTCTACAGCACAAACCAGAAACTTATTGGTACTTGCTCAACATTTGGCACCCCAGGCATTGTCCTTAGGGATAACTAAATATATTTTAGACTTAAATAAGTTGGAGGATGACATTGTATCGTATTTTCTCCATTTTTAAATCCACAAAGTTGTGTGGATCCTAAAAGATATTTCTAACACTGATTTCCATAGGTAGTTAAAAGGAAATACAGCACTTCTTGTGATTCTCAGATGGGTCTCCTCTTCTTGCAAGGGATCCCATAGGTGTTTTCAGAAAAGGAGGTATACCCAACATAGTTCTCCCCGTAGCTTAAATGATCAGATAACTGATCCGTTGCTGGTAGCTCTAATTTCAATTTCCTCCTGTGCCTGACAACATTTGAACCTGCCCTACCGTTAAGAAGTTACAGGATTGATTTTCATCTTGCTCTTCACTTTGTTGAAGCTATTACACTTTACATAGAATAATTAAATACTCAGCAAGCCCCAGAGAAAGAGAACAAGCATGCATATTACCCTGCAGCCCAGTGATGAGGGAGCTCTGATGCAAGCTGTCATCACAGATACTAGTGCCCAGTGATGTCTGTTTAAATAAATCCAGGATTTTCACTTGTAGGTGATAGTCCAAACCTTAGACTCTAAGGCCATACTCACTAGCTATCGTATTAGTTCACATCCTGGGATCGTTTTGATAAGACTTTGTTCTTGAAATTATTCCAAGAACAAAGGTCTAGATTTATCCCGACCTTCAGTTAACTGCCTTCAGTTAAACAACCTTAGGTGTTTAAATCAGGACAGTAGTTTTCAGAARCTCTTCTTGTACACAAAGATGCCTTGTACACAGGCATCTTCAAAACATAATTCAAGTTTTAGATAGTTATACTGCTCTCTGAAAATGTCTCTCTGACTATCTAGGAGAGATTTTGGTAACTGATGTCCTCTGCATTTCATTTAAGTATGTGAAGTCAGATGGTATGAATCTGAGCTTTTCTGAGATTTACTCAAATTCATTCAAGGTGCACAAAATATATTTGTATCCACAGAACTTTCTTGAGCTGGGAAAGGTACTGGGAAGATAAAAACCTCTTCTTACTGATAGTTTGACTTTGTGCTAACAGTAGTCTTGGAACTTAATTCACAGATGATTTCCTCTTATTCCATAGAAAAGATATTTTCTACAGCAGCAATTAGTACCTCAACATAAATGTTTAAATCTGTGCAAAGGAAAACCTGCCCCATTTTGTTGTTATGGCTGTTTTTCAGCTGGGATGCTGATATTTTATGAATGTTACAACTTAGCCAGATGATCAACATATTCCCAATGACACTATTTGCCAGTAAAATAACTACAGCTGCCTACAGAAGTGTTAAAACCCTCAGATTGAAGCACTCTGCATAAAATCACAGCATTTCTGTTTGCTGTTTCTGTGATTGATAGTAATAAACTTCACTTTTGTGAATAAGAGGCTTCTGTGTAAACACTTGCAGTGTATTACAAAAATGAACATGAAAATGTGCATTCTTCACAGAGGCTTCTTCCATTTTTTGAAATGCATCCTTATGCCTGCTCTTCTCTGGCGTATTCAGAAATTCAAATACCATATGTCCCTATGATCATCTTCAAAACTTCCAAATCCAGGCTCTGTCTTTTCAGCAAGCTTCTTTTATTGATAAGTGCTGCTGCTGTGGCTGCATCTGCCAAGAGCAACTGTGCACAGCTCCAGTGACTAATCTCATTTAGGTTAATGGTATCTGCAAGGTCACTTGGGAAGGATATGAAGACCCTATTATCCACCTGGATGCTGCTCTCTATGTAGAGATGAAGCAGGTACATATATTGTTGGAGAGAGACCTGTCAGGGTTCTCACAGATTTATAGATTACCCTGATTGATTGTTCTTTAGAATTGGAGAAATTTTCCTTAAAATCGAGGGTTCAATTCCTAGAAATTCTAACTGCAGAGTTTCACTGTTTCTGAAAATTTTGTTCAGCTGGCAAGTGCATCTGTTTGATCAGGAGAGAAAAGACGTATAAGGCCTTCTTCCACAGAGTTCTATATGTATCTTGTGTTTATGCAGTAAGGAGGATGAGAAGTGAAGCTTCTCTCTCTTTCTCTCTGTCTCTCTCTCTGTCCACCTCTGTATCTTTTTTTCTCTCTTGGTCTGTCTCCTACAAAAGCGTGATATGCAAGAAATGAGTTCTGTTCATATATTTGGAAAACATAACAGAGGAATACCTGAATCTGATAATGGCCTTGATGCAAAATATTGCCCCTTTTATCCCATCTGGAATAACAGGAAATCCAAAGTGTATCTCTTGAGTCCTTTTTTGGAGCTCCTCCTAGGAAGTAGTATTTTGCTCAGGGCTAAGAATGAATTCTCATATCCTTAATGATTTCTAATTTTTTAGCAGACAGAATTTGGGGATTTGGCACTGTTTTGATAAAAGTGCTTTAGAATAAATAGAACTCCCATATTTTAACTGAAAAAAATTAGCAAATTATTGTATTGCTAAGTTACTATCATTTGCTGTATATTGCGAAATACAGATAGAAACAGCAAAATCTCCATTGTTGTTAATTGCTATTGTTAATGCTTTTTAGTTAGTACATGATTTTCAGTGTAAATAGCATTTTTGTGCTGTTAGCTTCCCAGAGTATATGCATACAGCCATAAATTCCTTACTCATAAAAAAATCCTGTTAAACACAATGGCAGATAGTATGATGATAATACATCAGAGGCTTTTGCTAACAGCAGAGGA
Organism: Apteryx rowi; assembly: GCF_003343035.1. Lineage (NCBI taxonomy): Eukaryota > Metazoa > Chordata > Aves > Apterygiformes > Apterygidae > Apteryx > Apteryx rowi. The sequence continues at coordinate 8,240,286 of NW_020447196.1, read as the reverse complement.
CAGTGCATGGTCCTTTAAAGAAGAGCTGGCACSTATGGTTTTGCCTAGACATCAGTGTTGCTCTACACTCACTTTAACTTTAGTTCAAACTTTTTAAAAATACATTTTTTTTCTTTGGGAAATTCAATAATTGGAAATACAAATCATCTGATAAGCTTTATGGCTTCTTCTAACATTGACTTTGTGTGCTATCATAAATGGACTTTGGCCAAATTTTTGATACACTTGCCTCCACTTGCCCTACAAGAAGTTCCACAGCCTTCAGTGCAATTACTCAGTGTTTTGGAGTAACACAGGTTGGTCTTTAATGGCGTTTGACAGATCTGGAATCCTTTCTACTAATTACATTTTCAAAGTAACTTTTACCTTCTATCTTCCCACCTCCCYGTATCAGTAATACACTTGTGTAGTTAGACAGAATGGCACCAAATGATGATGAAATGTGCAATTTCTTTTTCCTCCTGTTTCTGATCTTTTGTTAGCAGCACTGTAAATGTAAATGAAGCTATATAGTAGAGTCAAATCACTGAAACATTACTATAATTCAGCTAATGGGGTGATTATTTAAGTATCATTGTTTATTCTGACTGACCTAGTCTCTGCTTTTTGAGTACTATGTATAGACTGTTTGCTCTTGTAGAATTAGGGTCAAGGAATAGTACACTATGCTTTTGTTGGTTTAGAAACAGCTCAAGCACAAGTTATAGCTACATTTATTGTGTTACCTGTGATTTTCACTGAAGCAGACTTCAAAACTTGTGCCTGCACTGATTTTGTCTTTAACATATATAGCACTTTATTCAATTTAAACTTTAGATATCTGAGCTCGGAGGAGACAAAGTTAGATAAACTGGTCCTTGAATGATTCAGAAAGGCACAATTCAAAGGTGGATAGTCTCAGCATGCAAATTTTTAAAGCAAACTAGCTATGAACACTTGAATCTTGAGAGGCAGAACGATGGATGAAGAGACATACTGTTAGACTAACATTTGAGAGATCACACCATAACTTACAAGCATAGTACCTAAACATATTTCATCTATTTGGTTATACTTCCCTCTTAGATCTCTTATCTCTGCTGGGAATGGGGGAAGCGGTACTTGAGCCTGAAGCTGTTTGGTGCAATTACATTTATTCAAGGTTTTCCGTCTCACTTTGGTTATTTTTAGGACTGCTTGAATTCTCAGTATAGTGTGCCTTGCCCTGGGTGCTTTGACTTACAAATATCTATTTCTCTCAGAATATGTGTCCATTCAAAATGAAGACACCTTTGCCCTGAGCTGTTATGGTTCCTTCATTGCTCGGCAAAGCCCAAAGTAAGAGATCCTATTCCCATTAAAATCAAACACAATACTCCCTTTAATTTCTGTGGTAACATGCTTTTGTCAGAAATAAAAAAAAGACCAATGTGGTCAGAAAGATCATTGTCAAAATGACGGACTTTATTTTCTAAATTAAATAAATCTGGAAAATGAATGGAAATAAAAGAAAAGGCCTAAATGTTTCAAAATGTAAATCTAGGACAAATGTCTCCAGTTTTATGGACTGTTCTTCAGCTAGAAGTGGAGACAGCTTGTATGAGCTATTTCTTTGTTATAAATACTTTTCCATGTTTTGTAACTAAGGAATATTTTTTTAAAGCAAAACTAAACAGACATGAGTGGAATGAAAACTCCTTGTACTGTAAGATGGCCAGCTTAGTACGCAAGCAACAACACTATCTCACATTCATTTGAATGCTTGCCATCTGGAACAGATGCATTAGTTGTGGCTTCAGTAATGACATGGTGGAGAAGACCTTCCTCACCTCAAGATTTCAATATTGCTTAATGGGGCTCCTCATGTGAGTAAAGTAATCATATATTCAGCCCATTGTTTTAGTCAGCTGTCATCTTTATACTATAACCTAGCTGTCTTACTGTACTGTCTTGCTTGAATACATGCAACATTGCAGCATACATTGTATGAAAGATGCTATTCCAAATAAAGTCATATTGTATACTTGACTTTGTTCTGTATTGATATTGAATGCATTTCGAGAATGGTGATCTTCTATGTACAATATGTGTCTGAGGAGATTATATCTTATTTTCCACACCAGGATATCTTTAGGATTGTTTATTATTCATGTTAGATTCTAAACTAGTGCTGGTCTATGCAGATTTTAAATGTGTTTGTCATATACCATTAGTCACTGTGTGAAATCTCTCAGTAATAGTTAGTTCTTGAATTTTCTGCAGCTAAGGAGAATTTAACACTGATTGATGGTAGATCACTTAGCTGGTTGGCAGACTTTCCAATTTACAGCRGGAAAATTGCTCTTTTCTTTATGCTCATTCCTTCTTCTGCAGGGGGACAGTAAGATATATGTGCCAGGGTGCACATAACAGCAAGAATCTGATTGGCAATACTGCAGGTCTTTTTTACAATTATGATTTTATCATTTTCAAAAACTGTACTGAATGTCAAGTATTTCAGATGCAATTTTAAAAAAACTCTCTATTTATCAAGTGTCAATGATATATCTGTATCATATTTCACATGGCAAAAAATGACTGAACATATTTTTGCATGAGGAAATGAGTAAGCTGTCAGCACTTCATCCTTATCTTCTAATAGTCCCAAACTCTCAGTCCTCCAAAGGCTGATTATCTRTACTGTTAAGACTAGCAATAGAAACAAAGATATTGATTTGGTGTGTGCCATCCACAAATATTTCTCTTTAATAACTTATTCAATCTGAAAATAATAATAACATATTAGTTTTCTGCAGTGAAAGAAATATGTGGGATAAATCCCTGCCCCTTTAGAGTTAATAGTAAGATTTTTRAAGACTGTAGTTTAAGATTTCATGAGTAGTGCATATGAAGAACTGCAATATGTAATTTTTAGTATCCACTTTCTTTAAAGGAAAAAACAAGATAAAAGTTGTCATGTTTTAAAACATAAAAGTCTATTGAATTGCCAAACATAAATTTCTAGTAATTTTAGCTATAGATTTTGTATATAAAAAGACTCCTCTATGAAAAGGCGTCTTCCTCATTTTCAACCGCCTTCAAAGACTGAAGAAGAATCCAATCTTTCAGTACTTCATAAGGCATACAAGTATGAGAGGTTCAAAATGTTGTAAAACGTGCTGACTTTGCATAATGTCCTGGAATGCACCGAGGTACTTTCTAAATTCATACACTCACGGGGAAAAATAATTGCTAAATAATCATTTCAAAAAGAAATATAAAATATTGCTGTCGCATTGCGGTTTTAGAGCTATGGAGCACAGCATAACTGACACCTCCAAAATATAGATAGTAAACATAGTAATGGAAACAAATGTATTAAAGTGTGCACTAGGGCCCAATTATGCATTTGCTCAACGACTTCAGTGGGAGTTCTGCATGTAATGCGGTTGCAGAATTGTTCCCACAAGGAAGGAAGCAACAACTAAGAAGCTATTATTGCTACTGTCCCAATAAACCTATTGTTTGGGGAGTTTATTTTCAGCAGCTCCTCCCTCATCCCACACTGATGGCAGACCAGTGCTGTTACAGCTTGAAATTTATGCAAGATCAACCATGTAATGAAAACTATGTCAGTTCATAATTACTATCTTTTATTACTACAGGCATTGTGTGGAGTTCATAGATTTGCAAATCTAATAGAAGCAATGCTTGGCATCCTCTTTTACAAATAAAAATCCAGACAACTATTTGTAATGCTGAATGGAAGAGATTGGGAAAGAGGACAATGGAGAGCTGCATTAAAGAAACAGAAAGGTAGTATCTATTTTTCTGTTTTATCTCAGCCTGCCTTTGCCCATTTCTTACATTTGTGCCTTTCACCCTGATATCTTTTCCATAACTACTGTTTGAAAAATATTTGTTAGGCAGATACCTATTTCATCAAAAACATAGCATTAAGTTCATAATTTGTTTAAAGTACTGTTGTGGCATTGCATCTTTTAACATGTAAGTGCCTTGATCTCCAAAGAGAAAGATCATAAGATCTCCCACATTTTCTACCAAGACTTAAGAACTGTCTCCTCGCAACAGAACAGGTAAGAACTGGTCTTTGGCCACACCAGACACCCTAGATCCAATCACACTGTATGGCAGACAGTGGTTAAAAATCACCCCCAACTTCTCAATCTCTGAAACTGAGTCTATAATGATGAAAGCAAAAATCAGTGCAAACTAAGCAACACTAGTCTTTGAAGGAAAACCTTACTGGGCCCTGGAAAGGCAGGGATTGCAGAATGCTGTATCACACAGAAAAGCAAAATCTTCTAATCCCTTAAATGCTCATCTTGAGCAAATAGACTGGAATATAGTTGTCCGAATGTATAAAAGGATTCCTGTATGGAATAGGTGGTCAACAAATAGCAGCAACTGGTTTACTTGTCCAAATCACATACTTCTCATCTAGGACCAGAAAATTTCCCAGATACCAGATGGCAGAATTTATACTGCACTCAGAGACAGTTTACATCATACATGAGAAAAAAAAAGGAAATTATATCAATTAGAAGAGGTTAGATAGCTGTAGACCAATGCACTGAAAAATCCCACCAACTTCCAGAAACACAACTTTTACAAAAATATCTAGTCCAGTATCATCAGTCTTGCTGTGTTTTGCTTTATAAAGTAATATAAAATGATATGACTGATTCAGTTAGAAGTGACAACTCAAGAGCTGGCATGGCAGGCTAAGAAATGTTAATGTATATGTGGTCTCTAGGAAAGAAAAAAAAATTTAGAATCTTTAAAAATATTTTAGATATTTTGTATTTTCATCGCCCTGATTCTGCTATGGAAAGTGCTAGCTATGTCATATTCATATTTTTAAGACTCTCTAATTACACATTGGATTTAAGTTTCCAGTTTGTTTTGTGAAGTATACTCAATATGCAACATACAAATAGAACAGCAGAAATATAGATAGACAAACAGACACGTTTTCAGTTTGTGAAAATTAGTGCAGCTCTGGTCACACTGGCTCTCTAACACCAGCTTGAAGAGTCAGTCCTAGATTTTCAGTGCCCACTGATTTAGGATTCTAAAGGTCTAAAGATGAAAGAAAAACAAGGCTTTCAGTAAGGGGTGCTATTTTTTCATTAGAACAATATTTTTACTAGTTGGGAAAATTAGACAGGAAATGTGAATGTTATACTGCACAAGCAGTGATGTAGAATTATCATGACAACAGAATAAAACTGTCTCAGTATCCCTGCCTTTTCTTCTGCTCAGTGTTTTTATTATAGCTTTCACTGGGCTTGTAAACAGGTCATTACCTGATCTATAATATAAAGGGAATGCATATAGTTGAGTGTAGGAGCCTAGAATACTTTTATGAACATTATATGTGCTGGTCTTAGCATGGTGTTGGTGGTATAGTGGTGAGCATAGCTGCCTTCCAAGCAGTTGACCCAGGTTTGATTCCCAGCCAACGCAAGCTCTCTTTTGACCATAAGAAAACACTTTTTACAGTGAGGGTGGTTGATCATTGGAGCAGAGGGGTTGTGGAGTCTCCATCCTTGGAGTTATTCAAAACCCGACTTGACATGGTCCTGGGCAACCTGCTCTAGCTGACCCTGCTTGAGAAGGGGGGGGTTGACCAAATGATCTCCAGAGGTCCTTTCCAACCCCAACTACTCTGATTCTGTGGTCAAGCAGGAAAGCAAAAAATTTAAACAAGCAGTTGGGACAATATATTTTAGCTAAAACCAGGCAAATACAGCTTAAGCTGATATCCGTTCCCCCTTTCTACATATGAGTTCTTCTAATATGAAAATGTTTGCTTTGCTTTGATTGCTTTTTGTACTGAACAGCAAATTGCCAAATTAGGAGGAGCTGTTTTCTGACACTGTCAGAAATCTTGCAAGGCAGAATGTGGGATAGATGTAGGACAAGCCCTGGCAACCTTGGGGGTTTCTGTTCTAGGAAGAAACTCAGAAAGTTTAGATACTGTAGTTGGAACTCCTCTGAACAAGTGACCCAGTGATTTACCACAATTGGACAGATTTCTCTCTCTCTGTATAGCTTTGGGTTAGTTATACAGATAAGCAAAATAGGGGCTTCATACTTTATAGAAAGGGAAAATACACATCCTCAGATGGTTGACTTACTGAGTTTCTTCAGTCTTGAGCTCAGTAGTCTTGACTAGTTCTGTTTCTTCTTGTGTGACGGCCTGAAAGCCGTCTATGAAGAAAGACCTATCTGCCTTAGGGAACAGTTATCTACCTYTCAGGATAACTAAGCTAAGAAAGTCTATAAGGAAAAAGTGTGAGAGTCAGAGATGAAGCTTTCTTAAACAAGTGACAGCATATTATAGAGTGAGCTGTCAGAAGAATTTGTATTTGTCTGTCGCAGTGATTTTAGATCCTACTGCAAATAATTTATGCATTCACAGAAGAAATCCTACCACCAGCACACGGATAAGGAAAAGCAGGAAAAACATAATCAGGTTTTCTTAATACCAGTTAAAAGTGGAGTTCTCTAGAAATTTTGATTTGACTACAATTGGATTTATTGATTTAGTGCTCAGACAGATAAAGTATCAAAATCTGGATACTTATCCAATCCAAACTCTAAACCATTTGATGCTGGTGTTGCTCTTCTTAAATTTGAGGGCCTCAAAATCAAAATATCTAGGTGGTTTTCTCCATAAATGCACTTCACAAAAATTAATTCTTCATTTCTCATATTTTTTTCCACAAAATTAGAAAAAGTATTTTATTTTAATGACTTTCCTGTCAAAGTCTATTAGCCATAATGAGTACCTCTGTTTTTAACATCTGCAAACATCAAACTTCTTTACTTGTTAAACTTCTGATGGGTCTCCGAAGCAAAAGTGGCACTCCATGGAGGAATTATACTATATTAGAATAAACATAATGAAATCATTCTTCAAAAGTTTATTAAGTTGCACAAGACTTAGTTAGTAATATCTTAAAATGAGAAGAAAGATCTATTCAAATATGAATAAATAAGAGATTATTTTCAAGAGAGGGAAAAGCCTAGCTACAAGCACAGGTGCTTTCAAGCACAAATCCACACCATTAATCTGTGGCACAGCTGTTTCATAATAAATAAAAGAGAGAAACACCCATTAAAGTCTTGTATGATATAACCTAGGAAGAAAATAAGTCATTTGTTTGTAAACTACTATCACATTAACAATGGAGGCCAATTGAGAAAACCTCCAGATCTGACAGGATGATTTTAAACTAAGAGTGCGGAATTGTTTATTAAGACTTTGAGTGACAGCCTAATATATTAAATCAGTTCAGAAGATTGTAAAATGCATTAGCATTAGCAATTTAATACCTCCAACAAATTTAACTGTCACTCATGAGCATATCTGTCCTTGTTAAAGCTAAAAAAAAACCTGAAGCGCCATCTTTGTCATGATGGACAATAAAGTTAGAAGAGGCAAAATCCTTTCTCTGTACATTGGTGATGAGAGAACTGTGTTACATTTATCATAATTAACTTTCACAGTTGGCAGCATTTTTTGGCAAATGTGTTATTTGCTCAAGCTTGTGAAAGAAGTTTTAAGAACTAATCATTGGAGCCAAGCCTTAGCTTGCAACAGTTTCAGGGCTGGATTTTAATCAATTTGGAAGTGTAATTACATGCCAAATGTGTACACAGTTACTTTGATTACACACAGAAATTCAACAGTTTCATAGTCAACTAACTGATTGTAGTCAGCTAGGTACAAAATACCTCATCTGAATGAGCAGTTGTTAATAATCCTRTATTACAACCATGTGTGGGACAATATAGCAAACTTCTTTAAAAATCAGGACCTTTAAAGGAAATATTTCTGATTTTCATTTTTATTCAGGTGGATACATTTTCTATACTTCTGTAATTTTTTAAAATTTTAATTAATTGACAATATTAGCAGGGCCAAAAAATAGCTTTTTAAAAACTAACCAAAAATGTTAAATGGAACATAAGGTCATCTGAATATTGTGTGCACTTTGTAGTGCAGTAATAGAAAGGATCCCAACTGTAATGCCCATCAGACTACAACAAATGGATTTCAATACAAGAACAGAGTAGAGCTGTTTGATTTTTGAAGAAACAGAATTAACAAAATGCCAGACGATTGACTTGAATAGCTGAATGAATAAAATGCAGTGTTAGCTTACTGTAATTAGCATGCCTGGGTTATTCAAGAGTGCTCAGATAACTGCTGCATGTTTATGAAAGTGTTCCTGAATCCTAATATTTGTGTGACATCCATCATAATTAATTTGACAATTAGTGTCAATTATTTGATGGTCTCACATTTGAAAACTTTCAGATCTCCATTCAGGGAGCAGAAGCAGTAGCCCAGTTCCTCTGGCGACCAGTCATGGAGTATGTGAGCAACAATGAACAAATGAAATGAATAGTTTGCACTAATAATAATTAGGATTGACAGGTTAATAACAAAGTCAGTACTTAAAAAGAAGCCACGTTTGTAACTATAATTTGAGACAAATACTTTAATTGCCTCTTAGGATAAATGGTGCAACATTGCACATAAACAGAGATAGAGTAAAGCACACATAATATTAAATAGTTTACTCAGGATTGTACCAACAGTGTTTTTCCTACCAGTATATCCAATAAATGGTGGAAGTGATAAAGTTTCTATCTTGCTCACAGAAAAATTGTATCTTCTAGCATTTTGTACATAAAACACAGAGAAGCAGGAGGTGACAAACTGAGTGGCAAGAGCAGACATTTAGGACAACAAGCAGTTCTTGCCCTTCTTGGGAGGTAAGAAATAATAGGAAGTGGTGCTTGCCTGTTCCTCCTTAGTGCATGCCCTTACTGCATGTTACAAGTTTCAAAAGTAAAGAATAATCCTGTCAGTCTCTATCTAGTATGACAGTAGATCAGAGCTATCCCTAAAAACAGCTTTTACAGCTAAAAACATTGATGAAATGTTTATGTTTTCTTCTTTCTTTCCTACCAGTAACTAAACACTAAGCGGCAAATAAAATTGTTAGCTGACAGTTTTTGTTGCTCAGTTGTCGGTTAAAAGATACTTCCAAATCAAGCTGTTTAAAATGACTTTCTGAAACTACTAGCCAGTTGATTGCTGTAAAGTAAACATGATATTGAGCCACTCTTTGGAAGCTGTTTATCAAAACAAAAACAACGGTATACAATTAGATGTGGTACAGTTCACTAGRTCTGAGCAGCAGCCCTCATAGATGATGATGGATCAGGCCGGGAAATACTTATCAGTATCACGGGCTTCTCCCTGAAAAATGTGTTCGTTGTTAGATAATCTTCCCGATGACAGACTAGCAGTGGTGCTGGTGCCGTTAACATAATGCAGCTTCCAGCTAAAGCCGCCCAAGCCTATTCTGGGGTTGTTTCAATCTCACGATTGCTTTGTCTCACGTTCTGACAAGTCGCGAGAACCGAGCACCTTGCAACACGACTTCAGCTCCGAGGGCAGGCTCGCAGGAGTCGAAGGGTATCCTTCCCTTTTGGCACTACAGCTCCCCTGAGAGGGCCCTCTCCAGCAAATCCATCCTCTCATTTTGGTCTCTTTTTTTCCATTTCCGAACTACATCCTTGTTTGAGTGCACACAAGGGGGTTTGAGGCTGAATGGTAAAGTGAAATGGGGAACTGTAATAATAATAATAATAATTATTATTATTAACCTCATCACCTCCCTGATCCAATTCTCCATTTTGTCCCAAAACAGTTGACCTAGCTCAACTGAGGGCACAGCACAGGACCAGGAATGAATGCGTGAGAGCAGAGAGGAGGCCAGGGACAGCCTAAATTAGCACTGCCTCTGAGGAACATGCTCATCAATCTTCAGCCTGAAAAAGATAATGCAGCAACCAGTATTAATACTGAAAAGTTTAAATTTAGAGCCTTATCCCATTCATTTTTTTCAGCTTCCCTGTTATTTTGCACCTTGATCACTGGTTTATTCTTCTTCACCACTGAAAGTGGATTACTCTGACAGAAAAAAACCTCTTGCCATTCCTTTGCTCATTCCCATGCCTTTTTCAAAGAATTGCTGTCACCAGAGCAATCTGAAACATTCCCCTCTCTCATGCCACAGTTCTCCATACTTTCTTCTCTTTGCATCTGGCACATTAAAAAGGAAAATTCTAAACGATGGTTTATTTGGAAAGCAAAATAACACAAAATAAATATTATCATTTAAAGGGAATTTGCCCCTTTTATCAATCCCTCTCCTCTCCGCTCCACTCTGCTCAGCTCCTCTTCTCTCTTTTCTCTCATCTATCCTAGAGTATTTGATCCAAGTTTACCAAGGAATATATGTGATGTCTGTTCAAACTTTGTATAAAAATAATCTGTAAAAGAGAGATGACAAAATGGGAATAGTAGATACTGCCTGTAACCTCCTTTTTACTATCAGATATACAAATTACATTTTTCCTTTCAACTATAATTACAGATCCTCTTTCTCTGAATTTCTTATGTCTAAAGGACATAAGAAAAACAGTTTTACCTCTTACTGTAAAACTAGCATAAATTTAAAAAGATGTATACTTCCTACATGATTTTTTATGAAAACTGTGCCATTAAGAGTCAGTTTTGAGAAATGATGACTTGTTATAACTTGATCTTAAAGCTGAGCAAAATCTTCTGCAAAATGTAGATTTACGGACCTGAATAATTCATTTAATCTGTGAAACATGATTGAAACCATGTTTAGAAAGAGCTGCCTTGGGCCGCCAAGGCCAAAGGGAAAGTATTACATTTGAATCAGTTTGATTTTGTACTTCCTTGAAACATAAAGTGTCAGCGTGAGCGCAGAGATAATAGCAAACCCTCACAGGGGGCTTGTCAAGATAAAACCGGTAAGATTGTGAGGTGCTTTGATAGTACAGTAATAGGGGTCAAATAAGCACCTACGGTAGGTAGATACACTGATAGCAGAATACTCTTTTAACTTTTTTTTAACTATGTAGCATTTATGGACAGGTGGTGAAATTTCAGGGAGCTGTTTGAGTAGTTATATTCCAATCACACAAGCTGAAATTCAGTTTGGACACCAATGTCATGCTCTTTACTCAAAGAAGTCAGGACCCCTAAAGCACAACCGTACAGCAGACTTCACTTTGCTCTCAACACTGAATTAAAAAATAAAACAAAATAATCTCCTCCCTCCAAAATCCAAACAAAACTCAATATCAGGGGCTTTTCCATGAATATAAGTATATGTGTACATACATGTACATATATACATACACACACACATACATACATGTATATGTATATGTCTATGTATAAAAATAGTTGTGAACTGTGTTCCTTTCTTCTCTCCCTCTACATCCTTTCCCCCTTTTGCAGTTTTAATTCTAGACCATGTCATGTACAAATAGCTGAGCTTCAGTCCATAAGAATCAATCATTCTCTAATTAACAAGTTGGTGGTTGGTAACAGAAAAAYATTGAAGTTTATAGAAGTGCTGAGGCTATTCCTCCTACAACATGTCACATTCAATTTGCTTATTCTAAAAGGTAGAAGAAATTGAATGTGCAATGTMATTTGGTCAAGCTTTGGAAAGTGAATATTTAAGTTGCGCTCAACTGCCATTTTCTTCAAGATAGTACCAAAAAGCAACAAATAGAATACATTGTCTTGTGCCCAGCAAACACATCTTAAAAACAAACAAACAAACAAACATAAACCAATGAAAAGCACTTATCATTACAAAGTGAAGTGTGCTGAATGTGCAGGGCAAAATATATTTTCCAGGCTTGCTGGTCAGTGTAAGTCTAATATTAATCTAAGGAAATCTGTGGTGTTACAAAGGCTTGGCCGGGTGAGAGGTGGTGATTTTGTTTTGCTGAAGAGGGCAAAGAACTTGTCTGTGTCTACGTTTTGGTAAGGTCAGAGAAAAACTGGTTCCAAATGATCTCTTTCTGAATGGATTTGCTTTCTTTTTGACTGGGTTTGTTCCCTTTTATATATATCAGATGCCTTATGGAAGAGGAAATGGCATTCAAAGATTGCCTAAATTCCTCATTACCCACAGAGTGCATTCCATCAAGTTGTCAAATGAGTGCTGAATGCTTGTGCACCATAAACATGCAGGAGCAGTCAGTGAGGCCTGGGAGACACTCAAAAATGAGAAAAAGAAAGCTCCTTGAAATTTTGAATAGTCCACAGTATTTGAAGCCACTAAAAATAGTTTTGTGACTATTCCACTGGTATATGAAGCCCTCAGAAATAATGTAGATTTAGTTACTTTAAACAAAAGCTGAATCTATAACCATAAAATATCAGCACACTGTAAAGCTACAATGTGCATTTGGAATATGGAATTTAGGTTAAGTTGATGAAATTCAGAAACTCACAGTGTTTGTTATTTCTCTCCACTGGGCTCTGTGCTGTATTCTCAGGGGGAARAACTTAACATTGTTCAGTGATATCCTCAATATGGGAGGTGCAATCATTTATATTGTACTGCTGTATGTTTTCAGTTTAGGCAGTAGAAAAGGCACCCAGTGCATAGGATGTGCACCTAGGGAATATTTTAGCAATCCGTATAAATGATACAAAATAAATACCATCATCACTTCTSTACCTGTGAGGGAACATTCCAGTGCCTGATATTCAGCAGTGAATATTATCTCTGTATCAATTTGATATTGAGTCAAATCCCTTTGCTAGTGAAATGTTTCTGTGGATGTTTTTGTTTAGATGAAAAGAGATTTTGTTGTTGTTGAAATAATTTCAAGAAAAGAATTTCCAGCTCAGAAAGGCAATCCACTCTAATACACACTGCAGCAATCTTCTGCAAACAGCAGGTCCACACACAGAATCCTTCAAGTTAACAAAGATCCCTCGCAAATGCAGCTGGACTCTTTAGCAGCTGTTTTCAACACTTCCATTTTGTACTGCAACTTCTGCTGAAGAAATCTGTGAATTTTTGTGAGACTGCTTCTTCCTCCCCATGTGCAAAGTCCAAAGTGTAACAGCTTTGTTCCCAAGATCAGCATGATTTTTAACCAGTATTATTGTTTTAAAAGCTTAAGTGTTCTTCCTGACTTGTGTGGCTGCACAGAATGGTGCCAGTTAGATTCTGACAGAAGTAAATAGCACTATTTCAGTCACACTGACATCTATAGATCTTTTTTTTTTTTGCTTGTTTCTTAGAAGATGTCTTGCAGGCAACCACAGACATTGAAATATAACAATGCAAACAGATATTATAGATTTAATTCAGTGGTTTGAAATCTATCAGCCAAGGTAATTCCCACATCCCTTTCCAGTCCATTAAATACTCTATTTTTTAATTGAAGTTATAATATTTATTTGCTCATTCTCACCTGTTTTGGTATGCTACATTTCTTCAGTAATTTCTCTAGTGWTTTGTGCTTGGATTAGCGTATTCCTTCCATTATCTCTGATTTAATTGTCCTCTATCATATAGAAGAGGCTGTGTGCCAATTTCAAGTTTATGTTGCATAATTTGGATTCAACTTTGCTTTGAAAGTTTCACAAGCAACGAGTTTCTCATTGTTTTGTAAAAAATAAATCCACGCCATTTTATCAAAGAAACTGCAGCCAATAAACATGGAACCGCAGTATTCAAACATCAAACTTTCATTTCAAAGGGTTAGAATTTACTTCCTCTATCTGTCAAAAAGGAATTTATCCCTTTTCGGTGAAATGTGTATTACCAGCTTAGTAAAGCAATCATTCAGTATGTTGTAAAATATATCACTTAATGGCTGAAATATTTGTTAGTTGAAAAGYGCATAAGACATGATTGGGCTTTGGTTGTAAATCTCTTCTTAATAACAGTAACTGCAGGGAGGAGGTCTTGGTTTGCATATTTTCATTTCACTGATTCTGCTTTTTGCGTGAATCGTGACAGYGAAGAAGACTTAAGCTCATAAGCTTTTAATTCATTGTTTGTTGCAAAACTAATGCAACTAGGCAAAGCRTCTGGGTACTGATCCAAAGTCCAGGAAATGCTACAGATTATTATTTTTTTATTAAACCAGTGGTGTGTGGAAGCCACTTTATGCTGCACCACTGAAAAGCAGTGTGTGAATTATGCAGTACAAGGCTCACAATGAAAAGAAAAAGTTAAGACCGTTGTGTTGTCTCAAGCTAGCTGTGCCATGAAAGGAATGCCAATGAGACTAGACCGAATTCGCAATCTGATGATACCTTGCTACAGTTTTAGCCCCTTGGTCCAGCTAGCAACTAGAAAAGGTTAGAGAGCCCTCTCAGTACGTTTTACAACCAACCGTACAACTATATCATAACCAGAGGAGGGCGAAATAAGCACCTCTGCATGAGCATTCAAAGGTTCAGGTTTTATGAAAAACGATGCTCTTAGAAAGGTCATTTTAGTTTATGACACTCCTAAAAATCAAACCCAAACCCTCTTTATTCTCCAGGTAAAATAAAGCTAAATTATTTCCAGTATTTGGAAAACAAACAGGAATATCTTCTCCCCCTCGAAGCAGTTACCAGTAGTCTCTCTGAATATGCCCTGTGGGATGGCTGGATCAAATACAGTTGCACTTGGCAATCTCAGTAATTCACAAGAACTTGAAGTGCTAATAAAATTCTGTCATTTGAAATTTATTGCAGAATTTAAATCTGCTGGATGTTGTTCAAATCAAGGGCATTTATACAGATTTCAGTAAAGCCTGGGATGAGAATGTAATAGTCACATTAGGGGATGATGTTATAATGAATAGACTTCTAAAGAGAAGGTGATTAATTTAAAAAGCAAACAGAAAAAGACACATCATGGATATATATACATGTAGAGAGGAAAGTTAGTTTCCTGTGTTTTGACATCCTTTGTAACACAGCACAGGATAAATCCCCCATATTTCAATAATATGTGTAAATCCAGTAACATTGTAATTCTGAATTGACAGATCAGTAGGAGGCTAAAATAAAATAACAAAAAAAAAAAAAAGAGGGAGACATTACGGTATTATACCAAATCCATATTGTAGGCATCACCTTAAGATAAAGTCTCTGAACTGGTTTCATCAGAGAGATGGCAAGCAGAGCTTCTGGCAGTTTTGAATCTCAATGAAAAAAACAGTATCCTTATTTGTCATGTGGAGAGGCAGATAAATGCTGAATAATTCCAGTGATAGTTAAAATAGGCCTGATAACCTCATTAAAAAGCATGAAAAGGAGCTTGGAGGAAGTAAGCTCAGCAAGGATCCCTTGGCAAACTCCCTTCTAATCCATCCATCAGAAGGCAAGATTTGACCCTTCAGGCAGCCATGGAAAGAAGAAGTCCTGCTGGTGAATCCAGGTGTCTCTTGTGGCTCTTGCCATGACAGGCTCCCCCTTGTTTGGTGAGGAGGACTCCCGTGTATCTCGTTTTGATTATCGATAGGGAGTTGCCAAGGTGAGAGGTCATCTGTCGAAAAGATGGTATAGTCTAGAATCATATTGTCTGTTTTCTGAGATTCCCACCAATTTCACAGGCTTCAAAATGCATCATTTTCCTGTTGCCATTCTATCTGTGGAATACAAACAATCCCAGTAAGGTATCCTGATAATGAACAGACCTAAATATCACGGCTTTTATGGACAAGTGAAGTTCCAAAATCTTCTCTTACAGAGAATACCCTGCCAGCTGCCATTTTGTCTTGCAAAAGTGGGATTGTAGCTCAGGTATTTTACTGTGATTACCGTGGCTACAGCTTAGCGCAGGGAAAGAAATAGGCAAAAATCATTTAGGGCATTACAGATCRGAAACTACCACGTAGAAATTCTGTTTTCAAATCTTCTGATGATTGGGATTGCTCAAGTTCTTATGGCAAATAGTTTATTTAGTGCCTAAAATTTTTTATTAGACAAATCAAGCCAAGGAAACAGATAAAACCAGGCATATTGTGGATAACTATGTATTCAGAAAGTTATGTACGGATATGGTGGATTCTCTTTCAGTAAGTCTTAAGGTCAAGACTGGATGTTTCTGAAAACTTTTTTAGTTCAACCAGAAGTTATGATCTGTGTGAGGCAAAAGGTCAGACTGACCTCCTAGTGGTTTCTTCAATCTTAAAAATTATGAATCCRGGAAAATATATGTAGAAATGGTTTAAAACATTATCATCCTCTGGTAACACATGCAATCACTTTGAAGTGACTTGTGTATATGTATATATAGTGATTAAGGCAGAAAGCAAGGAAGAATTGGTTTTGATAAATTAGATCTCAGGAAAAGGCAGGAGTGTCAAATTAGCATTCAATGAATATGTCAGTGGAGGTTATGGACCAGAACTTCGGGGAAGATCAGTTTAGTCAATTAGACTGCTATCACAATATTCCCCAAAGCAGTGAGTATTTGAAATCACAATGTAGCTGCTTATTAATGAATAGCATAASAAGAACAGGAAAGAATTTTGAAACAGAGACAGGGAAGAAAAAGATGTTTGACAGATTCTGCAGGATGTATATTTTCAGTTAACTAATTAATTTAACTTAATCTGCATTACTATATGTTGTCTTGTATTAATACAACAATATTTGGTTAATACAATACTTTTTTCTAAGCACAGAGACATTTATAGGTGTTTGTTCTTGTTCTGCAAGCTAATGTTTTCATGGGATAGATTTTATGTTTTATGTAGTACTGTAGTGTCATTGATGTGTGTAAGCAAAGTCAGGAGAAAGTCATAGATTTTAGTATTCTCTAGTACTTTCTTTAACTTGAGCAGTACTTTCTGTCCTGTTTCTTTGATGTACTGGATGCTTGATATCGCTAGCARTATAAATCCTTGCTTCAATCTTATTTACATAGACAGAAGTTATGTAGTGACAAGGTCCCTTCAAGGCTTGAATGGTTTGTTAATAACATGTACTAAATAGCATCTGGTATCAATCTTGTCCTACAGACATGCCTATAGTGATTTAAAGCTTTCATTCTTTGAATTCAAAATCTAATTTTTAATGCACTTTCTGTCAGCTGTCTTCACAGCTTTTAAATGAGATTCTGTCATCTTGACATATTCACAGATACATTGAAATTTAACTAGAAAAAATGATCATAAAAACTTCTCATCTCGAAATAAAATGCCTATTCATGCTCATATGTATTTTTGATCGTTATTGGTTTTCAGTTATTTACCAATATAGATATCAATAACATTTTATTTGCTGAATGGTAAAACAAAAAAGTAACAACTTGTTGTTGATTTGGACATGACTGCTTAGTTGTTTTCCAAGGTGTTGTTATTAGTTAAGCAACAAAACAGCCATATACCTTCATTTTTAGATTAAATTCTTTGTAAAGCCCTCAATTACCAAATTTACCTACAAAGCCACTCAGCGAATTGCTCCCTGTATGTGATACTCCCTTTGTTTTGTCACTCATCTGCAAAATTCACATGTGTAAAAGCAGAAACGGAATAACAATAGAATACCTAGCATGCCCGTGGGAAATTGTATTTCAAACTAATACCTTTCTCCTTAAAGAGGCTTCTACGCTAGTCATCATCTTAAAATCTATTTAATATTCAGCGAAGACTACTTGCTAKCATCAGTAATGCAGTTTGGGAAACCCAGGAGATGAAGCATATTGGTATTAACTCCTTGGACCTGTGCAACACAGAYGGGTATTGAAAAGAATGCCTTTAGGCATAAATAAGCCACTGTGAAGACATCTTTGGCAATGCTAGTGATGCATATTTTTAGTTTTCCCAGCACTAAGCCACATGCATATTTCTCAGACGAAACTGCGACTTTGACTACACTTAATGCCAGTTTCAATGAAGAGCAAACACAACATTCACTTAGATCCCAGCTGGGAAGGTAGGAACGAAAGAGTTCCAAGGTAAGCTAAATTAAATAGCAGTCTGTGCAACCTGGTGTGTAAGTAGAAGCAAAGACATGCCAACTCTTAGTCTCTTACCCCTCTCCCCCGCTAGATATAACCTGATGGGGTAAATCAGAAGGAGAGCCAATGAAGTGATTCTCTTTCCTATGTAGTTGCCTTCAGCGTCTTCTGTCCAGTGAAGATTGATAGTTCCAGAAATGACAATGTTTGACAACTKAGGCCTCTGTGATGCCACTGGGAGAAAGATTCTGGGAGGTTCACAGTGGTGGTACAGTTAGTAGCACTAGCAGGGTTGGCCAAAGGAGTCACAACCTTGCCAGTCCAGATATCACAAGTGATGAAGGGGCTCTGACAAAGGACTTCGGCGTAGTGGCATTAGTAGTGCCACACAGACTTTCCCCTGAAGTTTACCAAGAAGTGGACACATTAAAATCCTACTGCTGAATATGACTGATGTGAATGGGTAGCTGCCTAGAACCTTGGAATYGGTGATAACGTTTAACAGTCATTTGTTGCCTTATTACGACATCCTTCTTTGAAGGCTATGAAAGTGCTTTACAAACTTTTATTAGGCCTACACTAATGAACATTATTTTTCCATTTTACAGGTGACTATAAGTAGCTACACAGTCACAGGTGGAACAATGACAGACAGATAATCTCATTCTTTCTCTAAATATTGAAGTACGCATTTTTGGTGGTGTTGAGAAAAATGGTAGAATAAATGTTTGTTCCTATAATTTACTGCTGGTTTTGACTTCACCTCACTTCACATTACTTCATTTATCTATTTGCTTGTTTTGCAGAACAATAAGACCTAGGCAAAAAGAAAGAGAAAAAGAATGGCTAAAAGGGCTCAAAATCCTAAACACACATGATTAAAGCTGACAGAGAATCTAAGAGTAAAATAAAAATGAGGCCACTGAGAAATAACAATAGAGAACTATATCTTTATTTCTAAATATAGTGTTACAGGAAAAGCCAGAGGACCTATGAGCCTGTCATAATTGATATGAGGGACAGCATATGTCAGGGGATGCCATATGCTTCTTTCCCAAGATTACCTTCTGCATTTTCTTTCTCATCCATATTGGCTGCCTTTTTAACTCCGTATGTAGTCTTTTTTGGATGTCATACCTAATCCCTTATGTATTTATTCTGAGATGACATATACTTCTTGGGGATAAGTTAAATTATCTTTGAACACTTCCATTTTGTTTTTGTCTTCTTCATCTCCATCTCTCTCTATTCTGTTCGACTTCACTCAACCGTTAACACATTATTCTAAAGTTTCTTCTGATTAAATTAGCTRTCTGCATTTCCCCCTTATGTCCCTTCCTGTGCTCATGATGATAAATCTAGAAAGAGTTGGGAAATAATCACCACTTCCAAATTCATGCAGACCTCTCATGCCCAGATCTCCTCTGTGATGCTCAAAACTTGACCTGAAGGCCTGCAGCAGTTTGCCATTGCTCTGAAGATCCCCTTTTTTACCTGCAACCAAACAAAGCATACAAAAAGTGCCTAAGCCTAGTTGAGTTCCCCATTACTAAATTCATATTCCTCTTGCCACCAATTTTAATTTTGCTATATATTTTCTTAACATTTCCTGTTTTTTAATTTCAAGCATAATTATTGTATTCCAAATGGACTTGCTCTGAATTCTCCTTTTTAAATGCTCTTCAAAACATCCCTTTAAACTTTTCTTCATGCTTACAGTGGACAGATAAGACAACACTGGAATGAATTTCAATAAAGGAGAAAACTTAGGTTAGAATAAGGGTGGTTGACTGAAGTGGTAAAACCTGCATTACTGGAGATTTTTAGAACAAGTTAGATATGGCTTCAGTCTAGCATTACCTTGGTAGGTTAAAGCATCCCTTCTTATATTCTATTACTCTACAAAGGAGTATGACAAATTACTCTTCAGTTACTCTGTCAAGCAGATTTCTCTGTAGATTCCCCAACTCTTACTCATTCTTCTCTATTTTATTGAGCTCCATTGTACATCTTCTAGGTATCTCTGCCATGATATCATTCAATATATTGCATATAAATTCATCTGCACAGGTTTTTTTCCTCTCCTGAACTGTCCTGCCACCTTCTTTCTTTCATCTGACACTGAAGCTTCTAAGTAACAATGTCTTTTATTCTGCTATGAAYTTAAATTCTTTCTTTTCTAGGTTTGATTCCACACACAAATGCCTTCTTCTTCTAAGCAGATCTGACTGAGTGTCACACTAATGTCTTGCTGCTCTTGTCTTTGTCACTGTTTTGTTTTTCAACACAAATATGCCCAAAAAAGGATCCTGAAGTACTTCAGGAAAGGTGCATGGCCTCAGTGAAGAGGGTGAGATTTGTTCTGGATACACTTTTGAACAAGTTATGAAAAAGAGTGCAAGAACCTTGACTCAGCAGGAAATGGGAATAATTTTCCACTTGATCTTCTTTCTCATGCTTATTTCAACTCAGAATGTGCTGGTCAAAGAGGAAAAACAATGAGTGTTTTACTATATTTTATCTGGTGGAAAAAATGTAGTATTCAGATTTTATGGAGTATTCAGATTTTATTCAAATACAGGTGAAATATTTAAGTACTTCAGTCTTTATATTTAAGATTCCCTCACTGTGCATATTAGAGCCATTTCCCTGGTTTGTTTTACTTAGACAGAACTTAGTGATGAAGATTAATTTAACCAAGTACTTAAATGTGTTTCAGGTAATGCTCACSACAAGCCAAGCATCATTAAGATCTCCAGAGTCTTATCATTAACTACTCTTCTTATGGTGCCGAGTTTACCATTATGAACTGGCAAAATTCAGTTAAGCTTAATAAAACAAATACATTTGTCCAATTTTGGATCGATAGCTCTTGTTTTGTTCTTTAACCCAATGGGCATTAATACTTAATCATCTTTAGTCAGGAAATGTTACTATGACTCTCATTTGTCTTTAAGCAAAAAAACATTCATTATTGGGTGTAAAGTCTGTTAGATTTTCCTTCAACAGTACAATCCTATGGGAAGGCATGTAGCAAGAAACATTATTTCAGCAGTTTTACCATTGTACAGCCTTGGTTTTAATTGCCACAATACACCATTTACAGAACCTAAATTTATCATGCTTACAGCTGAGGAACTATGTGTTTCTAACTTCTAGACATGTACATTTATAAACTTCACATTCCAATTGTCTCTTGTGCAATAAGTAAATTTATTAACTTGGACCAGCTTTTGGTTAATTTTCACTTACTTTTCTGTAAGACARCTCAAACTTTTTACGGAGAATTTTAGTAGTGGCAATTATCACCATTTTTGATTACTATGAACTTGTATTAGCCTTTTTTTCAGTATAAAAATGAAATGAAAGCCCTAAGGGATGCACATCTAATATTCAAGATTTTATCACTCTAAAGACTTACTGCAAATTGTGTAAAAGCAAACTCTGCACCTTCTCAAGGCACAGAGTTTTAATCATTTTTATATGTCTTTTATGAAGAGATTTTCTTTGCATCTAAAATAACCTAAAAGTGTCTCTCGGATCAAAATGACTTACTTTTTGCTTCCCTTTCATAACTACTTTTAATATTGTGTTCTTTTTTTTAATACTCTATTAACTGCAGTTTTACAGGAACCAAGACTCTTGAGCTCCTTAAGCARTAACTGTGTATTTGGCACAGATAGACCTCGACAAACATCTGTTTCTACGTTTCTTTTTTAATTTTTTTTTCTTACTTTGGTTGCATAAAACAGAAGTATCACCATATTTGTTAAATGTACAAGAAAAAATCCTAGTACTGTTATTGGACTCAGTACAGGAGTAGTCCACAGAAGTTGGATGAGATGGTCATTTTCCAGCTTTCAGACTGCTCTGGCTGTCTCTCTATAACATAACTCACAATGATCTCTCTGTTTTTTGTGGGCTTAGCCATTAGGGCTCATCCAGTTTTTCTGTTCCTGGATATACATATTGTTAGTGTTTCACACTTCAAAGCTTAGGTTTAGGTGAATCTAAACCACAGAAATGCAGTGCAGCTATTCAAGTTCCCAACCGTAAATTAAGTGCCTCCCCATCCAACACAGGATGTTGCCATGAAGATGCCTTCCTTCTGGTAACATTTAGATCATTATCTCATGTGATGAATGCCGTTYTGCTGCAAAAAATGCCACCAAACTTGTCTCCCCACCTTGAGGGAGGACCTTTGAAGACTGCAGAAAACCCGAACAGAGAGGAATTGAAGCTACCCCTCCTTCACACCTGATCAAGTCACTCAGACTGCAGACTGCTTGACATCTGTCTCTTCCTTCATCTTTGAATATCATTTAAATCGTTAGGCTGAGTTCTGTATATGATGAGAAGCTACCAAAAAACTGCTAAAATTATAACACGGGTCAACCAATTGGCACATTCTACAACGCTTTTTGTTGTTAACCTACACAGCATTTGTTATGAAAAAAAATATCTATATTAGTATATTGCAAGAGGTAATTCTAAGTATAAATGGTCTGTTTAAAGATGCAGCATTGTCTTCCTTTCATTGCCTGCCATGCTAATAGGAGAACAGCAGATGCTCAGGCAAGATTCAATTCACCTTAATTCGTTGAAGCTTAATTAGCAGCTGGGATGCATCTGGCAAATAAACATGAAGATAGTGACAGCCTGAGTTAAAGGGAGAAAGTAAAAGGCTTTTGTTCATTAACCACATGTTCTTGGTTGTGTAGTACTATGTGCTGAAGGCAAAATCATTTTTAGACTCCTTTTTTGTAAGCGTTAGAAACACCCGTACCCATATCCACATTCCCCATATACTTGTGCAGGTGAGTCATGTAAAAATGAGAGCAATCCCWCTATGTGATGTTCCTGTGCAGGTAAACTTTTGTACCAGCACAGCCTAAATGTATGACCCAAGCTTGTATAAACAGAAGAGACTAGTTTCTTCAAGAATTAGGTAGGCAAAATTGACCCCTTGAGATGTAATTAGGAATTATTTACAACCCTGAATAATGATCATGCAGTATCTTGCACAAAGCAAAATAAGCAAAGCCAATTCCGAAGAGCTCCCTGCTGCCATTAAATATGTGACTAACTAGCAAAATGAGGGGCATGACTATAAGAAATATGCAATGCTTTTGCAGTGGTTTTAGTTCCAATGCTCTTGCCTATATAAATTCTTTATTTGTGTATTAGTTGTTGCTAACTAAGTGATGAAAGTAGTAGGGTTTTTTGGAAGTAGAACCCATTTAAAACATAAGTTGCCTTCTGTTTAATATTTTGGACAATAATGAATAGTAAAGAAGTGGTAAGTTTGTACTGCAATAAAAGTAAATGTGAGTCAAAGCTCTGTATTAGTTCATAAAGCAGCCCAGAACAGGGTTTTGGCAACAGAGAGAGAACTGCATGGTAGTTGTGGCTTTAGTTGCCCAAATTTGTCCATGTTACAGAAGGAGTTAAAG
This sequence comes from Apteryx rowi, assembly GCF_003343035.1. NCBI lineage: Eukaryota > Metazoa > Chordata > Aves > Apterygiformes > Apterygidae > Apteryx > Apteryx rowi. The sequence goes on along the minus strand of NW_020447196.1, from coordinate 8,217,008 downwards.
AGGGAATCTTTGTTTCTTCTGCTTCATGTAAAACCAGCTACAGCATCTTCAGTCAAACATCTTTAGTCTATTAAAATCTTAGACTACCCTTCCATATTCGACATTAAAGAATCTTGTGAGAGATTACACGATTCATCAGAATGCAATATATCCTATATCCAGATCAATGCAGTGCTAATATTTCTTGAAAAGAAATGCTATGAATTTTACAAAAACAGGTCAGAAAGAAAGACAAAATAAGAGTGATCACAGTATGGTAGGTATGGGTTGCAAAATCATTGTAAAGTGACAGAACCTGATTTAAGAAAATGGTAGAACTATGGGTAAAATGGCAATAAAGTAGCAGCTGTCTGCTCTCAAATTTTTCAGGTTTTGTTATCTTCTTAGTAAAAAAAACTACTTCAAGATGGTTTAGGCACAGAAGGTTGATAAGAGAGAACTCATCACAGAGTTGACAGCTGAGGGCCTTGCACCATCTCTAAATGTACAACAATACGCACTGTAACACAAACGTGTACAGCAGTTCTGAAGATAAACTAATGTAAACATGGCTTTCTTCCGGCCTTTGGATGTCCAAGGTAGCTGGTCTGCACAAAAGCGGTGTTGTTTCCTAGTGTATCAGCTAGTCAACTGCATTCAAGGTTCCACTGGGTTTTCCTAGTTCTTTTCATGACAGAGTGTAATGACCAGCTTTGTTTTAGAGGAAGTTTAACTTCACTTGGAGTGTAAAGACAGAATGTCTAAATCGATGTATGAGTCTGAGAAAGCATCAAAGGCAGATTTGAAAGAGGGAAGGTTTGATAAAGGAGATTTTATCAGTGTTTATTGGCTTATTTGATAACTGTGTTTTGCTAAGGTCAGCTGTGTGCCATCAATGGCAAATGGGTCAGGGCAAGGCAGATGTTTGATTACATTCATCCTGAACATGAAGGCCCTCAAAAAGAGTAGAGTCTGTGGATACAGTACCTTCCAAACACAGGGCCAACAGTACCAAATGGATAACCATTTATTGCCCCCTGGGTGGCAAAGACTGGGGAAGGAGACTTTAGGATCATTATGTGAGGTCTCAAACTGAGATTAATCTGAAATGCTCCGCAGTCCAAGCCCTTGGTATTTTTGTATAGTTTGGATCTTAAAATATATGCATCAATATATTGCAAAAACACAGTAAGAAAAGAGTTTGTTTTTCTGGCCTATTAGATATGGGAAGACCTTAAAACTTACAGCCTGTCTTGAACAGCTTAATTCTTCAGGTAAACTGGTCCCAAAATTTGGGCCTTGCTTAGCCTTACTTTCTGGAACAAAAAGGAAAAATAAATAAAAATCCTTCATACGTTTTCTCATTCCTTCTCAGCTTCCTCTGCCACCTCTGCAATGACGCAACTTAAAAATATATGTTTTAAACTGACATTTTCATTTAGGTCCCAGTCAGTGAAGTGCTGCATTGGCTTGGGTCAGACTACTAATGTATGTACCTGTGCATGCAGACCCCAGGACTGTGATGGGGATTGATGCTCCGTGCTTTAGCCTGTTTTGATAGAAGCTGGGAGCAAAGTTTTCAGCCACTTCAGAGGTGCAGAATCAGGCCAGCAGTAAATTTTGAGATATAATTGTGTTTTGTGAGCGACAGCAGATGCTGATTGGTTAATTATTTATAATGGCACATTCTGAATTATGAGTACGGTTAGAAACTCAGCAAAAGCTATTGAAAGTGGAGTCTAGCTTTTTTATAAGATACCTGGGGATATTGCATTTCAGAAGTATTCTAGAAGTAATTCTCAGTATTAAGGCCATTTCAATAAGTTTTTAATGTTAAGCTTCTTTAGCTCAACAAAGAAAACACTTAACTTCACAGTTTGACAGAGAAGTGTATTAGCAAATGTCATGGAAGGACTATGTCATGGCAGTAATTCATTCTCCTTATGAAAATTATCCAACAAAGTCCTTATGATTTGTGAGAGGAACTGAACCAAATTTGCCTAACAAATAAGTCACTGGGCATAATCACTTTTTATCCCTTATTTTGCTTGAAATATCTATGAGCACCCCTCAGACCTGCCAGTGTGTTTTTCATTATATTTTGTGTTTTGCTGTCTAAAATCAGCTTGTTGTCAGTATCTGAAACCGGATCTATATAGGATTGATTAATTAATATACTACTAGCCTGATTTTGATCTGGTAAGGATGTATATTGGAAGTAACATAGGTAAAGTCATTGAACTTTAACAGTGAACAGAGACATAATTGGGTTACGCCAGCAAACGAGTTTTTACGGGTTTTAGATGGCTCGTGTGATTCGCTAGATGCTCGCTAATATTAAACAGAGAAAGAACTTGAGAGGAAACAGAGCTGAAGTGACTCGATCAAAGTCACTTAAAGATGAGAGAGTCGGGGGGGAAAAACTAACTTTCCCAGATCTAGAGGAGCCCTTTTATGGGATGGCTGAGCCAATCTATCAGGTGGCTGTTATCAAACAGCTTAGTCTTGCTCTAACTTTGTTATTTGTCTGATCTTTCAGTGAGCTGTCTCAGCCTACTAACCTGGCCAAAAACTGCACCAGACCCTCTCTACAAAGGAAGTTTTCTGGCAAAGCCTGTTAGTGCTGCATTGCGAGGTACTGCTGTTATTTACGGTGTATAATATCATATTATGCAAATGTTCTGCTAAAATAAATAGGCCTGGTAGTATAGAACAGAATTTAATGTCAGTACAATGGGACAATGTGGGTCTGATTACATTAAGCACATGGTACAAATTCTGCCTCTAGACCGATGATTTAACAAATCATCTAGTATTGTATATACTCTGATCAGATGTGCAGTCTGAGTTTTGCTTTGGGGGAATGTGAATATTTTAACTTAATATCACATTTTGTTAGTACCAGTATTAAGTAAAGCTCAAGCACTCAAAGTGTTCATTGAGAGTGAGTCCGAAGAAACCAAAATGTCCCCTGAAAGTCAGTATCAGCACACCTTTTTTAAGTCTTTTCTCACTTCTTGTCACAATTAATTTCTTTGGTTGCTCGTTTAAATAGAAGTGAGGTAAGCAGCATTTGAGGTGGCTGCAGACACTTTCTGAGGACAAAGCAGCCCCGCTATAGCTGAGGTGGAGTGAGTGACCCCAAGAAGGGCCAGAGCGCCTGTGTATGACAGTCGGAGGGCTAGCACGGAGTCCTGCAGCAAAACCCCCGCAGCTGCTGACAAGCTCACAAAATGTTATACCCTCCTGTTAAGGACTCTCAGTGGGCACCTTCAGCAAAATCTTGCCTCGCTGTCATTCATTTTTAAAAACTGCAAAGAATTTGGAAGTTAAAAAACATGCTTTATATATTAAAACCCAATGCTAGGACTTGTCCATTTGGTATTTTAAAAGGCAATTTACCTCTGCCTCTGACACTTTGTCTCAAATATTTCAATGAGCAATGAAGTCACAAATGTTTAAGCATTTTTAGTGCTTTTCTAGTACTTCAGTGACAGCTAAATTTTCTGTTTATCTTACAAATTGAGATTCCTTGACTGCAATCACTTTTAATTTTCATTTTCTGGGGTACAGAAAAAGGAAAGGTTGTAAATGATGACTGTAAATGATGACTGAGCACATATGTATCTTAAAGTTTCTATTTCAGTTATCAGGCACACTAAATCAAAGCAAATGGTGCTTCTACAACTTGGTCCAACCTGTAGTTGTTGGCAACAAAAGTCTTGAGGACTCTGCCGAGTTAAAAAGGACAAAGCAGTCCATTCCCTCCTTCCCTATTGCCTCCCCCAAAAGGCTTAATGGATAACGTAAGACAAAGCACAGGACATTGAATGCAACTGAAAGATGAGATGGTAGTGTTAGACCTATTTTCCTAAGTTCCCTTTTGGATGTATGGGTAGGATATCAGCATTTTTTGGTGTTACTGAGAAGTAAGGGCTTTCAAACCATTTGAGGGGCAACAAGCAGTTGAAGGGGAGAGTAGAACGTGGCTGATGGGTCGAGGGTGCTATATAAAATGGGACCAATGAGACAAGAACACACAGAGCCATATTTCCTTGGACAGCACAAAAGGGGAAAATAAAAGAGATGAGCAGGCAGGAAGGCGAGACATAAATTGTGAGGAACCTGGTAGATGAAGTCCAAACTGGCTGTTGTAGAAGGAGGGAAGGAGATCATAAAGGAAAATTACAGCTCCCTTGTCTCCCGTTCATACTCCTTGTTCTGACAGCGAGGAGAGACAAGACGTTTTCCCCTTTCTTCAGCTACTGCTAATGATCCTGCCCAGGGGCAGCTGTGCAGGGCTACCTGCCTGCCCAGGGGCAGCTCTGCAGGGCTACCTACCCAGGGTTGTTCTGCAGGGCAATCTACCCGGGGAGCCTCTGCAGATGCCCCAGTGCCTCAACTCCTCTTCCATGGCACTATGCTGGTTTACATCCGCTAAAAATCTAATAGTCCAGAGCTGCACAAAAAGGGAAGGTTTAGGCTCTTACTCGGGTGACAGTTCTATGCAGCCTCATGTTAGAGCAAGGAGAGTTGACATTATCAGAAAAAGTCGATGCTCAAGGGAAGTAAAAATAGAACAGGCCACCTCCATCGATCTCTGGTCTGAGAAAAGCATGAGGCTAAAAAGCAATGCAGAGAATCTCCTCAACAGCTATGGATTAGAGAGTGGGAGTGGATCTGAAAATCTTACTTTTTCGAGGAGACGTTCAATACCTATCCAGTGAAGAGTTCGCAGACTTTTAAAGGGATTAAACCAATGATTACACTGAAATGGCACTGCCACTTAGAAACAGACTTCTAAATCAGAGAGGTTAAAGGAAGGGCAGAAGGAGCAAGTATGAAGAAGGCTAGTGCTAAAGGGCAATGACATTAGGGGGGCTGGGGAGGAGGGCTGGGTTTTTTTATACTAGCAGCAGAGTCTACTAGAGAGAAAGAGTTTAGAATGAGAATGACAGCTGGTAAGACAGAGATATTGTTAGGAGGATGCTGTAAAAAAAAAAAGAAAAGGAAGAACTGTCTGTTCTTTGTTCATAAAGATAAACTGAAAGTTTTTCCTTGAAAGTTATAACAGGTAAAATTTAAGTCCTTATGTCCTACACTCAGGCATCAATGAACACAATGTGATGTAATAAGCAGTGTTTGTACTAAATAGAATATGTAAATAATGTATAGCCTACCRTTTATGTCAATATGTGCATGAAAAAAGAGGGCAGCACTCGTTTTTAAGTACGGTTTTAAAAGTATGTTGACTTTTATATAATTAAACTGCTTTCTTGCTATCTGTGTTTCGTTTAGTTTCTGCAGAATGAAATGTTACTTTTTGGATAAACATTTCTGCATTATGTCATTAAGATTATTGGATGATAAAAAAAGAAGGAAGATTTTTTCCTAAGGAATTTTATTTTATTTTTTTCATACTAAAGGACTTTAAAAGCCAGAGCAGAGATGGCCTATAAATCTAATTGCCAAAGCCACTATTAAAGTAAGAAAGGAATTTAGATGGGATTTTCTCAAATGCCATGTACAGTAGAAGACAAATAGACTCTAATCCATTGTGGCGATTCTGGTAAGAAATAAAAACACATAGGTCCGTAGGATTACTCTATTTTAAAAGGGAGGCAGAAAAGAGGGAAATTACATCTAAATCCATTGATTTTGGAAATGAATGGCCTTGAAATGATAAACCTTGAAAAGGAATGAAACTCAGATAGAGTCTGATCCAGAACCCACCAAGGCCAGTGGGAATCTCTTCAATGACTCCACAGACTTTGTGGGAAGAAAGGTGTGGAAATGGTCTAAAAGATATACTTTATTTTTTAACTTGGAGTCAGAGAAGTTGCTCAGTCCCCTGCTATGCTGGATTGTTTTCCATTGTGCAGGCACAGAATCTGGATCCACTGTCAGAGTCTATCATATATTTTTCGGCTGCCTTTAATATGCTATGTTCTAACGTCAGTAGGGCTGAACTCAACTGCACTCCTGGCCTTAGTTTGTAGAGGCCCTTCAGCTATCCTTGACAGATCACCAAAAGAGCTAATTCATTATTTCAACCTACATGTATTGTTTCTTTGGGTACTACATACAGTGAGTGGGCACATTGAAACCACGCATCTTTAAGTGCTTAAAGGCGGATGTGTTCAAGCACACAGCTTAGTCATGGACATAATACAAAATTGAATACCCAGCTGTTAGAAAATTAAGCTCCCTAAGTCATGAAATTGCCCTGTATCTGACATGAAAGATACTGTTGCTGCATTTGTTACGTTACAGTTGACTGAAATTTTTCATGTGGAAAGTTTTCCAATTGAAAGATACAGTTCTGCCAAAAAGCATTTTTAATGAAAAATGTCAGTTCTCATTAAAAAAATCAATCATTTTTAAAACATCATGGGTTTTTTTTTCTTTTCATTTGGTTTACTGTTCGGTTTTTAAGAAAAATGAAAACGAAGTGTTGCACAGTTATCCACATACTCAGCACTGTGGAGAACTCGCTGCCTCCTAGGAAGACTTGCCCTTTTCCCATGACAGGGAGGAGATTTTTCTCAGGGATACCTCCAGCCCTTACAGTTTTCCCACATTCACCATCTGAACTGTGACTTACATCCTCCTGGGGTGTAAGCAGAAACAGCTGCTTACCAAAAATAAACAAATAAATAGCCTTTGAGTAAGAGAAGTACCCACTCAGGCCCTGTGTTAAGAGGCAGGATGTTATTCCACAGATGTGTCACCCTGGGAATCATTACTGATGAATGATGAAGTTTGGCATTTGAAAAATATTTTTCCTCTTGAAACCACCTACCGAACACCAACTGGTTCATAGGTAGTATCCCAGGTAAATAAGGCAAGACTTTCGGCTCCATTATATGCACAGGGAAACCGAGGAGCAGAAGGACCTGAATGGCTTATTGAGATCCTCACTGCAAATATCTATGGTGAATCTTCAACGKTTTTTTTCCTGCCTATTCTAAACTCAAATTAGGAGACAGTAATGCTTCTTTATACCCAAAATGCTCAATAAGCAGCAATGAATTGAGAATGCAGAGACTCGCATTTTAAAGCTATGAGCTTAAAGAGGGAAGCTTAAAAAGCAATTCTAAACTTAACTGAGGGTGATAACTAATATAAGGTTCTGATAGCATAGAAATTATCTCTGTTAGCTGGTCCCTCAGTTAAGCATTTCTGTATTAGTTATGTCAATATTCGGTTCAAATGATTTCTTAAATGAGGAGCAAGGAATTACAAGGACTGAATGGTGTTTTACAGCTTTAGCATTCTTGAATATGGGGAAGGTTATTAGGGACTGAGGTCTTTAGACTTCCTGTAAGTTTTGACCTGTGTAAGGGAGTAGAGGCTGTGCCCGAAAGGCTTTTTAAACTGACTGCTGACTGCTACCGACTAAATGCTTGGTTTAATTTGTATGCCAATATCTACAAAGTGACCTGATTTCAAATGGCATGAAAGAAAACTGTGAAGGTGCTGAGGGAGGTGAGTAATTAAAGACTATGAAAGAGAGATTAAAATCCAGTGGGCCTTTGTAAAAGGTTGAATGGCCAAAAGAGGTGTCCTCTCCTATGAGAGGGCATGGAGCTGAGAAATGCCATGAAGCTTTTGCACTGAGTATAAATGAAAGCAGTTTTAAGGTACTCCTAGTTACTTGTCAGTGGGGGATCTATATATCCCCTGATCAGCACTGTGATTCAGAAGGGATCGTGAGTTTGCCCTCCTGGCCTTGGTGCCACAACACAATTTATCTATCAGAGGACCAGAGCAATTCACCCCATGCTTTTCTTTTTTTTCGCTTTGTATGTATAGTGCCAATTACATTATCTGAAACACTTTCAATTCTAAGTAATAAAAAAGAGAAGAAATAACAATATTGTAAGAATATTTCAAGGGGTTTCTCATCCAATATAAAGACAATAGCAGAAGACGCTGATGTGTAAATAGTGGCCAGGAGGTAGAAGAGAGAGAGAGAGGAAAAAAAGATAAATTGCAAAAAGAGGTTTTAGCAGAACACAAAGAACCTCTTTCTAATCCCATGCTACTTCTACTCTGGTGTAATGAAAAGAGGGCTCTTGTGCAAAAGTTAAACAACACAGGAATAATGTTTGCTACTATACAAAACAAACACTGGTCTTGAAAGAGCAAAACTGAAAGAGGGCAAGCATTTCATGTTTCCAAGCTGTCAAGAATTGCCTTTTGATCAGTTTTATCAAAAGCTGCACTGATTGTCTTCAACTAGGGCTGTTTTTTGAAAATATTAACCCTCCAGGGTTCTATTTTGTTTTCTACTAAATCTAAAGGCAGTGTAATAAAAGGGTCATTGGAACTGGATTTAGATAACATTTTACAGCCTGATTCTGTGAGATGCTGGATTTTGTCAACATAATGCAGTTCAAGGGTTTTTAGCAGTTCTCTTAAAGCTTAGGAAACACATTTTCAAAATGTTTGCCAAATCCCCCCACACCCCTCTTTAAGGTATTTTAATGAAACTGCCAGATTGACTTCTGATCCACCTTTACAAGTTTTCATTAAAAAGAAAGTAATACAGTGGGTTAAGGTGAATGGTATGTTTCCATCTTGAATACACTTTGTAGTAGTGTTTAATCTGTCTCAAAAAGACTAAAATAAACTAAAGGTACAGAGATGGTTGACAAAGCGTGGAATGCCTTGTGTCCAAGGAGAGATGAAACAGATTAATAATTTCAGCGTGGAAAAAATACACTGATACAAGAATATGATAAAGATCTGTAAATTGTGAGTGACTTAGGCAAGGAACAGAAAACAAGTATTTGCTTTCTCATGATATAAGTCAATATCAAATGGAATTATCAAATGGTAGGAATACAAAATAAAGCACTTCGTCACAAAAGGAGATAATTAAACTGTGAAACTCATTGCTGCAAGACAGTGTAGAGACCAGAATTGTAAATGGTTTAAAAGGTAACTAGACAAACTCCTTGATGAAAGATCTGTTAGGACTACTAATACAAAAATACAATCTCTGGAAAACCTTAAGTTATAACTTGCTGATAACTGGGGAGGCGTATTGGAGGAAATATCACTCTATGCTTTTCTTATACCTCCATCAAAGCCAGAATTGTGAGGCAGACATTCTTTTGACCCAGTAAAGCCATTGTTATGTTCCTAGGAAGCAAATGAGTATTAAGTGCTGCTTACAACTTATCTTGAATGCCTTTTCCAAAAGAAGCAGAGGGAAGGATGTTGTTATAACCACTCCAGGCCACTAAAAGGTAGGACTAGCAGCACACCTGCCTGCATGTGAAGAAGTGCATCGCCATTGTGTCATCAGATTCTTATCTTTTTTCAAACCTTCCTATTATGGCATTTACACAGCAGTTTGATTCAGACGTGTCTTGAATATTTATGCTGAGCACTGCCAATATTCTTGTACTGTTTTTCTTGAATGTCACATTGTAGGAAAATTTCATTGAAGAAGTGGGAAGCATAATTTTTAAAGACTAATGAGYGATTTGGATGTGTCTTGGATTGTATTATAAAGAGGCTCCCCGTATGGCTCCTTTGGGCATGTTGCTTTTTACCCACTAGGACACACATGGACTGGTTCTTTGGTGTCAAGACCATTACCTGGTGGTTACCATTAGAGCAGAGGATAAGGACTGGCTTTGCTGTTGGACTGTGCAGGTTCTGCAACTGGATCATGGTATAGTTTTTGGCAAGTTACTTCATGATTCAGCTGCAGATTTTGTTCCTGAATGAGCCTGAGAACTAAAACAGTAGCAGCTTTCCCACGGTCCCAGCTTTTAGTGCTCCTAGCAGGTAGCATGCCTTCCATTCCTTCTGCAGACATTTTCCAAAGGGCTTTAAACCCCTGTTTTTCCTTACACRCATCTGATTTAAAACAATTCCTCCACTTTGCCACATAGGCTCGCATGCATAGAAATGTCTAAAGCATTGAGCAGAAGTGCTCACAGGCAGCGGTCTGCCAAGGATCATGCACACTAACCTTTCTTGCATTCTTGGCTTAGGACAAGTTCCAAGTCACTCAAGATAATCATAGGGGTGCTGTCCCTCTTCTTAGGCACGAGCTGCCCTGGAAGCTAATCTGTTCTGGTAATTGCACTTGTCTCGCAGTCAAAACGGTGGCGGATCAAGATCTTCCTGAGGCAAGAAAATTGTACTATAAATTCAAGACCTTTTATCTGTGAAGTGGAATTTTTCAGATGTGCTGTGAAATCAAAGGGGTCTCTGACATGTGTTTCATAGCTGAAGTAGTTGAGTGTAGGTTATTCATCCTATGTGGAGAGTTTGGACAAGAACAGCCCCAAAGCAAATGTACTGGGATTTGACTGTCTCTGTCCAGACTTGAAAACAGATGTTCAACAGAATGTCAGGAGAAAAGGGACTGCTAATTTTATAGTTAGGAAGTGTTTTGGAGAAATTCAATATGGAGACTATGCCAACCTGCCGTCAGAAAACTCATGTTCTCATTTCCATGCAGGTTCAAATCAAGTCTCTGGCTCACAATGGGAAAATGCTGCCTTATGATCAAAACTTCAGCAGCCTTAAAGAGAGAGAAACCAGTCCCTTCACTGAGGAGCTCTTGAGAGGCGCATGGGATCATTTCTGAAGCTGGTATCTTCAGTTTTTTCACTTGGTATTATGCAGTTCCCACAAACTGTTTTATTTCAGTGTCTCATCTACAAAATAACATGCTTACTGCTTGAATCAGAAAATCTGTACTACGGTATACAGACTGGTTTGCACATATGCTTGAGTGAATGCTTGGGAGCACATACTGTTAGTTTTGATTGCCTTAAGTTATGCTGAAATCATTCTAATACAGTTTTCAAGTAACTGAGACAGCATAGTGTGAAAACTGTATGAAATACCTTTCATGTAAGTCTGTTCTTGGACAAAACTTCCATATGGTCAGGAGTATTTTCTCTACCCTAAGAGCTCACACTTTTTCCCTATTACTTTGCTAACAGGGAGCACCTGGCTAATGCTTTGCAGCAGAAGATACCAGTTCCATACAAACCCTGGTGCTGCCAGCTCTCCACCCAGCCTACACAGCTCAGTGAGGGCACATCTGCTGTTGCTCTTTGAAACAATGCATGCAGAAATGCTGTATTAGAAAACTCATTTAGGTAAGTGCTTCATGACACCTGTTTTAAGGATTGCTACAGCCTTATGGTTGAAATGCCTTGGTTTTATTAGGGATCCTGAAACCAGGCTCAGCACAAGGTAAATAAGGTATATGTATATAAAAGTGTTTGTGAGTGAAATGTGGAAGTGCTTAAAATATCTCTAAATAAACAGAATAGGAAAGGAAGCTATGCTTAATCAAATTACCCCGTATGCAAAAAACATTTCTATCTCTTCATATATTCCTATGAAACTGTGAGTGGTGGGTCAGAGATCAAGAGCTAATTTGTTATGTATCCTATGGCTGATGTTAAACTTGCTGAAGTGACCCTTACCAAGGCAGCTTTCAGACCTGAATTTTCCTTGGGATTGCTCTGAGGCTCCATTCAGGTTCTGACCTAACCCGCTCTGCTCCCAAGACCTCTGCACTCCTTAACTTTCTGTGGATTTTCCTGCTGTTGTAAATACTGGTGTCTGCTTGGCATGGCCAGCTATGAATCTTCTCCCCCCACGCAGTGAGGGGAACGGTAACAACGATTCCAGCACTTCACCGTACTCGCCCTCATGCCAAAATGCACTTTTCTGCTCAGCTATGTATTGTTCACCTAGCAGACTGATGCTTTTTAACGTGGGGATTAATACATGCAGATTACTGGTTCCTATTTGAGATGAAAAACAGTGGTAATCAAATCCTGTGGGGGAGATAATGGGTTTGGTGGCAATTGCCCCAAGCCCTCTCTTTAAGGGACACCACAGAAAAAAGCTGTTTATTTTAATAATTGGAATTGTAGCTCTAATAAGCATTGTCTTTAGTTATTTGTGGAGGGTTCTGGTGTGTTGTGGACATGCGTCTCTATAAACAGGGATATTTGTTCAGGTTAAGCGTAATTAAGAAAGAAATGATGCAAGAGTTATTTGAAGGGCTGTAGAGTAACAGTGTATCCTGATTCGTTTTAAAGTATCTTCACTTGGTAGAATGAGACTTGCAATCGCTCTGGAGGAAAAAAATCCTTAGAGAGTTAAATGAGAATGATTAGGATGATGCTAATGACTTATTGCCAATACTAAATGGCTCATTAAAGTCTTGTAATGTACCAAAAGGACAGAACTAAAATTTTAACAGAAGTATTGACACAAAATATTAATTTGTAGCATTTCCTAGTCTACCTTATTTGCTGCTCTTTTACCTATTTTTAAACACTTAAATTCTTTTTCACATAATCTAACAGATATTAGGAAAGTTGCTTCTCAGCTGGAAACCAGGCAATTTGTACTAGGCACAGGAAGTAATAAATATTACTATAAATAACACTTGCATTCACAACTATCTTTATGTTCTAATATATCTTTCTGTGCATGACTCTTATATCTTGACTCATTTAATGGTTTTAACTGCACCTCTCTGGTTTTCTCTGGCAAAGGTTCATGTTCTACTTTGAAGTCTACATTTTACCTCTTTCCCTCCCTAGATGAGCCTAGATGCCTTTTTGTTATCCATCAGGAGTCAGAAGGAGTTAGGAGATTAGAGGTTAGGTTATAATGTTCCTGTTTGTGTACTTATATCTGGTGATGTTGCTTCCATCTACCTCACTGTATCAAGACTCCTGATTAACATTTGATTTTGGAGATTGTTATCCTTATCCATCAATTTAAATGTCACATTTATGAGAAGTGCCACAATCCTGCCATAGCTGAAATACCTTTAATGCAGCTGCAGGGATTTACACCAGTTAAGTATTTGCCTTCCTGTCTGCTTGCAACACACAAAATGTTGCATTTCTATAAGCTGCCAGAAAGAAACACTTTCCTGTTTTTGTTTAGTCACAAAACTCAGTGTAGTAATTTGGTGAATATCTGATCATCTCTTTCACTTCCACAGAGTCTTTAGCTGAATTGTTAATTTATAATTTGATTTCAGGGATAAATATCTCTGCACAGTTAATAGTTTTGGAACAAACTTTGCAATTATTATAAGAATTTTCAGATTTCCTCTTCAGATGATCTCCCAGCTCTGATCTGTTAATTAGCTGTCCACAGTGCACTGAGCTTAGTGGCTTTCCAAGAAACCAGAATTCAGCTAACACGGGGCTTGATTTTACCACTTGCAGAGAATTTCTCTCAAGCATGGTAACTGCCACTGGTTTCATTGACATTATTCAGTGTTTTCCAGAGATTCTCAAGAGTCATCCTTTGTGTTGATGTCATATTAAAGTAAGTATAAGAATGTGATCTGATGCATCTCAGGAAAGTTGGATTCACTGAGCCCACACAACTTCCCTGTGCTGCGCAAGGGCAATGAGTTTTCACCTGGGCAATAAGCGTCTTCCCAGAAGCTTCAGTCTTATTGTGTATATTTTGTCTAATACTCACTGAGTCTGGCTAGGTAGTCCTGGAAAACATATATGGCAGTTCTAAACAAGCTATGACATCTCCAGGAGTGAATCCTGTCTCCAGGCACTCTGCATTTTGTCCAGTGGTTCATAATCGCCAATCCTACAATCGAGTCAAGGGGCTGAGTAAAGAAAGATGTAATCTGGCACCAGTTTCTCGGCCGCCAAGGCTTGTTCCTCTCACTCTGACTAGGAGAGCCAGACAGTGTGGGTTGTGTGTGTTGTGGTGTTTTTTTGTTTGTTTGGTTGGGGTTTTTTGGTTTTTTTTTTTAAATTCTGAATTGATACAAATAGCACTTAGTATGCACTAAAAAGCTATTGATCTCTCTCCCTCAAGTCCTAAAACTCCCTATAAATCAGCACCTCTCATTGAGTGAAGCACCGGAAAATAATAAGAAAGCCTGGATTTAACAGTTTCTCTGAAAAGACACTAGACCCCTTACCAGTGACCGGTGCTGTTGACATAATGTCCCATCAGTGCTGCAGTCCATAGACAAGTTTCCTGGATTGATTAAAAGTGTTACCATGTGGAAGATTCAATTTCGCCTTATACTTGCATTCAAAATGAGACAATATTGTTTGCTGCTTGACTTTGAGCTCTCATCTGGCTGGTAAACTTCGAAGAACGCCAGCAACTTTTGCAAGTTTGCTACAAGAGTGAGCACCTTAGTGCTGTTGTGGGCACATAAGCACACAGTGGAGGAAAGAGACATATTTACAGTATAGTTTAGGCTTGTAGGTGTCAAAGGTAGCATCTGAGTTTGTTTGGTAGGTGCAGCTGAGCTTTTGAGGTTCACTGCTTCTGGAGTCTCTGCTGGCTGAGAGGGGGCCTGAGCTGCTACCTTCATAGCTACCTTAGACATACGCAGTTGGACAGTGGGAAACCTCCCTTCTCTTCATTTCCCTGTTTTCTCCAGGAAGATTATTCTTTTCAGATAGATTCAGATATGCTTTCTCTGACTCTTCAGACTTTGGATGCCTCAGTTCGCTCATTGAACAGCCTTATTTTCAGGTTATATCCTTGTGACAGCATCTTAGGACTCTCTAGACCGCTTTTATGCTTTCTCTGGGAAGTAAATGTGGCTTAGCCAACCCAGAAGTACTGCTTTCTAGTTTTTACTACTCTTCTCCTTACCCCTTGTTTATCACTCTAGTCCCACCCCAGATTAATGGACTGACAAATGGGCTGTTTGATTAAATGCATGTTTTGGCATTGCCTGAATTTGGTTTTGTGGTCAGCATTATACAAAGAGAGAACAAAATGATTATTTATGCCTAAAGATGTTTCCCATAAGAAAAAGTACACTTAAATCAGTCTGACCTGACTCTCTCTGCCTGTTGTCTTCATGGCTTTCAGATTCTGAACCTGTTTCTGCTGGGTGGCTTATATTAATACATTGCTTGCTGATCAACTGGGCTGACAGAGAAAATCAAAGAGAATGTCAGAAAACAGTAGCATAATTCTGTTCCCAGCTGGAGAACTCTCTGTCTCCCTTGTCAGAGTTAGACACGATATGGGTCACAGAAAGCTCGCTATACTGACAGTTGTTACTTTTGGGATTAGATCAATATTTGTCTGTTTTCAGGAATTAGTAAAACAACTGCCTGCAGGAATATATTTTAGAGGTGGTTTCTGATCAGTGCAGGATGCTCCTGAATTTAATTCTGCCATTCAAGACACCATTTACTTTTCTAATACTTAAAGCCATATGCACTGCTCACAAGAAATCCTGCAGGTAAAGGGAAAACAGAAGAATACGAGTTAGAGGATTAGACATAATATGGATTGTGAAGTCTTATGTAAAACAGAAAATCGGGGGGGGGGTTGAGAGATGTTTTGCAAAGAAATTTTGCACTTGGCAGGGCATTTAAGTTACCTGTCATTTACACCTTGAAGATCAGCAGAGAGAACCTAATAATGCTTATGCTCTTAAGAATGATTGTCTTTGTAAAGCAGATATCTTTGCAGCATTATACAAGGAAAAAGCTGTCAGGTTTGTCATTTCCAATAGCTTTTTTATAAAGTGCAACTGGCTTAATTTCAAAGAACCAAATAGCATATTTTCTTTCTATTTCTAAATTGTTTGCTGCTCTACTCTTCAAAAAACCCAGTGGGCAAATATTTTATACTGTTCCTGAGTAAATACTAATTTAAAAAAAGCTATGTTTAGAACAAGACCAATGTAAACAGATATTGTCATTATGTCTTGGTGTATAGTGACTGACTGTTGTATACTGATTTCTGATAGGAACCACAGTGTATAGGACACAAAAGTGGAAGCAAACTTAGACTCAATTCTTTGTTTTCCCTGGATCAATCTTTTCTATTTCCTAATATGACCCTCCATTTTAAAGATGATTTGCAATCTGTCCTTGAAAATTGTTATTTACGGCCTGGTAAAGTAGGGACAGGGCTACTAGTTATCTAGTAGCACTCTTCATTTTTTCCTGTTTCTGCTTTAAACTTTGTTTTACGTAAATTTGCCATGGCATTTCATTCCCTCTGTTTATATACTTCACTTACTACACTTTTATAATTTCTTATTACAGTTATTTTGAATAGTAGTCTCACATTCTTGAACTACATAATCTTATCTATGATTTCTTTTTCATTCTGATTCATTATAGATGCTTAAATAACCCTGCAGAGGCAAGGATAGGTAGATTTGTGCATGGAACAAAGTGTTATGGTCTAAATTGTTGTAGAGCAGGACCTGGAAGAATTGGAGGTGTAATCAAGCCTGGAAGAAAAGTGTGCTGAAATTCTACCTTTCTCCCCTGTGCGCTCTGCATGACAGTGTATTGGAGATGTATCAGTGCTAGCCTTAAAGCAAGCTGCTGTGGGTGTCGGAAAACCTAGGTAGAATAACATGGTGCGGGCTAATTTAGCTTACTGCTGAGCATTGCTACCCAGCAGAGCTGAATAGATATATCTTCTGTCAGTCTACAACTCCGAAAACAAAATTGCCAAGTCACTCCCACAGTAAATGGTTATTTTCCCTGCACAGTTTATGCAGTCATGTAGAACGACTAGGAGCCCAGGAATATAAAAACATTCAGGCTGAAATCTTTCCAGGTATTTAGGTGACAAACTTGCAGGATGTCAGTAGAAGGTGGCTTTCCTAACAGGATGATCATGGCTGTATTTTTTTCGTATGTATTGCAATACAAATATATACTTATTATTCCTCGCTCTGTCTAGCCGGGGTCATAGCACCGTATGGTTAGATCTTTGTGGTAAAGGAATACCTGCTGTTTCTCAACAGCATCCTTCTAGTCAAAAATGGATTTGATCACTACATCCCAGAGACTGAGATTTGCTTCACAGACAGATGATAATCCAAAAACAGTGGTGCTAAGTGGAAAGATGAGCAGAATTATCTGTGCTCTGAAAAGATGCTGAGAAACCCGTGACAGTAAGTAATCTATTCCACTTCAGTGATGGAAACTGATTTCAGGCATGTCTGGAGATAAATATGATTAACTGAATTTCACTTTCATGTCTCCTAGGAATCAAACTTCAGGATTGACAGGTACTGTTTGACTGTTTTCCACTTCTTTTTTTTTTTATGGCCATTTGATGAAGGTCATTTTTTTAAGCTATTTTAATTTTCTTTGCTGAATGGAAACATACAGGACAAACATTCTCCATCACAGAAGCAAATACCCTGGCTGAAGATAATCTTTTAGAGAAGAGCCTCTAAAGGTAGCAGAGCAGCTGTACTGAGGCTTTTCTAGCCTAATACAGAATGGGATCTATTTCAGCCCAGGGACAAACTACTGCATCACATGTTTGAAGAAATGACTGCAGGATACTTGCTACAATTGATCATTTACTGCTCCTTTTTTCTGGCTTCAACACTAACCTCCTGCTTGAACACTGGGCTGTAAGAAAATGCACCCTGGTGAATGGTCATCTCTTGAACCAGGTTTTGCCGCTTCCTTTTGCACAATGCCCCTTCAGAGTGCACTTAGCATTATGAATATAGAGAGCAGGAAAGGAAAAATGCATCTTGGTACTAGATCTACAGTGTCCTCGAGTTTAAATGTAAAATTTATTTTCCAGAAGAAAAATACCTGTCTCTAATGGCCAGAAATCAAACACCACAGGTCCAAATTATAATCTATTTATATACTGTTACCTTAAATATTGCTTACACAGGGAGAAATGCTCCACTCTTAGGCTGCACAGAAGGAGTAGAATCTTTCCTTACTACTACCTCAGCCACTTTATCACCGTCTGGAAAGAAAATATTTTTTTCTTACGAACGATTGAATATTAAAACTACATACATGTATTTCCCCTATTGATAGCAGGTGATCACAGAGGGCAAAGGTGAAAAAAGGGATTAAAAACAATACTGCACAAGTAATGTTGCATGCACTAATATTACATGCTTCATTGCATCTTTGGTTATTCATTCTTTGCACGGGTCCTCTGGGACAAAATCAATGAGACATTTCATGTTATGCTTCGAAGTCATCATAATTGTTTGTTTTGAAGCAACATTTTTTTCCCCTCTTTTGTCAACCAAGCAATTTGCTGAAGTACTCGATTTTATAACAGCAGTCAGGAATAGAGCCAGAAGCTTTTAAAAAATAATAATTTGAAGGGGGGGAGGGGGGGAGGAAACAGCCTTGACAAAACCCCACATGTGCTGCGTTGTTTATAACATGGAATTCTCCCTGAAGGGGGAATCATAATGTAAAAAAAAAAATCCCCATAGCACTTAATTCAAACAAACTTCATCATTAAGCATTATTTATAATATCTGTGTGACAACAAGGTGTCTTTGTATAATTAAAGCACCTCAGAAGGTGTGTACAGCAAGACATCCCTCTGCCAATTAGCTGCTTGAGTGGTCACGTTTCCACATACAAATTCTGAATATAACTCTTCCAGAGAAGAGCAGCACTATACTTGACCCCTTCTGCCTTCCCAAAGGATGTGGCTATGTTGGGGTTTTTTGTTTGTTTTGTTTTGTTTTCCCACAGTGTTGCCTGTCCCTGAATCTGCTTTTTTTAAATGCCCAAATCATAAGGGTGCCATCAATAAATAACTAACTTCTATGGTATTTATATCTGTATTAACGTCCAGACGCCCTGACAGATTGCAAGGCASTGTTTCCAGACATCGTACGAATACTTAGTAATGAGCTCCTCCAGGGCTTTGCGTCGGGTGTCGGAACGCTTTGCGAAGGATGGCAGTAGCGGTCCGTCCGCCCTGCGCGTGCGGCCGCTGGGGCAGGCGGCGGCGGCGACGTGCCTCCCTGCGGCAGCCGGGGGGCCGCTATCGGCCGCGGCAGAACCGAGGCTTAAAAACCAGGCCAGGCTCTGCCCAGGCTGGCCCCAAAATCCTGCGGCATGAAGCTAGGAAAAGGCACCTCGGGTCTCTATCTCTGCAGTCCGTGAATCGAAACTCAAGGCCTCCTCACTAATTAGGAGATTATGCAGGAAGGGCTATAGCTGAAGCATATTTAAAAAGAAAAAAAAGGCAGAAGTATATTGTTAACATCCCTCTGTCGCAGGAAGACCCTCTGGGGATGCTACTTGGCTGCTTGTAAGTGTATTTAACATAAAGCAGAGATGATTGAAAAATGTAGCTTGTAGCTCCCTGGGGCAGTATGCCATTCACCGGGATATAGGGCAGTGAGCAGCCCTGGAAGGAGACGTTGCCGACAGCCCTATCCTTGATCGCTCTACAGGCAAGAAAGGACTTGTGCACACTCAGAATATGATTTGATGATTAGATCCTTTAGCACTTGTCAAAGCCACTTGTTTACAACTCTTATTAAATTATTTTGTATGCTCTGGTTCAAAATATTTGTTTCTTAAGATCTGATAAGGTGCATAAACCTGCATTGCATTTTAAGCATTGCGTAAATGTGGAGACAGTGGAGCTCTGAGTCCAAATTCATTAGTGGCATTCCATTGAGTTCAGTGGGCTTATCCCATGGATGAATTTTGGATGTATTCTGTAAAATAGGTAAGTATTTGACTAAAATTAGCCAAATCCTCCAGAGCCTAATGGAGCGCTTATGGGCTCTGGCAACTTAACCCAATGTTTAATTTGCACTAATCTAGCCAAGACTGCAGAAGCATGAAATATACTCTACAGGGAGAGCACTGCTCTTAGAAGTTAGTGGCTTAATTCCCGTTGTCTCTGATGGGAGCAGGACTGGGTTTTATGTGGCATTTACTCCTGTTATTGTAGACAGAAATCTTTTTACATATGAATTAATTTGGCCTGTGTTTGGGGAAATTCCAGTCTTCTGATTTTACTAAAATCTTGTTATCTTCCAGGAGTGCTTGCGCGGCTGTGCCTGCGCATTCTGCACGTTCTCCACGTGGATATCAGAGACTGTGAGAACCTGCAGATTTCATTTCTCCCAATCCTGCATCAGATAGCTAACTAGCTACCTGGCTAGATAACGGTGGGGGAAAGAGCCAGGAAGAAAGGAAAAGATCTCTTCGTACAGCAACATGAAATCAGCAGACACCTAATTCTTTTCTTTTTTTTTTTTTAGGGAGATTCTGAGTGCCAGCAATTCAAAATGGATGTTTGATTATCGGTGTGCAGCTGCTTCTCTCAGACTCTCGCGGCTCGGCGGTCAGCTCCCCTGCTGCGCCGCGGTGGTCCCCGGCGGGCACGCCGAGCGGTGCTGTGCCCGCGGCCGCCCCAGCCGGGCGAGGGGCTGCCGCCTGCGGTGGGCACCTGCGAAGTGCTTAGGGAGCGCTCCGGTGTGCAGTTCTTCAGCCAGATAAGTGGCTGTTTCGGTTTATCCGCTTGACAAGAGCAGAGGTTTTCTATTTTATACAGGCACAAAAGGTGAGTGTGTAGTGTTTAGAGGGAAGGCAGCTCAAGCAGTGATCTGGGCACAGAGAAATAGGGAAAAGGCAGAAAAAAAAAAAGTCTTTGAAATGATCCCACTTAACTGTCAAGTAACTATTATCATGGCACAAACCCAAATTGATATGCTGCCTCCAAAACACTTTGATTCACTCCTGCAGCCAGGTGCTGAGAGTGACTGTAATAATATAGGGTGTTACAGCAGGGAATCACATAAGGGAGCAGACAGGCAAGACAGTAGTCAGAAAGCAAGCTTTCTGCTGTGCAGGAAAGGCAGATGCTTCAAAGAGAGAGGAAATCCTTTCGAGCAGGTTATTGTCAGAAGCCATTCAAGAGTTTACTAGCGATGTTCCCTGTTACTACTCTCTCCCACCAAAAAAAAAAAAGCTTTTGTCCTGGTGAGGCAACTTCCCCCCAGGGGGTGACAAGCTGTCCCTGAGGCTTTCGTTCTTTTCCAGTTGCCCACAGGTTTCCTGCTTTTCCAGCCCGTGGTCATTGCTTCTTTGACATGAAAGTTCCAAGTGGCAAAGCCACTAGCCTCATTTTACAAGTCCAGAGAAGACCATGTCAGGCCTAGGAAGCACCACAGATTCCCACACTTCTGTCCTTCCCCTTAATCTAGCTGAAACCTCAGGCATCCAGCAGGGCTGTATATAAATAAGAGGAAYCTCTGTTCCCTTTCTGCATCTTAGCTTCAGTGCTCTTTCTGCCAGGGGATGCTGATGGCAACCTACTGGTGAAGGAACAACTGCTGGTGTTAGGTGCAGCTTCCCAAGCCTGTTATCTCAAGGCTGCAATACAATATACCAGCATCATCTATTACTCCAGGAGTTTCTGGCATTCACCCTCAGCTCTCGCACTGCACCTGCTTTTTGTATACTTAAGATACACTCAAGGCAGGCAAAGCAAAATCAACATAGGGGAATCCTAGAGCTGCTCTCTTTCCTCTCTCTCATTGCTACCCTGCTGGAGAAGGTTTGCTGTAGAAATGGATGAGTCAAAAGCTCGTTCAGGAAAAGCTCGTTCACTGTGGGCAGGTGATAGGAGAGACGTGACTGTGGGAATACTAATATATCCATCCCACCCTCTCTGACTGGTACACCCCCATTGCACTGAGAAAATTGGTTTGTATTTGATTCTGCTGATGTAGCAAACCAAATCAGCAAGTCAATTTATGACAGAAGATGAAAAAAGAACTGACCTGGTTTATTAATCCCAGAAGAGGCAGGACTATACTAACCAAACCTGGAACCTCCAAGAATGAATCGATTTACTTCTTACATCCTTATCTTGATTTGACTCTCACTGGCTGGGTTTGGACATACTGTAAACTTGCATGMTATTTAGGTTACCGTACAGGATTTCCACATGAAAATGGACAGGATTCCAGTTTGCTCCTTTAAATCTTTATAGGTGATCCATGTTTGAGACAAAATTTATGACATGTATTCAGCGTAGCCTGACTGATCATTTTTTGTTACAGTTGCGTATTCTGAGACAGTTATTGTATTTCAAAGCATTTTAAGAGATGGAGGCATTTATCAGAGTACCTTTGAGATGATTATAACTACAGGAGAAGCCCCTTAATTGGGAGATTGCATAAGATGATATTGTATCCTAAATGCAAAGGAACAAAATGAACARTAATAAAGGGAAAAAACTGCAAAATGAAAGTGTCATGAATAAAAAAAGGATCATCACTAGATTATAGTTGTATTTCATCTTAACCTTGCCTTCATTTAATCTTTATTTGACATTTTCTCCCTTAAAACATTCAGGCTTGGGATTTTGCTGGCACTTTCTGCACATTTTAACTAGATCTATGTAGAATTTTCTATAAAATCAGGTCAGCTTGCAATGTCTGGTGTCTGCCTGGAAGGCCTGGGATTGCTACAGCCTCAGATCAACCCAATGAAAGACATTAAGGTTAACAAGTCCTTCCTCCTTCCTCCTTCATTCTTAGCCAAACAAGTAAGTTACTTTTGAAAACTTAGTTTAAAAAAATAGAAAAGACTTCAAAAATGAAACAAAATTTGAACCATGCCAAGTCTTACCTAATTTTAATGAAGGTGTCACACTACTGTGCACTTCTCAGCTTGGCAACAGTCTGAAGTCTCCACATTAATGCCCAGCTACTGAAAACATTTATCTCTACACACATGTGTGGCCTCAAATTAAAAATGCTGTCCCAAAATAGATTTCAAGGAAAGCATTCAAAAAAACCCCTTAATTCTACTTGTAAAGGATAATCTGAGGCCTAGCAAAAGCTATTCAGCTCTGCAGATGTGGGTCAATGGGACGGGACCATTGCTTCCCTCAGCGTTCATACGCACTAGGCTGCAAAACAATTTGTAATTGCTAAAGTCACATAGTCCCAAAGTGCCCTAGACTTTGACTGTGACTGCATCTTCTAAAGCTGTATAAGAAGTGGAGAAAAGACGCTTTCACCTTCATTGTTCTGATTAATCCCTGAAGAGTCCCACAAAACCTTACCTATCGGTGCTATGATTCCTACTGGATGACTGTAGCAGGATGTTTACCTGCACAATTTTTCTGCATTAAATGAACAGTGCTGCTGGGAAATGGATCTAACACTGTTTCAGTATAGGGTGACCTTAGTTATTCCTTGGATGGTGTTGCAAAGCAATGAGTCCTGAAGATATTGACTGTACCTGGGTCACTGACTTGGACAACAGTGGCAAAAGGCTAGGAATCTGAGAAAAGCTAGAGAAATTAGATTAAATAAAAATTACAGTCTCTGGTGCAGTTTGCAGAGCCATACTTCTTGGGACAAAGGGACTAAGCCATGCAGGCTATTTCTAGGGGCTTGTAGACTTTCCTCGTTTAAAATCATTTAGTGCTGCAGATAGAACAAATGTTTCTGTAGACTGCTTATTGTTTTAAAATTTTAACCTTAGAGAAGTACYATTTTTTACTTCAGGAGGAGTGAGGTATTATGCCTTATTTTTGAGAGCAGGGGAAAGAGAGATTTCACCTCAAGTAATGTAAAGTGTGGGCTCTGAGAGCAGCGGAGACAGAGACGCTGCAAAAGAGAGAAAGGTGCAGCCGGGCCTGCCACTAAGATGGGCTGATTCGTTGCCGTGAAGCCACATCAGCTCCTAGGTATACTGTTAACGTGGTCAGGCAAATGGATTATTACGTGTCCTGATGGAACATGCATGTGCCTGGAAAATGAATTACTCCATTAATCTTAAAAACTACTCTGAAATAAAGTAAGAAATATTTCTCCTATACTTGATACTGTCCCTAAAGAACTTGTACACATATAATCCACTGGCTTAACCATGGTGACATAGTGACTTCATGGTCACTTTAGGGAGCTGATGTACCATAAGGACAGCGGGACAGTAGGACTTATTAGTGATTAATTTTATTAATATTTCTCTTGTTCTTACATGTACAAATTCAAGAGAATATATACATTTATTACACTGGCTGCACCAAATATTCTAATTCTTTCTGCTTTTTTTCCAGAAATAGACATTCCTGAACTATCCATGCATCTCTTTGTCCATCACACAAGATAACAGCAAGAAAGGCAAGTACTCTTAACAGAAATGGCATTTTGCACCTGCCTGCCGTATGTCAGTTCAGGTGGTAAGCAAATAGTACAAATACCAGCAAAGGTACTCAAAACGTCTGCTAATTGATGTGACGCTCAGGAGAGCTTGCGGGAGGTAAGACTGAGCAGATACACAGCTCTCTGACGTTAAGGGCCGCTGGGTGACGTGGCCCCGAGAGTGCCTGGAATTTTCAGGCAGGCCCATCCAGTAGTAGTTTGCAACTACCCGGAATTTGATAAATGCTTTTTAGCCTTAATTTACCGTTATTACTGTCATCATCCTTGACACTTGCTGTGTCACATAGCAGAGAGAATGAATTTCCGAATCCCTAAGTTCTGTGTCATCTCCATGACGCAGCTCTAGGTTTCAGTCATACAAATGCTCCTGCAAAGTACAGTTTAAACCAGCACATAAAATTTTTCACTGGCTTTGCAGTTAGTCAAAGCTTCAAATTAATACCATATGATTTATGTGATCACTCACAGTTCACTAATGCAACTGAAATATTGTATTAAATGGTCACAGTCAGTTGTTTGTAACCAGTCTAAGTAGTTTAGGAAAAAAAGCCTATGTAAATTTGTGTTAAATTAATTCAAATAATCAATTTGGAAATCACATACATCTGTTACTTAACCAGAAGACAGATTATTTCATTCACAAAAAATATCTAATGAATATCAGCAGCATGACTGTTCTCAGTCAGTATGAACAGTGTATTCAGAAATGTATGCTGAAGGTATTTTAGAAGATCTGAAATATCTTTAGCTGCTTTAGCTATTCTTAAGTTATGCCAGAAAAAAATAGTAGAATATGTGATTTTGTTCCAGAAGTTTACCCTAATCAGGTACTATTGTCTGAGGATGTCACTGATTGTCACCAATATTGTCACTGCTTTTGTGTCACTGAGAGCCACAAGAACGAGGAAGTTAGAGACACAGGCATAGACTGAAATCCCTCCTTTCGCTTTGTCAGTGTTGGCTACATTACTGTGCTTCAACATGGGAGAAGAGTTTCACATCAATTAGCGCTTTTCAAGATTTGGAAAACACTCTCCAGCTTCCACTTCAACAGCACTCGCATTCATGTTGCTTTTCCTGTCGTACTTAGTAAGGGTCACAGTAGTTTGCTTTGAGTGAGTTTTTAGGCTGAGAAAAAAATCATTTTCCACATTTTGCTAGCAAAATCACAGGTTTTTGCAATCATATGTTCAGAAACTTTGGAAAGGACAAGCCTACTTTGACTTATTGAAACCTTTGAAGGTATTATATACATTATTTAGGTATATAATGTGTTGAGGAAGTAGTGCTTAATTTCTTTCTGTAAAAGTAAGTGAGATACTGGATATTTGCCTCTTCTAAGCCTAGATTTATTTAGTTCATATTTATCCAGCTGGAGTCATTAAAAGAGTATAAGTTATAGAATCTTTTTTTATTCCTCAAGTTCTACAGAAAAATAATTGCGTATAATAAGTATCATGTAAATCACATTGACATTAAATGTGAAACTTCCCCAGAATTTTAATTAAATCCTATTTTTTTAATCTGAAATTTTATACCAACCTCTTTTGGTTTGTTGCTTAAATGGGTAAGGGATTTTAAAGATATATTGCTAGAATTCTAAGGTGTATTGTTTAGGAGCCTGTTGGAGTGCTTTAATTCAAATTAAGCTTTTCTGAATTTTCTATCGCATACAATTCTCAAAAGGCAGCTATCAGAGCTGGAGTAAAAGATGAATTCAATACTCTTGAAACTGCACAAGACAGGATACTTGAGCTGTTCAGTATGTATAGTAAAAGGTAGGGAGTTTAGGAGGAGCATGTGACAAATTTCTTAAATGATTGTATCAAACGTACATGCTCTTGGAAGATAAATACCTCTTTGCAAGAATACTTAAATGATGCTACTCAGCCCTTTGCCTGCCACCTGTGTCTTTAGCTCTCATTTTTTAAAACCCTTAACAAAGCTTTTCCATTATTAATTACAGCCATGACTCTGCAAACCAAAATGTTCTGATTAGTGAACTTTTTCAGAAAACTTCTGGGAAATCTCCATGTCCTCCACCAGATAGTCTTCTTAATGCCCAGTACTTTGCAGATTTGGTATTAAGTGATCAAATAGCAGCCCAAAGCCATTCAAGGTAATTGAATTCCATGATTTGGGACCAGGTGTGCAAAGATGTTCAAACTAATTATTTAATAATTGAAAACAATAACCAGTATAGTTAAATCTCTTGCTGATTTTCTAATGTTTATTAATTTAGGCACCTGTGTCTTCTGCACTGCTTTCTTTCAAAATGCTTACAAGGATATGCATAGCATATAAATTTACAATGAATGTGATTACCTCGATACACACTCTAGGCGCTTAAGTGATTAGAAAAGCATTATTATTTTAATTGTTATATAGATTTCATTCTTGTGAGTCTGCTTATTAAATAGTTGTTTAAATTCCTACATAGACATCAAGGTGCAGAAATTTCATTAAAAACTCACTCTTCTGTTTTCTTCTAGTTGTTTGGCTTTGCCTGATGAGGAGGAATTCCAGAAATGATTTTCTTCAAAATCAGGCAAATAAAACATTCATAAAAAGTTGAGATAAATGAAAAATAACATCAGTACCAGCACCCTTACAACCAGATCAATCATTTGACTTTTTACTAGTATAATTTTACTTCATTCTATTGTGTTTAGTATAAACTGCATAGAAGAACTGTCTGGGAGAAAGGAGGTTTATAATTAATATGACAAATTAGCAACATGATCTATTCTAAATCAGTTTATTCCTTCTTTTCCAAGGGTTTTGTATGGCAGTGCAGGTGTTAAACCTTGCACACTTCTTTCACCTACCCTTGCTTCAAAATATCTATAGTATTTTAATTACTTTCTGTAGCTTCAAGGCAATTCCCATTATATTATTTTATTTTGCTAATATACCTGCTTAAAGAAAGAAAATCACAAGTGGGGCACTTGGGAAAGGTTAAAATGACAGTAAGATTAAACTTCTTGGTGTCCTTTTTTTTTTTTTTCATTTTTTTTCCTCCTCTCCCTTCACTGTGACTAAATAATAACTACTGGAAGGAATAAGTTTACGAGAGGGAATTGCCTGTTATTTCTATTTGGTCCCACAACTGCTAATTAACAGCAGATGTGATAGGTCCTGTAAAGGTGTTAAAAATGCAGCAAAATCTGATTTTACTTTCTGTTCTCATTCTACAAGGAGAATTCTTACACTACATGTGAAATGAGCTGCTTTAGCCTTAAAATCATAGGCAGGAACTATGAATATAGCAGAATAACAACACAATTTAGCAGCATGAACAAAATAAATGGACAGTATTAACTGTATCATTCCAGCAGTCTACGCAGCAGTCCTAATGCCTTAACAGAATGTGTGAAAGTAAATGAAATGGCAGCATGATTACACTGATTACAGTGGTTGCAAATATGTTAGGCTACGTTCATGCTTCAGTGGGGCTGTAATTATACTTCAAAGAAATGCTGTGTGCGGGCTGCTTCATTCTTGGGGCATCCCGCTGTTTGTTGCCTGTTATTTTGTTCTTAGCATCATAGGCCCAGTCCTGCAGACACTTACTCTTAGGTGTAACTGTCTTTGTTTCATTGGTGGATAAAATCACCTGTTGTGCCTTTCGGGAGTATCAGCCATCAGCTCTTTCAACTCTTGTCTGCTGCTGCAGAAGTGCCATCAAATAATAGGTTTCAATATGATTTAATACTGCTTCTTATCTCCTATAGAATAAACCTATTGAGCTTTCATTAAATCAGTTGGTAAAGGGTGTAGGAAATTTGGCTGCTCGGTATCAAACAGCTCTCTTCTCCACCCTGCCCCTAGGTATTAGTGCTGAACAGAAGAAATCCAAACCTTTGTGATTTGTCTTTGATTAGTGCTGCCTCATGCTGCAAGCAGTACTTCAGGAAGAAAGATGAATTTGTTGCTGTTGTTCCTCATTTCCCATTGGCAACGCATGGCGGCACCTAGACTAAAGCTGACCATTGTATTTCATTTAAGAAAAAGGTATAGAAAAAGGAAGATACATCTTGATGTGTCTCCGCTTTGTCTATATTTCAAAGACACTGACATTTTACAGCAGCCTTTTTTGCTTCAGATAATGATGTGGCACCACCAAGGCAGAGTAGAGTACAGAAGCGCAATGTGGTAGTGTCTAGACTGGGGGTGACTGTCGAGTCCTCTAACTTCTCTTCAGTGCCCCTTGCTTTCCGACATAATTGCTGGCAATGGCAAGGTAGTATTCCCCTCGCTGTCTGGACTTTCTTTCTGTGGTTCCTCACTGCGGCAGTCTGCGATTTGTAGAACTTTCTCTGTAGCCCACAGCTAAAGTCCTCCAAGTGTGGACTTCAAGTAAGTTTAGCTCAGCCACAGGCTCAAAATATAGTGTAGAGCAAACAGCCAAATCTGAATCAGAACCAAAGAAACCACTCGTTACAAAAATGTATTTATTTGTTTCTTAGCAGGCAGAATCAAATCTTAAGTTCTGCTGTCCTTGAGGCTGAAGTGCTACTAGAAAATGCCTAGGTACCTATTGCTGTGATAGAGAAAAGGAGGTTGGGAAACTGCAGAAGGGATGGAGAATGAAATCAAGTACTGCCCAAGATGCTGTTGTGACCTTGTGCTTTTGCAGTGCCTCTGGAGCCAGCAGCAGCAGTTGAGATGAGCAATCATTGCACGGGGAAGAATCGGTAGACTGGGTGACTGCTGCGCTGGGTGCAATTCGACCTCGGAGATCCATACCCGGTTCCAGTAACCTCTGTGGGGTTTAACCCCTACCGATAGAGGCTTTGGCTGTTTTTGCAGGTGTATGTGTGCACATGTCTTTCACAGGGCTGCTGCAGCTCGGACAGCAACACGGATTTTCAGGCTCCTCAGACAGCAGGCAAACGAGGTGAGCCAAAACCAAATCTCCACCTCTCTGAGTCAGGAGGAGTGGAGCTAAGCGTATCTTAACTCGAAGTTGCTCTTTGCTTGTCACACACAGTGATATATGAAGGTAATTGCTTCAGTGTGCATTTAATTACAGTATTGTAATTAGCAGGTTGCAAGAGCAGATGCAGAGGGTCTTTGCATAGAGCAGACTGCTAGGCCATGAAAAACATCTCAAAAAGAAAAGGGCAGAGCAATGTCACATTGTAACGCAGCTCTTTGTGCCTGGAAAGAGGGTTAATTAGCTGATTGCTCCACTCCTGTTGCTTTCTTAAGGTGGGTGTGGGGAAGGGAGGAAAGGGACCAATTTATCTTCATGGGTTTTTAAACCAGCACATAGCACCAAGTTGTTGTTCAGCCTGGCACTGCGGCTAGACCTGGCTCCGGGCAGGGGCCGGAGAGCCAGGCAATGGGACCTGCTTCAGACATCCCTCCGCTCCTTCTCCGGGACCTGCTTCAGACATCCCTCCGCTCCCGGGAGAAGGAGCGGAGCCGTGCACTTGCCATGGCAACGGGAACAGTCCTCCCCATGGCTCCGGCCGCCAAGCAGGATGCTTCTGGCTACGGCTGCGGGCGGGCGGGTGCTCGCGAGCCACCTGCGCTCCCGGGGCGCCTGCTACCCGCGTTCCTTTTCCAGGGATCCCTTAGCGCTTCGGGGCAGCGAGCGGCAGGAGGCCACCCGCCCCGGCGAGGCTTCAGCTGCGGGCAACTCCTCAGAGGCTTCGAGGGTCGGGCAAGTTCAGAGCTGCTGGACAGGGAAATTGTGTCCCTGCCTAAAGACAAGCAGGGCAAGGATTTGAGACCAGATTAGATGTGGTTTCAAGTCCTTTGAGAAAACTTCGTTCTCGGTAGCTGTGAGAAAGGGAATACAGCAATGCTCACTTTGCAAAGCGCGTTTAACTTCAATATTTCAGGAATTGATTCTTTTGCTTTAAATAAACAGAGAGATCTAAACTAACCTTTGGGAGCTTCACACCTCGTTGTATTACCCAAGTTATGTATTAGGTCCTAGTATTCGTGTTTATTGAAGTTATCTACCAAAGGGATTAAAGTGCATAGCCTTTTTAATTGTGTTTGCAGAAGTCAGTACAAATTGCACATTTAATTATTGTGTACTTAAAATCTGATAATCACAGAAAATCAAATACACAGCTTGGTTGATTCAGAAAGTATTTTTAATAGGGCACTATTAAATTATAGAGTTAAACATTATTAGATATATTTATTCATGAGAGATAATTTGATATGTAACAAAATAAGCCAATACATGGTGTAACCTCTTGCAGTCTAATTTTCATGGATGAGCTCTTGCATATTTAATATCCTTTGAGGATATATTTTAACCTAGACTAATTACTGCTTTCCTCTTATTTCTGTTCAGTTTGACATAGGCATTTGGCTAAAATAATCTAATATTGTTATTACTGAACAAATTAAGTAAATCTAGTTTATTTAATTTAGAGCCTTTGTTTATACTGTAAATGGCCTGGTGTAGGTTATGACAACGTGCATCATACACAAACAAAAATAGCTATGGATGAAAGAAGACTAACATTAAAATCATACCTAGAAAGAAATTTTATTCACATTACATGATGAGCACCATCAGGAATATTTCTTACTGTATGAAACTGTCTTATAATATCTGTTTCTCAGATCAGCCTGGTACATCTATAAAGAGTAGTAAAATAAGAATTTAATGGTGATATAAGTTATTATTACATTAGTGAGACAATTGAGCATAAAAGTCTATCAGGATAGCTAGGGAGCTTGTCAGAAACTTTCAATAGAAAAATACCTTAGCAGAGAGATTTTTTTACTTTAAAGTAGGTTATTTAATTAATTGAGAACCCATGTCGTGGCTTTGATATACACATTAAATTTCTGTCTGAGAAAATTTTTAATGAGACGTGTCTTAATTTTGTTTCTAGTGCAGAGAATGACATCTGTGTAAAATGCACTGGTAGGTCAGGTTATATATTTGTATCGTTCTCTATAACTCCAGTAGTGTCAGCTGGCTTAGACAGATCAGCTTTGCTTCTGCTTGGTTCATCGGCCAAACACCTTGCTACACTTTGCTTTGTTTGGTTCATCACCTTTTTAACATATTAATGTTTTAATAGATCTTTCTCTTATGAAATAACTTAATAAAAATAATTTAAAAGAATTTAAATTCATGTAGCTATAATTTGTATTTGATTTTACAGTTATGGTGACTGTTATAGACTGAATGCTTTCTAAGAGAGTAGTGCAGTACAGTAGTTCATCTTTGTCTTGAATCAAACTTGATTAGTAAAAGCTGCAATTCTCAGTGCTTTTTGTGAATCTAAAATCCATTTTTTTCCATATTGGGTCAACTGAAACAAGCAGTGATTTTTATTTTTTTAAATTACATTCTGATATTGTATATGCTTAACTTTTTCAAACTTTTTCAACCATAAATCAACTGATCTTCAAAACAGGAAAATCATACTGAACTAGAAAGTAAAAACTTTTAAATAAAAAAATGATGTTCTGGCTACTTGAAAACTTGGTGGTGGGTGGTGGTGGGAGTGTTCAAATTTCGGAAAATTTCTGAGCAGTCGTACCTTGAAATCAGTAAGTCATAGTCTGGGAAATTTTCACTGTTGTAAGTGGAAACTTCCAATGATGCACAAAATGAAGGAACCAGTGGTAGTTAGACAAGCACAAGGATTTGACTTTGTGCCTGTATATATCCCTTGACTAACTCCATTTAAACTGATGGGTGCTAAACTAGTTGAAGAGTGATAAGAATCAGCGCTCTGAACTCTATAAAACTTCAGTGATGATCTCATCATCAGCCATGATTTAGGGAATGTTAACAAAATGACTGATATTACAGTAGTATTTTAAACAATTGTGCTTTGACAGTAAAAATTACATGAAAGTAGATAGCTTCCTACTGAAATGAAGTCAGATGAATTTTGGAAGCTCTGAAGGACTTTCACTTTATCTTCAGAGGTTTCAGAACAAAATTCATGAACAGTTCACAGTGGTAGAGTAACATGAGGGATGTAAAATATATTTCTATCATGTTACCCTTTCTATTAAAGCCTTTCAATAAATCAAATTTTTTTCAAATTACTCATTACCTGTTACCAATCATTATAGGTATTGGATCTAATATAGAAATTACTAAAATGTGTTGGAATCTTGGTCAGCCTGTTATGAATGCTTGTGATGCTCACGGTACCATAACAAGACATAGCAATGGAAGTTGTACTCAGTCTTTATCAGAATGAGACATAGAAACATCTTCTGCAAAATCAGAGAGAGTTCTATCCAGAAAAGTTTTTTATGGACTCATTCAGACTGAAATGTAATAAGATCCACGGATCAAGAGATGAAATGTGCTTGCCAAGACAGTCATCAGATTTCCTCTTAAAATTTTGACATTGCTACTCACGGAGTTCCAGCTAGGGAATGTATGCTAAAGAACAAGAATATTACTAAATTCTTGCATCAGTTCATTCAGGATTTTGCTGTTGTACTGGGCTATGGCAAATATGAACCTTTCAGGTATTTCAACTACATAGAAATCTTTTTGACAATGAATGCTGACAAGGTAAGTCTTACACCACCACCTTAACCGAGATTGTCTCTATTTTGAAATGTTCTCTACTGCCAAGAATGTGTTAAGACTTTTTGAGGCAGAGAACAGTAACAACCACAACAAAATGGCCAAATGCATTTGAACATAGCCCGTCAACTAATCTTTCAGAATTATCTATGTTAATACAAGACAGGAAGCTTGAAATCTTTGAATTTCAGGGGGATATTTTTATTAAAGAGAGAAATTGGTTTTATTTATATATCAATGTTTACTTTTACTGCTCCCAAATATTGTATTTTAGCTTTCTATGACAGGTATTAATGACATCTTGGTTTAATTTATTTTGCCCATACCCAATTCTTAACATGATGTCTCCAAGATTTTCCCTGTTAGTAAACACCTACCAATCTTGTTTCAACCCATAAACATGTAGCCTCTTTGAATTTATATTTATGCTTGTGTCAGAAGCCTGTAATGAATTAGGATTACCTGAGCTAGGTCATCCAAATAACCTGCCATCCCATGAAAGATCAAGGATTTCATTAGATATGTTTTTGATCATTTACCTGGACACTTACACTTAAAACTATGGACCTAAAATGGGTGGAAAATGCTAAGTTTAAGTGAAAATGAAGAAAGAATGAAAGAATTAAATGAAAATAAGATAATAGGAGCATTTTATGGAATCCAGGCCTGTCTACAAGTTCATATAGAAGATATATTGCATTAAGAAAAACAGATGTTTTGATTTTGTTGTTATGTTGTTAACTTGGTACCACTGCAGTAATGAAATATCTTTTTGTGCCATTCGTGTCTTGTGATCTCAAGCTTACAAAATGAAAGATCATATGTTTGTTTGTATCCAATGAACCAGTACTGAAGAAATGTCATTCCTAAAATGTGTAGCCATTACTAGATATAAAGTTTTCAAGATTAAACTATGCTAGCAGTATGTACATCCAGAACTCCCATTATTCCCCAGAGGGGATAGATATTTCTTCCAATAAATAAGTAATTCTGATGACTTTATCACCATGCTGTCCTCACAGAGCTTGGTGGGAAAATCACCTCCAATCCTGGAGCACCGAATTTGTTGGATTCCTGGTTCCCTAAGGCTGATCCAATTCGGCCATAACGGTAAAAAATACAATATCTCAAATTAGTCAGCTACCCAAAGCTAGTGTGGTCCCTCTTGGGGCTGAAGCCAGTGTACAGTGAGAAATCCCACTGCCACATGCTGGAGCAACCAAACCAACATCATACCATTTTCACAGATCCAATCATTAACATCAGTATTTGTGTAAATCAGCTTCAGGACTTAGAAGTAACCCGTGAAGAATCCTTCCCCATTACCTAAAAATAAGTTTAGTGGAATATGCCATAATCTTTGGGTGAGAGAAAGGCTTACGCGACCTTATGTGACTCCATCGCTCTGTAGGGGCCCCCCAGCAGGAGAGGGGCTGTGCTTTGAGTACTATCATCCACAAGCACGTGCTGAGTGTGCAGGTAAACTCAGTTGGCTGAGACCTATGAACTGGTACCAATACCAGTTTTTTTTTCCCATTTCATCTACCAAGAATCTAAAATTGCTCCCAGTTCAAAAGGGTGGCCTTCCCTTTGTTCGCTCAACTGTTTTTTCTGACTGGTTTCTCGATGGACAAATTTGCAAGGAGATGGAAAACTTCATCTTTCAACATGAAAGAATACCAATGGACTGTGAAGAACTGTTTCTAGCTCAGTTCTCATGTGGATTCACATTGTTGCTAATTTCCTAAAATCATCTACCAGGTTAGCTTCTGACTTGTGTGGTGATGCATGTCATGGTATCTAAAAATGCCCAGCCACACGTCAGGGGCATTATGGGATTTACTAAGCCAAAGATTCTTTTCTGCAACTAAATTGAATCACTTTTTAACAATGCTTCCAAGTTTAGGAAACTTTGTATTGCTCTGTTTGCATTACCTATGTGCCTTGTTCACAGCACATGCTGTTTCCTCACAAAGCAACTAAGCTAGTAATATATGCATTATTCAGTGTGATACCATTATGGCTCTTCTGGGACCAGATTCAACTCCTTATAATTGCTGGGGTGTTTTTAATAATATTAGTAACCAGCCATTAAAGATGGAGAACCAAAGCGTATTATACTTCATTTCATTGACACCTTGCATGAAGCAATGTCAAAATATGGGAATATTTGGTAACCTTCTCTTGTGAGTATTTGGCACCTGGTTTTATGAATTAATATACTTAGCAAGTCATTTTTCTTCATATCTACTAAAAATAACAACATGAACTCTAAGAGGTTGTCAACGTATTACTTCCCAGGGGAGAATTTTGCTCTTCTCTCTCATTTATCTAGGCATGTGTAGAGGCTTTTGACCCATTTAGCATAGATAAATGACCCATGATGTGAAATTTCCCAACAGTTTAATAATGCATTTAACTCAAAGTGACACTTGCTTGCAGCTGCCTTAAAGCAGTTTCCAGGCTATATATGTCTCTTTGAAATGATGTATGACAAGTAGGAAAGCTTCCTTGATAGAACCCCAAATCCCATGGGTGAGTAACAAGAAAATCCTTTTTAGATTGCCAGCAGCAAATTTATACTTCGCAAGTCTTTATTTAATTTTATCTGTTTTTCAATATCATTTACAGTTATGACCATTAGTCTAAAGCTCACAGTAACCGCCATACAAATTATTTTTTCCTCACAGTAATGCATTGTAAAGGCTTTTATTGATTCCATTTTTCCCAAAATACCAGAAGTAAAACCCTTGTCTTATCACTGAAAATGTTTTTGTAATCCTTATACTAACTTATCAAAATTATATTACTTTTGAAACCCATGTTGTGAAACTGAAAACTACATTGTGTGTCAGTTTAAAATCAAGAAACTTTCTTAACAAAATTCCCTTACATTTTTGAAGGCAGAAATCTGAATGATAGTTCTTAATTTTTTCCCTGTATAATTTAAAAGTAGTCATTTTTGAGTCTTTGAGTTTTGAGTGGAAAGATTTTTATTAAATCTGCTTCTAGTGCAGTGAACAATTTCCCATGATACCTGTTCATGATATTAGCAAGGAAGATTTACAAAAGCAAGAAAGAAACATTAGACTTGAGGGGAAAAAAAAAATCTAAGTAGGTGTAATCAAATTTATAATTGTTATTTAATACCATTTCTAATATTAAAATAGAAGTTGAAATAATCAAAATAGGATCCTGTAAAAAACAGACTCTTGAAAGTCTACAAACAGAAAGAACAGTTCCTGTCATATCCCCCAAAAAAGGAAAAATAAAACAGAAAAAGAATCATGTCCACAAGGAAAGGTTAATGTGGGCAGGGGGAGAAGAGGGGAGAAAAAAAGCACAAGCCAGATGATTAGAGCAGAAACACTGAGGCCACAGGATGTTTGTTACCTGGCACGCGGATCATTTTTCTGCTCTGTGCTTCCTTTTTCCTCCGACTTTCATCTGGCTTGTTTATCTCAGCCACAGTGACATTGCGTTGCTTCCCTTGCAGGATCCTCAAACTCATCAAGGTACAGGATGTTTAGTGATACTTTTTGCTAAGTGTTTGTACAGCACGCAGCAGAACTTGGCCCTGGCCCGCACTCTGTGATACAAATATGAAATAATGGCGTTTGGAAGTGTCCTCCAGAGAACTGGTCAAGCATGAGGCAAGGTCCCGATCCTACATACTGCTCAGTCTGAAGATATTATGGATGTTTTATCACTATACATGTGGCATTCAGCATTTTGCAGAAATAATTTAAAAAGAAATAGTTTATTAAAAAAATAAATTTAACAGTGATACCTCGGAAGGAAAGTTCCTATATCCCAAATAAGGCCTGATTCTGTACAAATTTACAAGTATAATTAAAATCCCTCAATTCAGCAATATATGTAACTTTAACATAAGCCTACATCTTTTCAGGGACAAAGAATAATTTTTCCTTAGAAGCTGATGAGCTCCTGGCATTTACTTTAACTCATCTATAAGGCAAGATTTTATGAGGGAATATTCATTTTGGGTGCTTAACTTGAAACACCTAAAATGAGCCTAAGGTGAGAAGCACTGAAAATCACTCTTTTGAAGTGTTTAATGTTGGACAATATAGAATTGGAATAACCACAAATGGAGAGTCACTTTGGCACTGCCGTTATTACAGTTTATTTACATATTTTTGTCTTTCTTTGCCCATTTTTGTACCCACGACAATTTTATTGTTATGACCCATGGCAAATGTGTATCAGAATACTGTTCACTTCTTAATGCTTTAGCATCATTCTCTAGCCATTATTTGCTTTTTAAAAATGCAGACTTAGTAATGGAAATAGATCATCTTTCCCTGTGATTTTCCCGAATATTAAGGATTGCTATTTTGTCTTGGGATCCAAAATGAAAGGGCTATTTGTTGTATAATAATCAGACAAAAGAGTATCATTCTATATGACAGAGCAGTTCAGGGACAGAGGAATTAATTAGGCCCAGAGAAATTCATCATTGAAATGACTTTTCATTTGGTCATTTTGAATGCCATTCATTTGGCCGCTTTGAATGATTTCCAGAGTTCTGATTGCTCTATCAATGTAGTGTCATGCTACTTAAATACTTCCTATTATGACAGCAGTATACAGTATACAGGCCAGTATTATTGTTGCTGAGGTTTGGTTTATGTCTGAACTTGGAAATAACATTTCCTTGCTTCACCCTGACTCCAGAATCGGCCGACAGGCTGCTGTGGCTGGTGCGTGTGTTCCTGTCAGCCTTCCTGACATACCTACTTCTGCGCAGGCAGCCCAGCGGCAGCTTGGGAAACCTTAGGATGACTAAGGCTCACCCTCAGAGATATCATCCATCAAATACCAGAATTTTAGTGGGCCTTTCTTGAGCATTTAATAAATCAACCTCCCTCAGGACTCTAGCTTCCAGTTTGCCACTGACCTCCTCTCCAGCCAACAGGCACAAGGCAGGTACAAGCTCCTAATAATTTTCCCACAGACCATTACTGCGCCCTCTTGGGATTAGTCTGCTGTTTCTGTGCTGTGTTTCCGTTAGCCTCTCATTTACATGGTTGGCAGAATCGCCGTTAAGGGTGGGTTTTCACTGCTCGTCTGCCCTATGTTCATTGAACCCTAACCTATGACTTTTCAAACAGCAAATCTCCTAGATGTTTTATTTTATTTTATTTTATTCTGGCCCCTCTAACTAAGGCTGGGGATGAG
The DNA here is from genome assembly GCF_003343035.1 of Apteryx rowi. NCBI lineage: Eukaryota > Metazoa > Chordata > Aves > Apterygiformes > Apterygidae > Apteryx > Apteryx rowi. The sequence continues at coordinate 8,179,314 of NW_020447196.1, read as the reverse complement.
CATGGAGCAGAATGCCAGAGAAGAGCCGGCTCCTGCATGCGGCACTAGGGCTGTGCTGCTCGTTGCTGCTTTCATATTGATAGCGGTTTAAGCATCTCCTCTGCTCCATTTCAGTGTAAAGTCAAAGAAATTAGTTTAAATCATGGCGAGCGCTTCTGATCTAGCGCTGACTCGGGCTCATACTGGAGTCCTGCTGGCTACCTTGTTAAGAGGCGTGAGGCATCCTGGCTCGGGTTTATTCAGTGCGGATGGCACACTTGGAAATGTGTGAGCATGCCTATGGTAGGCCTGTCAATACCTGTAAAATAATTGGGTACAAACTGTCTCAGCTAGCTTTTTAAAGTTAGACAGCAGTGCCCATCAGTCCGGGGAAAGGGAAAAGCAATCCTGAGAGCAACTCACCCATCCCAGAGTTGGCCATCTGTCTTTGAATGGGATGAACCATATTTTGGAGGTGCCTCTCTGCTGATGCTGACTGCAAAAGCAGCCTTCCACAAGACACGTAACTGTTAAAGAGCTGAGGGTACGAACGACCTGGCACGCAGGCAATCCCAGCCCTCCTGCAAACCAGCTCTCAAGGGCAAGAAAACATCCCGCTGCTCACACAGCTTATTTTATTCAGGGAACAAAGCAGCTTTTATAAGTCATATTAGCAAGAAGGTTCGTTGCTGATATAAAAGACATTTTGACAGGAAGGGCTGGCTCACGGAGGCAAATCCTTTCTAGCCTAGGCAAGGGGCCCGTCACCACCAGCAGCACGAGCCGCTGGCTCCCAGAGCGCGCCTGGCCAGCAGAAGCGGACTGCATCGCACCTCACCTTTGTCACAGGGTGTCTTTCCAGCTGGGGATGAGAGCAGCTTTTACAGCATGAGCTTGCCAGAGCCTGCCGAAAGGATGAAGCTGCCGACTACACTGTAAAGAGATAAGCACAAGAAACAGCAGAAGTGAGGCAGGGAGCCTGTATCAAAGCTAATGAAGAAGGCTCAGGGTCTAAGGAAAGGAGGAAATTCTTCTAGGAGTTTGGGTCTGTATGAACTTGGAGAGATCAGTTTGCTGTTGAACCATTTGAACTGAGCGCCAGGGTTCATTTTGAGAAAGACGTACAAGCCAAAGCCTGCACAGCGAGCCGCTCAGATCCGAGTGACCCGAGGAGCTGCTCTCTGCAAGAGGGGAGCTCGGAGGCTGCAAGGCACTCTGCGCTCCCGTGGCAGGAGCAAGCTCATTTTGCAACGCCTCTGCTCTGCAGAAGGCTTGTTTAGAAACTTCATTCATAGATGGATTAATTAGAAATAGCTTATTTACTACAACAAGAGACAGATGCCAGTTCATCTTCTTTTTTGAAATATAAAGAAAGTAAGTGATATTTACACTTTGGCTTCCTCTTCATAACCCAGATACTGGATTTATAAATATTAATGCATTTGAAAGACATTATTACCGCATTTCTCACAAATTATGTCTGTTTTTAAACACTTGTGCCTATCACATTTCCCCAAAATAAATAAAATCAACCCTCCCAAAGAAAATTTTTTTCAAGCATCTTCTTTAAAGTGCAAGTTTATTTGATTTAAGCTCCTTCCCCAGCCATTGTTAATGAATAATTATTCAGTTTTTCAAGCTGAAGCAGATAGCTTCATTTAGTATGATTAATGCTGATGTGCAACCACATTTGCATAATTACAAAATATAATAAAATAGATTCCAAATAGGAATCTTTGTTACTTGTGTTACAAAAAGACTGCAAAAAGACATTACTTTTCAAAATTATCACAAGACACAGTTATAACATTCTGTGACTAAAATTGAAAGGTAAAATACTTTTCATCACCATGCATTAAAAGATTTCGGCAAAATAAAAGTTATATCTCTGAGACAGATAGAATTCATCTCCTAAAAGTATGTATCTCCTGAAACAGATATTCTTTCCCTGATTTTAAACATTTGGAGCTGTTTTATGTGAAAATTAAATAACATTTTCCATGGAAATAAGATTTGGCTTTTTAGAATTTCTGAAATATTTTTTGCTTCTTAAAAGCTGCTTTCAAAAGTCATCATTCCCTTTGCAAGTTTTCAAGTGCTTTTTACTGTTTTGAGGAGAAAGCTCATTCTTCATTATGTGTGCCACTTATTTCAGTGCTCCAATGAAGGCACAGTAGACTAGAGAATATAGTCCTCAGTACAGTTTACATTTAATAACCAGTTTCCTTTTTCTAGATGTATTATTTTGTTTCCAGCTAAGCCAATGTGGCATCAGAGCAATTACTACTGGAAGTACCTTCCTGCAACTTGTGCTGTAGCAGCTGCCTTGAAAACAGGTGAAATTACTCACACCTCTTAATTAAACTGGAGGTAACATTTGGGGTTCATCAAGACTGTCTTAGGAGAAGAAGGCTGATACCACAAAACAAATGAGAAAAGACTGTCTGGAGAATCAGAGCACCAGCCTGGCAATTCAGTGTTCCTGAGGCTCCTTATCTGGTTTTTACTCAAGCAGTCCCTGGAATCAATATAGTCATTTAGCCAGTAATTAACCAATAATTTTTCTAAGGAAGTAGGAGAAAGAACCCCAGATGGGAGGGGCAACATCAGTGAGCAGATGGCCACAGTAGTAGAAAACAAAATAAAAAACACTTCTGAGAAGAAGAGTTGAAAATATCTAGGTAGGTAATAAATGTAGGCAGAATACAGTTGATTTGTTCCTACCTTGAAAAATGACTAAGTGTCCTTTTATATTTGCTCTTGTGTAAGTCAAATAATAGAGGATCTGTTGTATCTCTTTCCGTAGATGAAGTGAGGCTTTTCATCTGCAGGCTGTCAATTTGCACTTTCCCGTAGCATTTAAAGATATAACATTATTTTGATTTTCCAGCATCTACAGCTTCACAGAGTCACTTTTCTGCAATAAGGAAAGCATGATTTTTTCCAAGCTATTATGTCAGAATTAATTAGCTCAAATGTTTCAGTAGTTAACATATTGAGGAATTCACAGAGGCAAATTGTGTCAGTCCCTGCATGTACATATGTGACCTTGCATAGGGAGAGAGGGACTTTTCCTGTGCGTTACACTATTTGGCAGGGCTTACACGGTCCTAATCATTGCACCTAGAGAGCAAAGGATTATTCAAGGCTAGTTTCAACTGAAGAAGTACATGACAAATAAGGTAGGATCATACACAGGCCAGTGGCTATGGTCGCATGCACCGTTTAGGAGAGAAGATATACAACAACAATATAACTAACTGAATTGCAATGGTAGGGAGAGAATGAAAGTCAGTTGAAATGTTTTTAAATCTGCCTTGAAGTTTGAATACTTTCTCTTATGAAAAGTGAAACAGCATAGTGAATGCCCACAAGTGCTCAGGACAGTGGATTTATATCCTAGCAGAGTGTTTCCTAACGCCCATCTTTCATGAAGATAAATTATTAAGCAGGGACTCAATATGAATCCTGAATCTCCAGCAATTTTCCTTCCTTTGAAGTAGATACATCCTGCACCCTGTATTCTAATGAGTCTTATTTGTAACATCTGATTAGCACTTTTATGGCTGGCTGACTGTGACAGGGAAGGTGCAAGTACTGTGAAGAGATTTATATCAAGGCTTTCATTAAAAAGGTGAAACTCGCGTAGACTTTTGGTGGTGAGACAGAAAAATGCATACTGAGATGAAGTCCCACAAATGCCATATTGGCTCAGAGCAGGTTAACAAGGGCCAATTAACCCTGTCTTGCTACAGCATCCAGCCTAGCAAGAGCTTAGCTCAGCTGGCACTGAAAAGGAGGACAATGAAAAAATCTCCATGGTAGCTGGGGACTGGAAACAGCTGGATGGTTACATGAGCCTCCCGTCAGATGGCTGAGCTCTGGGGAGATAGGCTAAATAACCATTAAATAGAAAATAGGCCCTGGGATCTATCCTTTAAAAAGATTTGCTGCATGACTGTATTTTTAATTTCTTTGGTTTTTTAATTCTTATTTTTGAACTCCGATTCCTCTGCAGAAGTGGAACTACAGAGTGTTTGAGCAGGAAGGCTAGGATGCCCATGCAGCAGACACTGGTGCCTGGACACTGGGATATGTGGTAGCCAGTTGCTGGAGGCTCTGGGGGAGCCATGGGCTCCCGTGAATTGCAAACGTAAGAGCAAATCCTGCCACACAACTCCTTTATGTCACTCATCCCATAAACCTAGGGTTCAGATAGTCTTCATGATACTATTAGTTTTCCAATTGCAATGCCTTAAAAGAGCATTTTTTTAAAAACTTCCCAAAATGCAAATCAGAGTAAACTATGTCCTCTGAATGGCTTAAAAGCCGACTCAGCTGAGCTTTGAAATTTCAGTTTGCAACTCTTAAATACATCCATAAATGTTCAGTATGGGGGGATGTAGGAGATCTTCAATTGATTTAAAAAGTAACAGGAGTAAAAAGCCCAGAAGTAAAAGAACTATATCTTTCTCTATATAGAGATATTTCATGTAAGTCTGTCAACATAAAGCCTGCAGTCTGTTCACCAGTGATTACAAGTTTAAAAGAGTTGTTACTAAACGCAGGCTGAAAAACAGTAGCTTCCCTATACTACTTCTTTGATGGAAGAATGAATGTGATAATGGTGAATGTATATGGGTTCCTAAAACAAAATGACTTATACATGATGGTAACATTAGGGTGAACTTAAACGGTGAGCCACATGCCCTTTTGTTCTCTACCGAAAGCTGCTAATAACTCGACTTCAATGCTGATAAAAGCAGAGGGAGAGAGACTATTATGTAAAAAATGTGAATGAAAATGGGGAGAACAATTTGAAAAGCATTTTGGATCTATATCAGTTTACTGATAGATCTGACTAGTCTCTCCATACATGGTGTAATTCATTCTTCACATCACCTACAAAAGCTGGCATGTGGCGTGAGAGCCACAGCACAGCCCTGTCTTGCTCCTGYAACGGGGGTGCTGAGGACCTAGCTGGAGGTCTCAGCTCTTCTGTTACTGAGCTTGGGGCCACTCTGCGTCTCTCATTGGATCAGTCCAGCCATTTCTCACTTACATACATCTTGGGGGCACTGGTAGTGGTTGCATCCAGGATCCTAGTAGCTCAGTGGCTGCCTCTCCATGCTGGGAAAGCATGGAGATGACCCACGTCGAGGCCACCAGGCAGAAGGTAAGCGTTACCTCACCTTTGATTTGGTACTTGTTGTTTAGCGGGGTTTTGTTAAGTTTCAATTGTTTTTGTATCTTCCACAAAATGTAAGCACTTTTATCAAAACAGAGAACCTGTTTGTATTAAATCCTCTTTTGTACTGTGTACTCAATGAGTATTATATTTCCTTGAAAATACAGAAGATATAAATACAAAAAAAATTTTGAAATATCACTTATCTTCACTCATCTGCATTCATGGAGCTTAATGATATGATGCCACTCACCCGATAACTAATCCAAATCATTTAAGGGAAAGTGCACAGCATAATCAATTAGAAGTAGAGGAACTCAGTTCATTATAATTGAGCTGATACTCCACATGTTTCAAGTGATCTGCAGATCACACACTAGGCTTTACTATCATCCCCAAAACTGTGATTGTAAGCACAGGTAGTTATTCTTGTGAAATCTGTAATATAATTACCAGAATATCACCTTTTAGAGGCAGAATGTCAAACACCATTACAACAGACCAGTCCACACTTTTTTTAGTATGTTTATTTAGCACAGGTATTTTGAGCCTGGGGAGGCTCAAAAGATAAGGTGGGTTCCTAATTGGGCATTTGCCTATAAAAAACATTAACTAAACTAAATGTGGATTGAGCCTTTGAGATTAAATTGCAAGTATGGAGATCAAGTCTCCACAGGCAAGTTAAAATCTACCAATTATTTAAAGGGTTTAATTAAGTGCAGATCTTCCTGTAGGCTGATTTAAAAGGACGTAACCTTAAAAGGACATACATTTGTAGCCAATAAAATATAGGGAATAAAARACTACTTTTCCATTTATTTCTACCATAAAATGTATGCTGTAAACTATCAGGAACATCTGAAGATATTTCACAAGCAGCACCATCTGTCTTCTTGGCAGACAATGCAAGCAGTGTGGGTGGCTTGGAGTTACTTGCTTATGAATCTACAGCATCGCTTGCTTAGTCGGCTAGCTGGGGCTGCCCTTTCCTTGTCTGGAATGGTTTCAGCATCTCAGCTTTGGTTCCATAAAACAGTTCTCTCTTTTATGGGGCTGCTCTGTGCACCTGTATAAACTAGCTGGCAATTTGCTTAGAGAATGCTTATAAAGGTAGGTCTCCTGGGTATCATAAAGAGAATACCTCTCGCGTGTGTGTATTTTCTACGTAAATCTCTGCAAGTTTTGAAAGTTTATTCACTCACGCCACTTTCTAAGTAAATCATGATTATAGCGGGCACCAGCACAGAGAATGTGTTTCTTCTTCTTTCATCCTGTGAGGAAACTAACTCCTTAGTGAACATGTCTACATGTTTGATATGAAGCTCTAACCCAAAGCAGTTTTTTCACTACTAACTTAAGTTACCAAATATTTAACATCTTTGGCCAAAAATTTGAGGCAGGCTCAACCCCACTGACTGAAGTAACACAAGTATATAGTGGAAGAGTTAAAGCAAAGAAACAGTCTATGTCTTAGAAATGAATGGTGTCAGAGAGGTATTATTAAGTAAGTTCACTTATTAATTAAAGTACACAATCTTAGCATGTCTTCTTGCTGCTAAATGTTATTTTTATATAATATTTCAGACACTTGGTTTTTAGGCTGAGTTTTAGACTGTGTATCTTGGCTTTAAAAAAAAAAAACAGCCAAAACCAGGGAAGACAGCATTTTCTGCATATTGATCTGCATATTGAGAAGAACACAAAAGATCTGATGGCAGCATTTTATATGCAAAGAATAAATACATATTTTCACTCTGGCCTTTTTTACTAAATTACCAAAAGTAGCAAACAAGGTAGAGCAGAAATACAATGTTTCCTAAAAAGAGCTCCATTTCAACTAACTTCCACCTTACACTGTCAAACACACTGTATTTCAAGAGTGTAGCACACAGAAAACAACCCACCACTTCCATGGCTACAAGAATTAGTAAGGTAAAAAATATTTAAAAATACTGAAACTACTATCTCTGGAAAGGGAGGCCAATAGCAGTCTAGTAGCCAGTAAATGCAGTCTTCCATGTTACCAGTATGTGTCGAAAAGAGCTAGTAACTACCTCAGATTCTTATGTTATCTGACAATGGTAAACTTCTGCATTTATTAGATTTTTTGGTTTGGGGTTTTTGTTCATGGTGTTAGGTCACTTTCCTGGCTTTTTTGAAACAGTGGCAGTTTTTGGCCTATGTTTTCATGTCACCTAGTAAACTTGGGCCCCAGTATATGTGCTAGAGCCTCAGATGCTATTGTGCTGAAGGCAGTTAATAATGTTTACTACTTTTTTTTTTTTTCTTTTTTAACCTTTTGGAGTTCTCTTTCTCTATGTACACAAGATCAGTCTCTCAGCTTGTGACTTCTGAGAAGTCAAAGAAAAGACTTTTGTTGGCTGCAGTGAGTGTTACGCTGTATTGAAAGAGTATGCATTTTTGTGTGCATTTTTGCATATGGAGTTTAGTCTCCGTCATGGCTGATAAAATACCAAAGTCAAAAATACTTTATATGTACTACTTCCAGTTTCAGGACAAAACACCCCTGAAGCTACAGTACTTACTTACAGATCAAAAGAGGGACTACAACTATTTGTTTCTGTACGTGTCAATAAATTCTACTAGATGGAAATAGGCAGTGCTAAAAGCTACATGCTACTATAGCAAAAACCTGCTTTATAGCATGTGTTTTATTTMTTTATGTTAAACTAATGAAGTAGACCAATGATTTTTTTTTTCCCCTCACATCCACATATTGTTGCTGAGGTTTTTTTTTTTTCCTTCTTTTTAATAGAAGTAGAGTTTTGCAACAACAGCTGGTTGCCTTTACAAATAAATTACTCCTAAGGTAAGAACAGAATTTGTTCTTTTCTCAGGAGTGCTCTTCAATCCTAGTAAATACTCATCAAGAATCTACTCAATGACAAGAACGTCATAATGATCTCTCTCTGTCAAGTACAACCAGAATCAAGTTCCCAGCTGCATCCTAAGGGAAGGCAGATTGAATAAAATCCTCCTCAGATGTCTGGATTACCCACACTGATACAAAGAGGATCATCTGAGTAGATAAATTATAGTATCCTCCCAGTCATCCTAGGCAACTGYGCTATCATGTTATTGTCACTTTACTGAAATATGTAACTATATCGAGACAAAAATGGCAATTCAGATGGCAGTGACATGCCCTCTACTATCAGCTGCTCCAGCTAATATCCCTTTTTTCAGCCAAGCAGAGTTTCTCCTCCACTGGCTGGTGCCTGCCCAAGCTTGGATGCAGTAGTAGTGTAACGTGCAGGCTCTGCTTTCCAGCTACTTCCCCCTGTGAAGGAATTGGCAGAGAATGGGCAGAGAATTGGCTCCACACCACTGCTTACTAATGATCAGAATAGCTGGCCAGGCATGAAGAGGAATGTCAGCTGCAGTAATTTATTTCCTTCCCTGGAGCGAGAGAGGAGCAGGGCAGGCCGCAGAGGAGCGGGGCTCTGAGGCACGCCGCCTCCCTGGGCCCCCTGAGCACGGGGCAGCTCCCCGAGCGCCCCGGCTTGGGGCTGTGCCTGAAGGCACAGGCTAGCACGATCCGTGCCGCAGACACTGCGACTTGGTGCTTTATATGCAACATTGACATTCCTTTCATTGCACATGCAGCGTTCATCAGGCATTTGAATCTGGATAATGAGAAGAATGCATAATCCAATTGCAGCTCTTTGTTTAAAGTTTTATTTCCTCTCATGGCTGACATGTGGCTCCAGTTATTCTCTAAGATTATCTGATTAATGCTACAGTTCTGTTTTCAGGGTAGGAACCTGGCAAGAATGGGTAGTTCTGAGAACACATCTCTATTATTTAATCCTGATTTTAACAGAAATAACTAAATATTTGTCATTTCAGAATGGGAGGTAATTGCATATATCACTTATCTCACTATTTCACTTGAAATTGAAATGATAATATAAAGAGGGCTAAAACAAGTTTCTATTACTCTAAGACTTGATTATTAATTCACTGGAAATCATCCTGACATCGGTATATGCTGGATTTCTGAAGTTTGTCCTGACAAAGTTAGGACACCAGCTTTCATTTCAACTTAATTTTGTGCTTTCAGTGTAATTAAAAAGGTGAATTATTCCACCTTGATGTTGCACAGAGTCTTACTACTCCTCACTAAGGATATTTATGGAGTAAAGGGCCTTTTGGTACAAAGTATCAACCTCCGGCCAAGTGCCAAGTTCCCACTGAGGCAGATATCTATTTGCTATAGTAAATGGCTTGCAATGTATACAGAATGAGTCAGGAGTCATTCTGGGGAAGCTCGCATCCCTCCAGCTTGACTCTGTGAAAACATAAGTGGTACCTTCACAATTCCTTCAGTCAGAGCATATATGAAGATGCACCTTTGGAAACGCACAGGCCATGTCAAGCTCCGTCAAACAAAATACTTTCTGCAGCTGTAAAAGAGTGAATTTGAATTAAAAAATAAATCAAAAGAATACTTATTAGAACACATTCTAGTAGATACCTTACTCTTTCTGCTGCTATTCTGCTGATCACTAATACAACATTTATTTTAACATATTACAGTAATACAAAAACCTGACCAAATCTGGATTTTTTTTTCCCCAGAACTACTTTTTTCTTGACTTTTATGTCTCTTTCTCTAGTGCCTCTATCTTCTTTAGATAGTAAAAAACATATTCTGTGAACTGTACTTCTTGAGAGTGCTGATTCTTTCTGAACAAAAGGGGAAGGCATTAGAATGGGATTTGTCTTCAATACTTTACATTTCCCCTTTACACCCATTAGTGAGTTAGTGAACGGTGGCTTGGGAAAAGACTGAGAGCAGATGAGAAGAGTCTAGATCTGACTGGCCTGTTTTTAATTATCTCTGCCAGAAGCTTTTACTTCATATCAAACTCTTTCTTGTGCGTAGAACCAAGGCAGTTATAACACATGGTTATTACAAATGACTGTTATCAATATGGTGTCTTATGCATGCACTTTATTTTCTTTAACAGACCTCTTTAAATTTAATCGTGCTTGTTCAGTGGTCTGGCTTATCCCTGAACCTTTCTTGTCATGCATTGCCTTAGTGAACCCTTATCCACAGCAAACTGTGACTTCTGGGCACTGAACAAAGTCGCAGATCTTACAACATTTGAGGAAAGTGACAGTTCTTAAATTCACAACAGACATGCGTGTACACCCACACCACCCCCTCCCCCCCCCAAAAAAAAAACAACTGGGAAGGGAGACTTTGTGTTTGATGTACTGGAGAACACTAAGGGGTAGGAGAGCTGTTCTACCTCAAGGTGGTAAAGCACTTTATTTAAAATGAAGTATGGAAGCCCTGAACCAAAGACTGAAGAGACTGTGTATCACTTCATTCTGTCAGTAGTTCCCTAAATCTACCTACGAGGACTTCACAGTCCAGCATAGAGTAACAAATGCTATTTGCTCACAGAATACAGGAAAAGCTGCCTAATCTATTACAATGAGACAGTTAATCACCTTTGACAACACGCGTTTATGGCTGAAATGAAGCATTCACTGCCTAGCAATGTTTGACACTTCAGTATTAGACTGCTACTAACACTTATTTGAATCCATGTATAGACAGAGAGACATTTCTTAAAGATTCAAATATTTATCAGACTCAGCAGAAACTTCAAAACCACTTAAAATGCAGTGAGTTCAGGGTGTTTTTGACAAAACCAAATGGAATCTTTATAAGCCATGAATTTAAAATCCTGTGCAAGATGAGCTTAAGTAGTGCAAAAGTCAGCCCTTCTCTTGAAACCATGTGGAACAGATTCTGATATTGTTTTCCAAAAGCTTAATAACTAGGTATCTAGTTAGAATAACTAAACACATTCAATCAGCTAATCTAGGTTTTCTTTCTGCTGATCTTACTGCAATCAGAGCTGAAACCTGGAACTTGCAGTATCTAGATCCTTGTTCAGTACATGCATCTAGCAGCTACCAGAATGGATTATGGCTATTCCGGTTCTGTTTACTTGCCAAATTGAGGCTGAGTCTTAACTGGGAATTTAAAAGGGATCTGGATGCATGATATAGCTGAATGTTCTGGTCTGACAGACCTTCTCTAAACATCTATTCCAAGCCAATCAGACCAGCTTCTATATCCAGTACAACAGTCCAGTGAAGGAACATGTTTAAGGTAAAGATAGCTATACAGAAGATGTTCACAATCTCTGCTCCAGCTCTGTATTTTATTCCATAAAAAGAAAGAAATCAGGGAGGCAAATAAGATTTTTGCACTACTAATTTCCCTAGAGGCTGGGATATAAAGTTAACATTCCTCTTCTGTGTCCTTAAACAGAAGCATTTTGAGTTATTTTCTGTTTAGACATGTAATTTTGACAAGATGCCACTACCGTGAATAGCCTGAACTGGTGGCTAAGGCACTGTCCCAAGAGAAAGAGCTTTGAATGACCTCCCTCAAGTTAGGAACATGTTTGTCTTGGTGCTTTTGCATTTAAGCTTATGCACGAGAAGGCTCCTCCTGCTATCAGCTCCCTGCGGAGGGATGAGGGATAGAAGGAAGGGAAGAGATACAGCTACCTTTCTTGAGGAGCAAATTCTAGGCTCTGGATCCTGGACAGATTAAGACAATTAAAGCCTCTATTAAACTCCCCTGTCCTCAGGCTTATCCTGTAGGTTTCTCCAGGTATCTTGTTCTGGCTGTTCTGGATCTTAACCTGAGGTTTCTGTAGTCCTATATCCTCCATGAGGACATGCCTCTGAGCTGAGGCATTTAAATCTGTACTCCTGTCCAAGAGTCAGTGCTAAAATGTGGACACTGCAAGGCCTGACTTTAAGGACCTTCAGTCCTCGCTCAGATTTTACTACATATGGGCAGTAATTCAGGAGACCTGATGCTGCAAAATCAATCAGTGATTTCCAGTGTGGTACTTCTCAATATACTAGTCTTTTTTTGAAGTGTTGTGCTTAAGAATTAGGAAGCAAGGCTGGGGGGAGAATTGTGAAGGTGACTGTTACGCTCTGTAGGCAGCTTTTTCCTATTATGAAACCTCCTCCAGCAGCTTTAATTCATCAGATGCTTAAAATAGGCATTAAAAAATAACAGTGGAATAGAATATCAACTACAAAGACTCAAACAATGTTGTTGTATACAGTTGGGCTGGAAAAACAGACAAATGAGATGGAAATAGTTCAAAAACGGGCAAAAGTACTGCTATTTTTAAAAACTCCTAAAAATGTTGATTGAGGTATAGTGGAAATGCTAACAATGCTGATTTGACTTCTGCTCCAACATAAGACTATTAGTATATGGGTCAGCCATAAAGAAAGTGAGTAATGCTAGATTTAGGATTAASTAATACATCAGGTATGATTGATCACAAAAGTGAAGGGAAAACTGAGAACCAGTGAATGTATTTTTATTAGGTCAAATGTGAAGACAGGAATGAAAATTAAAGGCAGAAATCAAAGAACATTAATCTTGAGAGAGTCAGACACTAACATATGAGAGTCCAGTCAAACTGGGATGAAATAGTGCAGGCAACTAACTCAAAAGGAAATGAAAGGTGCTTAGGGTGAAATATTCTAAGCAGACAGGCCAAGACAGGGCCTGATGCAACCCTGGATGTTCAGAATGGGGAAGTTTACATGATAAGCAGGACCTGCTCTCCCTTGGGTCCATCTCAGAGACAAACACAGTATTGATCTTCATAAGCATCCAAAGACTGTGATGCTTACTGAACCCAATTAAACTTTCTCTGGTTCAGTAACCACTAGATATTGGAATTTACATTCCCTTGTCAAAACACCAAGGTATTGGCAATACAGCAGCAGTTGCCAGCAGAACTTTTGCTGAGCAGCTTCAGGGAAGGAATGGAAAGTGAGTGACACAGATGATTAATGAGCCTATTAAAGCTGAAAGTCTGACAGTATAAAGATAAGCTGGCAGTGAAAATGACTCCAACCATATATGTATCAAGGGCATCAGAAAGAATACCCTCCATATAATAGCTACCCACCATCATTAGAGGCAGGGCATACATATCTAGCGTGTGTTGCCTCATTGCTAATTTAATCTGCTCAAATATTTTGAGGTGAAGAGCCTTGAGCAATAGTGCGAAGCCTCAGCCAGTTGGACGAGGTTTTGTTAAAGTCTGATTAGAAAGGACACTCATGCATCGTTCAGAAGGGACCTGATCAAACTGAGCATGGCAGGTGATGGAGGGAAAAAAAAAATCAAATACGTTTTTGTAACTATGCAGTGGCAGAGCAGGAGGCATAAAGACGAGGGAAAGGTTTGATGTAGAGGAGAAGAAGGTTAAATCCGTGCTGACCTCAGGACTCATACTGCATTTATCAGTTAAAGTGTATGTGTGTTGACAATGGTGGACTGAGGCTTGGACTTCATTTCTCTGCCTCCAGCTTCCTGTAAACTCATTTAGATACTCAAAACATTTCTCCGTGCAGGATTTTTCTAAGAGAAATACACCCTTGTGCTATGCACATGTATGCATACTGCATCCAATGTTCCTGGAAAGTGTTGGATGTACTACTGTGGCACTGCACAGATGGCCTGTGCATGCGCACTCAGTCTGATGCATTCGGAATCCATCAGACTTAGCAGAAACACACAGGCCATCTGTGCAGCATGTATATAAAAAATACGATGCTTGCTTTTCATAAGTTGCTACATAAGACTTGCTACATAAGTGCTGTACAGTTGAGTTGTACCTAGTCAGTAGAACTATGTCTGGGATTTCTGGACTGTCGGCAGTTAGGCCAGGTGCTCTGAAATCCTAGACAATTGTGCACAGTCTTCAAATTTCACCCAAGCAAAATTTCTGGATGCAAAAAAYGGATGTGCTAGGAAAACCCAGATTTATTTTAGCTACAGTCTGTGGCAGTTATTTGGTGCCAGCTTTCCTTAAAATTTTGACTTCATTTATCCATCTCTAAAATACAGATATTAATATCATGCCTTCTTTTACCTCTGTTGCACCTATTTAGATAATGAATTATTTACAAAAGTGGATGTGGACGTTTCATACTGGAGAGGTGCAGAAGCAGTTCAGTACAAGCAATAAATATTTTTTAGTCTTGTGTACAGGCAGGTGGAACAAAAGGATTCTTACCCTGCAAATTTGGCGCTGGATGTTGTCATACTAAGGCACACTCTTCTAGTGCAGTATTGCTAAAATGTGTATTTGCCAGAGTTGCTGCTGGAATTCTTGATTTGTTCCTGCCATAGTATTAACTTTTATTGTCAGTTTACAAATATATCCATCCTTTTCCAGCTTGTCACTGTTGTTATTTCCTTTCATCCTCTGAAGGGAAAAACATCCTATTGTTTGAGTAGATCCCCATGGTAATCTGCAGTTGGCAGTGCTGTTCGGTCCTTCTGCTCCTCACGACTAAAACCCATAAAGCACTAAGTCCTCARAAATTATTCGATAAGTCTAGCAGATGCAGCCCAAATGGAGAGGAATTATTGTGTCATGAAAAGGTCCATTAGACTGACTCTAACCAGCATACAATTTTAAGAGGCACAACCTGAAGATTGAATTTGGCTTCTCTTTTGCAGTAATGCCATGGCACTGTCAATGTGGTGATGATATATTACCAATCACTTCCACTGGTCTTTGGGATACCTGGCACAATGAAAAGATAGTATAATTAAGTGTGGATAAGAGCAGTGATATTATTCACTTTCAATTCCTTTTTTTAAACCTTGCTTGTCAGAGTTGCGCTATAAAAGAAATGCCCAACAAAGCGAACAACTGCAAAATGCTACATTGTTTCATATCTCTTTTTTTTCCCATTTCATACTGTGAAAACCTATGAGAAATATACTAAATAGATTCTGGTTTTAACTTTACATTTCAACCATCTAATCACAAAAGTTAATTCTTGAAAAATTAAAGGAATTAAAGGCACTGCGCGGGTGGTACTCCAAGTTGGTTTAGGCCCTGTACAAAGCTAATACTGCAAATKAATACTAATCCAAGGACAAAATGAATCTTCCTGTCTGAAATGACTGATGAAATGTATATTGAAAGGTAGGAGCTGCAGCACCTGCTACAGATGCTGTCAGAGCTGGCTGCGCGGGAGCTCACCACCCGCTGTGCTTCAGCTGAACACTAAAGGGCCAGGTCYGGGTCTCGCTACCTTTGTTCAGTGGGAAACCAAAGTACTGAAGGACGCTAGGTGCTAGTAACACTGATAACATGTAAAAGTATATTCTATTGACTTCTGCAGTTCTTCTTGCTTTTCATAGATACAACACTTAGGAAATAACACATCATACCTCYTCTCAGTCTCATTTCATGTTATTGTCAATCATCACCATCCTCCAATAGTCAATGAAAAGAAAATTTCATATCCAGAATGGACATTCTTCCCCTTGCTGCTATRGCACTTTTATCAATACTTTGCACTGATAACAACCCAGAAGTAAATTTCTTCTCATGAACTCATTTCAAAGGAGATGTTTCAAATGAATTCTTCATAAAATGGCTGTCAACAGTCAACCCACTTACGTGTGGCTTAATACACACACACACACACACACACACACACACACACGTATGTATTAATGTCCCTGTAGCAGGAAGTTATTTTTGTAGTAGGTTTGCTTCTTTTTAGCAGTAAAATTTAATGTACACTTAAAAAAAAAAWATCCAATAGCATGAAATTCATATTAATGCAAATAGTCTGCAATGATCCTTATCTACCAATTAGCAATAGAGCAGCATTTATTTTCAGCAAACACTTATATACCTTAAAATAAAAGCAAAAAAGCAAGTCTTGTATTAAAATTACATAGGGTCAGCCATGTTTTTCACCAACACACAATGCATGACCAACTCTGTTTCTTTTAAGGACCTTCATTAATAACCTCAATATGGCACACAACATTTTAAAAATCTGTTGCCTACTGGTGTGTGAGCTGAAGTTTTATTAACACCAGTGAGGGAGCGTCATGCTTGTCCTGTCCTGGAAGCTGAAAGCACAGACAACAGAGTGACAACTGTTTTTATCATATGATGCAGTAAAATCTCAATTTCTTTGTGTAGGTTTTCTACCATTTGTTATCTTTCTAAGGCCATGTCATTACACAATGGAGTGAGTACAGAGTTTCCCACACTACCACTGACCTAAGTCACTAAGTCAACATGGTGAAGAGCCATACAAACATATTACTCAGGATCTGAAATCAATATAGATAACCAGAACAAGCTTTGTCCTCTCTGCTAATTCTTAAAGTGTCTGTCTTCCCRTCTATCCTGGATTTATTACATATAAGCTAAAAATATAAATATATGTAGTTTAGAGCTTTGGAAACTTTTTTTCTTTTGAAGCAGTTTTCAGTCAAAACCATTTAAGTTTTCAGAAGCTCTTAGATTAAAAACTGCTGCTTCCACAGCAAAATCAGCTTTTAGGGTTGTTTCTGGACTTTTCTGGAGAAAAGAAAAAGAAAACCTACAATAATTTTTAACCAGGTCTCAGAACTGCAGGGTTCTTAAATACTAGTATGGTCGTATTTGCAGAATGCAAGACTTATCAGACCAGATCCTCAGGTAGTATAATCTTACATAGCTAAACTGTATTAATGGAATTAGACCAGTTTATGCTGTTCAACAGTTGAGKCCGGTTAATATACTGTTAACTCAAGTATGCCTATAAACCAGGGAGTGCCACCATTTCATTATATTTTGGTTTCAGCTATGGGCTCTGTTCTGTGTTACTTGTTTCAGCTTTAAAAAAAAAGGTATGAAAGAACTAAGACCTTTAAACCATGAGTTTGGAAGAAGTGTCCCAATTCTATATTTTGCTTACACTTCCACCACAACATATGCATTAAAGAAAGCAAAGAGTCTTCCCCATGTCTCACTCCTGAATTTTCTGCTGAAAGTGACACTTTTCTGGTGCTATTCAATGATACCAAAAACACAGCACCAGTAAATTGGGACATTCTTACTTGGCAAAAATAAAACTGATAGATATGTTATTACAGTTTTTTTGTTTATTTTATGCCTTCAGATCAGGACACCAAAAATCTGTGTTGCTGTGATAATAGTTTTCTGAATGCAATAAAAGAGTGTTTTAATTGTTTTAACTTGATATGCAAGACTGCAAAATGCTCAGCCTCACACTGCCTCCATAAAAAGACACTGATGTTATATTAATTGGATCTAATCTAGAATTCTTGACTATATAAAGAAATATAAAACAAGTCATCCAGTATACAAATGTTCTAAAACACATGATTAAAACAAATGTTTTGACTTTTATAYTTCTCTGGTTTCTGTGCAAATGCATAGTATTGATAAAATATATATATAATATATAAAAACTTGTTACAGAAAGTAGAAGCTATTACACAGCAGTACTACAATATAACAATTCAGACTTAATGAAACATTTAAAATATGCTATTACTGATATTGTTCATTTAAATATGCTATTACTGATATTGTTTCATTATACATTTTCTTGTGCACTGTTTTCATGCTTAAGTGACCTCTAAATTGGTCTATCGCAAATCACTACTAATGGGTTTGCAATGAAATACTCAATACGAGTTTCTACTGGGACAATATACAGCTGAGAAGGTACACTTGTCTCCATTTCACCTTATAAAGCCCTTTGGAAATCAGTAGTACATGCAGAATTTCTTAAATTAGGGACCCAGCTCCATTTCTCAGTACCAAACTACAGATGGTGACAAGGGAGACGGGAATGGGTATATTTGTTTTATGGAGAGATTCAACTCAGTTTTATGTTGACGGATAAAAGATGAAACAGGTTAGAGGGGAAAGAGCTGTTTCCATGGCAAATATTGTAACTATTCTTAAAAGTTTAATGATGACTGTAATATGTATTACTAGCAGACTGTATTTATGGTACTGAATGTATCTCATGCTTTGCTATAAACATCATACTGTAATACTGRGGAGAAAAATTCCATTGTTTTCCACAAAGAAAAATATCACTTGCTAGTTACTGCAATTTAAACATTCAGTCACTGACAACTTGGAGGTACAATATAATGTTTTATTGTAATTTATTAGCTTCCCTCTTTGGAATTGTAGTGAAACTCTAACTCAAACATGCTCTGGCAAGGCACAGAAATGTCTTGGCATGAGCTCTGAATTTCTGATAAATAGTATAAAACAAATAGCATATGCAGCCGTTAAAACCATACAGCAGGAGCTCTCTTCAACTTTTCATTCCCAAAGAATGATTGGTCTTTCTGCATTTTCATAAAGAAAAGAAGTTCTAGCAGCTTCCCTACAGCTCCCTTGATACTGAACYGGGGGTGGAAGGGTAAAGCTAGCCTTGCCTTCATAATATCTGACAAAAATTGTTTTTCAAGTACAATGAAAAAAAAAAGGCATATTTAACAATCATACAGAGGCAGTAGCCTCCTCTCTCTTTCCTCTTTTCTACTTTCTCTTTTCCTCACCATCAAAGCAGCAGCAAAAACAGTGTTACTCTGCATCAGCTGAATCAGTGCAATGACAGACGTATTTAGGTCAGGAGGAATGCAAGGAATAGTCATACCACTTTTGATGATCATAATAACTAATTTTAATTATCAAGATAGTCAAGTGCCCTGATAAACCTGACTTTACGAGCTCACAGGAATGTGGGCTGCCCAGAATAAAAAAGTAGTAATTCCTTGATCTGAGTGGAAACATACTATGAATTATCATTGCTGTCACTGTAAGTTTATAAAGCATTTTACAAAGACATAGTAAGACACACTCCCTTACTCAAAGATCTTATAATCTGATATGAGATAAAAACAAGACAAGACAAGAAACAACAGTTCAGGAGAGATCACTGATTATAAATAAAGGGTAGAAATAATTGTCTGAAGAAATGTTTCTGTAAGGAATTCAAAGGAAGAGAGAGGGTGCCTGCATACAAAATCAGAGGGATCGTTCCAGGCACACACAGCTGAAAATCAGAAACTGTGATTACAGGATTGAAAAGAGCAGAGGGACAAGAGACAGGAGGGAACATAATAGTGTAGATCTACTAGAGGCAAAATTACACAGAGCCCCACAGACATGGGTGAATGTAGCTGTATTGGATGTTACCAAAACTCCACAAGAGTGATTCCTAACAGCAGAAATGGGGAAAGTTTAAATTAGAAGAGCTTCTGTGATGAGATAATAAGTGATAGAGGATTCAAATATGGAGAAGAGGGCATAAGTGAAATATTTTTTAATATTTTGTGGAAATTGATGAATGAAATAGATATAATTTCATGAACAGCTCTGGTCAACCCACACATGCAGTTCCCTAAAAATAAAAATTTTGACATAAAAATTTTGCTTGCTCTACTTGCTGATCAGTAAAAAAACTCTGCTAAAAAGGAAAAAAAAAAAACTTTCTGTGTTCCAGACCAACCAGAATAAATGAGATGATAGATAAACTCCTCCAGTGATTAGAAGCTGAAAGTCCACCAAGCTGATAGCACTCATAATGCAGTGAGACATCTCTATTCTCCCCCCCACAGATAATGGGGCAACTGAATATATCTGAAAGTAAGCAGAGGCCAATACCTGCTTGTGTCAGACTAGCTTCAGAAATCTGACCAAATGATTAACTGATCTCTTACTGTAGAAACTACAGAAGATAACATACAGTTAGTATCCTCCTAGAGGTTTTATATAAATGGGGCTGCTATTCACCCTGATCGAACAATACAAAGAGAAAGGTCAGAACTGGTTCCTCATATGCCTGGAATGTCACAGGCTTTTTTCATGCAGTCAGTTTCTGTCAGATATTTCTAATGATTTTGTGAGAATTTTTAAAAATGAATTTTAAATGAGCTATCTTATGTATGAATAAAACCACACAAGTGTAGAATAGCACTTGTGGTAGGGTTGTATAGAAGTATACAGAAAAAATACAACTACAAAGTCATATGTTAGCAGAGGTGGCTATTGAATATATCTTTAGCTTATATAATACTGAAAAAATTCAGACTACAGTAGACACAGACCTACTGTCCTTTCTGAAATGGCTGTAGAGAAATCCTTTTTTCTGCTGACTTGTAGTCATTCTTCCATGATTATTTCAATCTACCTCACTCCCCACCAAAAATTAAAAGGTAAACTGAACTCTGCTTGTGACTAGTAAATTTATTCTGTCTAGAGCTACTATTTTACCTGAGGCAATACTCACATTTCTATTTTTTCCCATTAAGTGAAAATATTAAATATTTTTTCTTACATACTATCTGGCCATACATAATTTACAGCATTTGAAATCCTGTTCTACACCTGAAGGAGAATGCAAAGCCCTCTCTCCCTGCGGGTGTTTTACTATGTTCAAGATTTGCATTCCTGAATATCCTTACTGAATGTAGGGGAGATGTACAATTTCTGAATTCTCATCAGCACAGAAAGCAAAGTTTAACTCGATGTGTCAAAATAACATGTTCCTTTATTTTTGATCAATGCAGTAACTGAGCATGGCAGACACATAGAAAGGATTCTGGGAACTATTAACAGCTAAGCTTTTTGGATTAACAGATTTCAATAATTTACCTCCTTATCTTTTGATCAGAAATGCAGACTTGCTGAAAGATAACAACTGTTATACTCGTTCTTATTTGGCAAAGGAGTTGTCTTGTTTTGTGGCAAAATAGCATGTTATAAAACAACTAGTCAAAACTGTTACATTGATTCAGGAGCTGACAGCATTTCCTTTCATTTCTCATCAATGACTTTGTCTGAAGGAAAAACATGGTATATTCCTAATAATGTTTACCCAAGAGGTAAGAAACATTTGCAGCAATTGAATGTAAATTTTATAAAATCTCAGCCTACACAGGCATTAAATTCCATACTCTCTGGCGTTAAGAAAAAGCAGATCCTGAAAAGAGCACATCTTTATTAGTGCTTACAATGCATGAAGAATAATTTTGATAATTTCTTACAGCATTGGCTTTATGACTGTATAAATCTGAAATGAGAGTAGGCGTGTATGTGTATGAATGAGAAGTATGGCACAGGAAGGCTTTTACTGAAAGCACCGTTGGCACAAAAGGTTTGCAAAGGCAGCTGGAAATCATCAGCTAAAAATTACTCCTGTGCGTCATGGGAGAGCAAGAACAGGCTGACAAACCTGCAGTTGTGGCACAGAAGCCCTGAAGTGACTTCCAGTCACATGGAAACTTTTAGTTCGACGAAGACTAGCACTGAGCTCTCAAGTTTCAAACCAATTCTTTAACTGCTGGGACATCCTTTCTCCYCTCTCAGTTGCCTTCATGAAAAAACAAATGACCCACATTAAATGTGGAAATATCAAGCTTGTACAGACAGAACAATCAGTCATATTTATGCAGAAGTACCCATCTCAGTGTTTAAATGCAATTTAATGCAAGTATATGCTCTGAGAAGCTTCTTAGGAGATTATAAAAACAAACATGCAAGAGAAACCCAAGGTTGCGTAAGAAATGCTTTAATTCAGTCCAGATTCTTCTCTCTCCCACATTTAGATTCACATGGTTACTATATATATATATATATACACACACACACACAATATATATATATATATATATATATATATTTCTATATATATACATAGATATCACAAACAGTGTGATATAAAGAGCATTCAAAGATGCGTAGCTATCTCCTGCTTCATTGTCTAAATTGCCCAAACTGATTATTAGCTAGCACTTGGCTAATTGTTCATAACAAAACTCAAAAGCAAATGGAATTTTTCTCCTTTGGAACTTTGTTGCAAACAGAAAATTCAGTGACAGGCTGGTTAAGGGGGATGAACTGCTCGGATGCACTCTAGCATGACTGGGTTTGGTTTGCGTTCTGAGTAGGGTACAGCTGTGACCCAGGGCAAATTAATGGCTGGAGCTACAAAAGGGCCTGAATGCTTCCAACTGAGTTTTCTCTTGAGCTTTTTGGGTCTGTTTGCACCAGTACTCTGACTGATAGTCAGAACCCATTCTAGATAAAATAACAGCCTAAAAGAAAATATCTACATTTTCTGAATTTCTAGTAAGAGGGAAGCAGAAGTTTTGTTTCCATCAGAGCATCTCTGAAATACCAAATAGTATTTTACAAAATCGGGCAAGTGGCTTTGCATACTCTTATCCAAAAAAAAATACTGACAACATCAAAAGAAGAAAAATCACTAAATTAATTTTTTACAGCATGGGTTTGTTATTTCCTATTATTCGTAAAACATACAGTATCTCTTCAAAGTATAGACAAAATTATGGAAGATGGATGGTGGAGGATGGTAAAATAGAGAGGAACCTGGCTAACTAACTGAGTGCTGTATATCCTTTCATCATCCTTCTCTATAAGACAGAAGGAAAAGTCCCTAGCTTAAAATCTTTAACTACTTCATGTGTTTTCCAAGTCATTATTCATTTACTCATTTTATTTATTTCCTGGTCCAAGTATGCACACGAAACATTGCTGATATCTTTTAATATAACTCAATCATTCTGAAAACTATACTAGAGCCTATAAATCTGCCTACGATCTGGTTATACAGCCTCAGTTTAGTGCTCCTAATCAATGAACTCATCCTAACAAAGCCTCAGTTAGTTGGAAAAGGACAACAGCTCAGAATAATTAAAAGTAACTTGTCCGAGATCATATAAAATCAAACCTACGTCACCTACACTGGAACTGTTACTATAATTGATCAAAGGCAATATCAAGCAAAAAACAGTAGTTAACAATTATTTAAGAAACTCTCTGCCAGATAGCATCTTGAATTATTGTTATCTTTCATATTTTTTAATTTGAAATAATTACAGAAGCTAAAGTATTTCAAAGTTAAACTTCTGCAAAATATAATCTCTGCTTCAAAATATTTGCTGGGTCACCAGGAGGCAAAACCGCTTCTTCTTATCTTCTTTCATACCCACCTACCCCAGGACAGAGAGAAAAACATGGAAAACGAGGGGATTAGGCATTAAAGTAGACTAGATACCAAATAAGCACTATAGAATTTCTGATTCAGTTATCTGTGTCTCAGTAACAGCACTCTTACTAATGCTTCCTAAGCACATAGAGATCATTGTTTAGACGTCTTCTGCGGATAATATTTCTTATTAATTACTTTCTTAACTAAATGTAAATTAAACAAATACTRTGCTTGATGCCATGTAGTCCCTCTGACCTACCCATACATTGTCTTTCTGTTTTACTTGTTTAACTATGAAGGCAGAAAATGAGTGTATTCTGATTGACACAATCTCCATGAAAAATAGTGCAAAACTTTTCCTTTAAAAAATGAAGTAACTTATCTTGGAATCCAAGGAGACAAACACAACCTAAGAATGGCAGGTTTAATTTAGGTTGCCTATATTTTTCTTCCCAAAGAGATTTTTTCCAGTTTACTATTATCATTGTTTTTTGCTTTTTTCCCCTGAATTAACTATATTTATTTTGCATGGTTTATTTCCCAAGGATTTTTTTGTCATTTCTTCCACATAAAGTGAACTTCAAGGTCTTCTGATGAAAAATCAAAATCGCAATAAAAATGTTCCTGTACAATACATCCATAATAAATAAGCATTGATACTGTAAGCTTAAGAGAGAATTCATTAAGAATCAAATAACAAAAGAGAAACTCAGAAAATAAAATATGAAAAATTAATGGGCTTATTGTACAGGAAGGGAGAGCAAAGAGAATAAAACAAGAGAGCTTACTGTAGGCAAGTATGTTTAATGTTTATTTAAGTAAAAACAAAATGTAAGGAAAGTTAGATTAGTGGGTAGATGAAAAAGATATCCAATGAAGCTAAGAAATAGGAAAACAATAATGTTTATTGAATTTTTCACAAAATTTCAGATTTGTCTCATTTCTCTTTGCCATTTGTTCTCTCATTTAGAAAAAAACAGAATTAACAGTGATCAGAGGATCCATGTTAGACTCCCTTGTAAGAAAATAAAAAATAGTTTGATGACTTTAAAGAATTCAAATATATTTTACATGAAAAATTAAGACTCTCTGTAGGAGTAAAGATCAGAAAAAGTGGTATTCTTTCTGTTACTATTTTCAGGATTTTCACAAAGTCACAAATATGCTTTTACTGCCAAAATTTATCATTTGCTTTGCATTACATCAATATATTTCAGTCTGCTAAATAACTACCTCCTGAAACTGTACCCACTCATCTTTTTAGGCACAAAAATAAACACTGCTGTTTCATTTTGATGCATGCAGATGTATATATCAAAACAGTTTTTCCTGAAAATTTTATTGGACAAGCAAAGACAATATATTTGAAAATAGACTCCTAACTTTCACACCTATGCACTCATTACACTATCTAGACTTTCTATGGGGTTGGTGGCATATGTCATCAACTGGGCAAGGTACAAATACTGAGCTAATGTGTCACAGAGCAGACTTTTTTTAAAGCTGATACTTTGTCATTTTTTCCATAACCTAAGTTTCTGGATCTGGGTGAGGAAAACTACTTGCAGACAATTTATTTGTACAATTAACATATCCATGTATGCAATCATGCTAAATAAAGCTGGCAGTCAGATATGCCTGTCTCTCTTCCAAACTATATGTAACCAAATGCTGGGAGTAAGGCCATGATTCAGTGAAGGAAGATACCTCATTTACCCTTTCCAGGCTAAGCAGTGGCTTGCAGCGCTAGCACTTCTTTTGGCTTTATTCTTAAGATATCAAAAGAGGAGAGCAGTGATATTCAGGCTATAACAGACCCAACAGCAAGGTTCACAAAACACATATAGGCATTTTTTTCAGACACCTAGGAGTTGCAAGACAATCTGCAAGTAACATGCCTAAGCCTTTGTCTTTATAGCTGTCTTCACCTACGAGAATCCCTACCCATGCGGCAGTGGTCCTCTTCTCCTCTCGGTGTGAGTGGGGAGCAAGTGGGTCTCTAAAGCAAATGGTCACAGCTCTCTACTCAGATTCAGAGTTTATGTAGATGCCCAGGCTCTCTCTACCAGACACATTTCTGGGGGGGAGGGGGAACCTTTAGGCAATGAGTCTCTATAAAAAATAAGTACTCCAAGTTTAGAGTGTTAAACTAAAGTAGAAAAATGCTGATTTATAAAGACTGCAATACTGCTAAGTTTGGGTTGCATCAGTCCAAAGGCCATGTTAATCAGTGCTAAGAAAAGGGTAAACACAAAATAAATATCAGTATTTCTATTGCAACCAAGTTTCTATTGCAACCACAGAGTAATAGCTAATTTAAGTATAAATCAAATAAGTAACTCTGCTAAACACACCCAAAGAGCTAACATTTCTTTGACAATCAAGGCTTGAAAAAATATACATTTTGACTTTTCTGTTCAAACTTACTTTTTTTTTTAATCTCTGGATATTTACTGCTCATTTGTTTATAGACTAAATTGTTCACATCACTGTAAATAACTTCTGAAATGTTGTTCTCTCAACTGTGGTAAGCTTTAATATAGCATAGTAATGAGTGGGATGTGCAACTTCTGCTTATCTACTCTATTTTGGACAATGCCAGTGGCTCATGTTTATTAAGAATGTTGGCAGTGAAACTGAATCTTTGTTTTCCCTCTAGTAGATAAACAGTGTCTGAGCTAACATTCATGAGGATCTTGGAAGACTCATATAAATACAGTGCCTAAGGCTACACATTTTTTCCTGGATTCCAGAGCAGCACATAAAGCTTTTACTTTTCTGATGTTCTTTTAGAACTGATGCTTATATATTACAAAGTCTGGCCAGGATTTTGTAGAAAGTACCAAGAGTCTATATCTGAACTGAGCATTCAGGTATTCTTGCATGTTGTTATCCTCATTGCAAGGAAGACACTTTTTTTTTTTTGATGACTTAAAGCAAAAGATAAGTTTAATCTTGCCAGTATATTTGTATTTTTATCACCAGATTCTAGGGAAACTGAGAAAAGTAGTTTTCCTTTCTGGCACCATGGATCTCTCCCATGCCCTCATGCATCGTGTCTCTTTCATGCTGTACTAACCTATGAAGTTTCTTCACTTAATCCAAACATGTATTTATTCTAAATGTCAGTTCTGCATGGATGTCCAAATAAGATCTTTTTCACTCTGAGAACATAATCTGTTTGAACCCTTCCTGCTGCTGGAAGAAGTATCATGTTTGTCAGCTCTTTAGCCAGTAGCCTTTATTTCATATTATCTCTATGCTCAATTTCTGATGTGCTGAAAAAAAATCTGGGTATGTTTGGATACCTTTGAATAGAAAAATGCTGAAAAATAAATGAATAAGTCAGGTATTTCCTATTTATGGCATCAGT
This sequence comes from Apteryx rowi, assembly GCF_003343035.1. Lineage (NCBI taxonomy): Eukaryota > Metazoa > Chordata > Aves > Apterygiformes > Apterygidae > Apteryx > Apteryx rowi. The sequence goes on along the minus strand of NW_020447196.1, from coordinate 8,152,870 downwards.
AGTTAATATTGCATGCATTGATGTGCTTCTGTAACTGTCATCCGAGCATCACCTAAATCAAAACAAAATAGCCCATAGAAAAGTGGTATTTTTCATCACTATGGTAGGCTTTGAAAGGGTCAAAGCTTCCTGGAATATTCATGAAGTAGAGGTGCTTGCCATGTAAACATATCAGGTCAGATTTGCTAAGAGTAACTGTTGATTCTGTCTGACTGGTGCCTACACAATTTTCTACACTTGTGCACAAATTGAGGGTTTTTTATACAGAAATTCTGTAGGTTTTGTATATGCTAAACTACAGCAGATGAACACATCTGCTTCTTTGAAAATTTGGATCATATTATTCTAGGAAAGAAAAGGAAATCTACATTATCTTGTAGAAACCTTTTTCAAAAGATGGCAGAAAGCCCCAACTCTGAATCATCCCACCATGAAATGTGGGGGGTGGCAATTCGAATGCCGTATCTGGTCTCCCAGAGCTTGGTGTGCAGTGGCTGTCTTTCAGACTTCTGGCCCACGGAGGGGAATGCAGAACCTTATGTTATGGAAGGGGGTTCCTACCATCTTTATCAGGTCCTCTGTGCAGCCTACAGGGAGGGCTGTATTGCAGTCTGGGACTGAAGTAGCCAACAGGCTGAACAATGATCCTCCTATAGTCTGAACAGTCAAGAAGGAACAGGAAGTTGAAACATGGAGTATTAACCTAATCTGGGTCTTAGTCCTCTCTGCCAACTTCAGATCTTTAGCAAATACCCCCTCCTGAAAGCAGGAGCCTATTTCCTTTGAGCAGAGTTCACATTTTTGTTTTAAAACACAACTGGAGAAGGAGATACCGAGCCTTTCTTTTCTGTACAATAGCCAAGTGGTAAGAATGCTTGCCCTGTAAAGGCAAGCACAGATTCAATTCCCTCTTGTCTGAAACTTCAAAACTAATCTTTTATCTTCCAGATGAGTGCCCAAAACACAAGGTTCACAAGACACAAGGCTACTCAGGAGGTGGGGAATGTTGTTGTTCTTTTAGTGCAGTACCTTTGTACAGAAAAAAAGCTGAAAATTCACTAGGTCAGAAGGGATGGATAACTCAATAGTTTAGTGTTTAAGACACTCATTAGGTCTGGTCCTTGCCTGTTTTTCTTTTCTGCTTTTTTTATTCCAATTTCTGTAGAATGTAAAATTCAGTTACAGTTTCTGTAAAAGAGGATGGTTAAGTACAGACTTTGTTCCAAATGAGTACTTCAACTCCTAGGTGACAGAACTCCCCAGCCCTCCACCCGGGAAAACTCTGCATCTCATAGCTATTTAAATAGCCTAACAATTAAACCAACATATAAAAAGAAAAGAAGCAAGGCACTTGAACAATAGCAGCCAGGTTTTGAAGGAAATTGGAAATAGTCACTGGTGAGAAGCACTTTCCTGTTTGTGAGTGGTAATCAAGTGTAAAAAATCATCTCTTGGGGAAGGAATATAAATGGAGAAACACCTAGATTCTGGATCTCAGCTGGGCTGAGCTATTAACCTTGTCAACAGTAATGTAATCTGGAGCTTACACAGAGGTGACTATAAAGCTTCAAAGTCAGAGTAAGATCCCCTAGAAGTTTAGCTTTCTGTAGTTAAGTGACAGCCTAATGGAGATTTCTGGGCAGCAATTTTAGACCTAACTATTGTCTTGTATTTTATACTTAATGCTCTTCCTAGGRAAATCACAACTAGCAAGCATTTCAGCCACAGGCCTGGTCAAACCCTTGAGTTTGAGCACAGGATACTTTGGGGAAATCTGAATTCAATTTCTAATACTGCCCTCACATGGAGCTTGACTAAATATTGGTTCAAATAGTATAAACTTTTTTTGAAAAGCAATGAAAAATCTCATGGACAATTTATGACCAATTGCCTGATTGCCTGCTGGTTTTAGATGCTGCAGCTCTTCTGAAGTCAGTGGAATTATGCCAGCTTGTATCCACAGCCAATGTCACTCAGAATTCAATTGCATCTTTTTTAAGTGCAAAATGTCATTAGTTGTACCAGAAGCTGACATGAAGTAGCATTTCCACCTAATTGTCCTATCCTTCTACTGACAGCTTGCTGTTGCCCTTCCGAAACCTTGTCAGTTGGAATTTTACAGAAAAAGTGCATTTGGTACCACTTTTGAGCCAGCATTTTCCTTGAAAAGTATTGTTTGAGGAGCAAAGGAGGAACAGGAGATAGATCAGCTATTCTGTGCTACAAATAACAAGAGTGAAAACCTTTGTCATAAAATCATCTTGATTACAAAGGTCTTCCTCCTTTGTACTTTTCTTCCCAAAAGATATTAATAAGCTTCCTTCCCAGAATTCCTGAAGTTCTTGAGTGTTCAACCTCTCATGTTGCCCATTAAGCTGCTATCAATTTCTCCCTCTCACAGGGAAAGCTGGAAGCAAAAATATATTTTACTTTGATCTCATTCAATGAAAAAGAAAATTTTATCCAAATAACCTTTATTCACAAACCCTGGTAAGCATATTACTGTTAGTATATCCAGTATTGTATACTAAGATCACTCTGCTAAAAAGAATGACAGAATAGTTCCAGATAACTTCAACTAATTAAGAGAAATAAACTTCTGCTGGCAGCACCAGCCAAGATCATAATCATGATGTTAATATTTGGTCTTCAAAAACTGATGGAGGCTATAAAATTACTTCATACACTCTGAGTAGGTAGCAAGTGATGCCTTAGCAGCCTGGAAGCAAAAAACTGAAGATCATAATTGCAAGGCCATAAAATCATCCAATATGAATAATTAAGGATGAGCTTTTCACATCATTGGATATTGATCTTCTTTTGGAGCTACTAAAATCCTGCCTCCTCAAGGTCTTGCCTCCCCAGGCCTGTAAGGACTACGATCTTACACCAGATCATTTTCTCAGGTATCAAGTTCATGTTCAAATACAAAATAAAACTATTCCTCTGTCCCAAATAGCATAGTTATCTAGCTACTACAGCACAGACGTCTTTCCCATTGCAATTTCTCCTGTACAGAGCCAGGGCTTTCCATAGGATCACTCTGAGGAGTCAACTGATTTCTTTTCATGTGGGTTAGGTAATGAAACACTTCAAATTTGCTGCTCACCTGAGCCCTGCATCTGACAGAAGAGTCCTCTTTCTAATTCCTTTCTCAGCTTCTGAGTTCAGCTGAACACATGGCTTAAATCAAAATGGGGAAAAGGCAGGAAGAATCTATTCTTACATGCTCTGGTTTACAAAACACTTCTCAGCTATGACTTGCTCACTGCCCATTCAAACTGAGCGTAATGGAGGTGAGCCAACTTACATTGCTGAGTTCTGACAATAGGACACTCATCCCAGCGTTCTGAAAACCTAAGATAGGAGACTTGTATCCTAAAGTAATAACTTTTACATTATAAATAGAAGGAGTCCAGCTTAGGGTTGAGACACGGTTTTAGTATTCAAGATAAAGTAGCCAGAACTGGTCTTAAATACATTGCCTTTAAAAAGGGACAGGTGACTTTTCTTCACGAGATATAGCAGTGCTATTTGAAAATCTCACTTCTAACATTTGCAAGACAACACCTTTGAAAGTAAGTAACTGCTATATTTAAAAAGAGCACAACTTTAAATGATTTCAAAAGATGGGCTCAGAGTGATAACTGATGATTTTACCTACACTTGTGTCCAGATCCATCTGAAGTGGAAGAAAATAATCTGTCTGGGAAGGTAAAGGGAAAACATATAAGGTCTGAACTTCTGGGAAGCAAATCTTGAAAGCCTGAATGTTGGGTACAATCAAATGAGATTACAGGAGCCTATAAAGGAAATCATTACTGTTAAGTGCCCATATTGCAAGTCCAATACACATAGTATAGAGCCACCACTTGAAAAATTATAAAGAACTCTTTCTCAGATTTTTGCAAAAGGAAAGAWAAAGAAGGCAAACTTTAACAGAAATATAAAAACTCAGAAGACGGCCAAAAGAAAATTAGAAGTTAATTATCACTATGTTGGAAAAGGAACAAACTAATTAAAGCATCAATAACAAGGACATGTGATGAACCAATGGAGAAGTGTAAAAGTGATGGATAATGAAAGCAGGGGGACATTTTTGTAGATCAAGAACATTTGTTATGGAGTACAACACTGACAGAAGCTAGCAGCACTGAAAAGAGATGCTGAAAATGCTAGAAGTAGTAAACATAGAGAAGAAAAAATGTGAGTATGTTAGAATTTAATGGAAAACAGCATGTATCAATACCTCTGTTAAATTAGGGAGAAGAAAGGAGAACAAATAAAAGACTTTATAGGAGAAGGAAATCCCAGATTTAGTCCTGAAGGCTCAGGACCGTGCAAAAGACACAGTTCAGTCATTAGAGATATGGAAAGATTGCAAAGCAGCAAACTGAGACTTTACTGCATTGCAGTACAGGATACAGAATTCTGAAAAGAATAAAGGATAGCCRGAGTAAAGTGACTTGATTCAGTGTCACAGCACTTAACAGAACATGAATTTAAACTGAAGAAAGGCTGTACCCTAAAGGAATTTACAGAGAATTCTTTAAAATAAAGAGAGAGGGAGGAAAAAGAAGGTAGTACCCCTCAATAAATAAAACAACATTAACTAACATATGCTGGCCTTCTCCCATCCAGATATGTCCCGTGTCCTTATGACTGATGCAAAACTGCACCTTGAGATGAATGCATTATTCACATAGAACTGCCATTATGATTTTCACAGTAACATTTTTCACCTACTAATATGCTTTAACTTGTCACTTATTAACAGTACATCAGACTGCTGAAAAAGCTACTCCAGGAGAGAATTTCTACCTTTATTTCCTTACATCAGCCTTGCAAATATTCCTTTTCACAGCCTTGAACTCTCCAGAGTTTGAACCCCTGCTGCGAACATGGGTGCGTAAAATTCTGTGTGAATTTTAGTGTGGTCTTTTCATAGATGGATGTTGACTGGATAGAGGGAAGCACAGCTGAGATGAAACACAGCCCTTGAGATTCTGCTTACTCTTGTATGCAAGTTGGGAGTTGTGGGGCCATATGATTATTATGGTGGACTGTTTTCCTTTTAACTATAATACTATCCAGTTATTTTTAAAGCTGTGAAGAGTCTACATTAGTATTTTTCTCTGCCTATCTTTATTCTTAATTATATTTATGGTTTTAAAGCCTTGATAGCTTTATAATTGCATATTCTCCTCTGCCAGATAAAGATTGAATCTTAGTTCCTCTAGGAGTCTGTTGTTATTGGTTTTTTTATAGCTTTGCTCCAGTTAGGAGAATGATTTAACATTAAACATTAAAGTATTCCCTTTCTGTCTCTCAGAAACAGGCATTTTAATCCTTTGTAAGAGGCATCATATCACTGTATGGTGAAGCAGTGTCTTGTTCTTGCATTAGCAGATGAGGTGGAACTGTGGTGACAAGTTAGAAATCAAGACCAAAGATGGCATAAACCAAAAATATATGTATATGAAATGATGTTTCTTCCCCTGCTGTTCAGTTGCAACAGAAAGCAAAACCTACAGACAACAAAGAAATTTATAGAAAAAACATATTTATGCTATGGTAGCATAAATCTGAACTCCAGTTTTTAAAAGCTTGAGTTGAGATGACAGTAAGCATAGTTCGAGGCAGTTTTCCCTGACTAGTAGTTCACAGGCAACGTATCACCACCTAGCTCCTTGATATTTCTTGTCAATACAGGAAATTGGAAAGTTATGCCAAACAATGCTGGTCAAGATAGCAAAGGATGATGCTATCCATAGAGCACCACATCCTTATGTTTTCATCCTGGGACTAGCAAAGCTTCAAAACTATTCAGTTGGGGACCTGAATCTCTTCTGACGGATGATGTCTATTACAGAGAATTAGAATGTTTGCTTCTGAGAGGATGGTGACTGTAAATGACTGGAAAAAAGAACAGGTTTCTGGGATGTAACTTACCTTCAACAATGCTGAGTGAAACTGGCAGCTCTCTTGAGACTTCTGGATCCTTAACCAACATTGTAACAGGATTGAAATCATTCCCAAGAGCTTTGGTATACTCATAACAGGAGAAATGGTGAATGACAGGCATAGATATGATTTCAGATTATTTGTACTCACTCATCAAAGTATTTCCCGACATTGAGAGAATTCATTTGAAGGTGGGGATCCTTTCTGATCTGCCTAATATGAAGGTGTCCTGATGCTTAAAGTTCACAACCCTTTGACTCTTGAATGTTTGAAGACTTGAGCTCCAGGGCACAATTTCCTACAATGCAATATACATATTTAAGGTTATGTATATACACACCTTCCCTCCAAAAAATGCCAAGGCATATACAAAGAAAATAAATAGCTGTCTCCTTATCCCAATAAAGTTGAAAGTTCAATTTTAAGAAGTGCCTTACTGAATTCTTTCATAGGAACTGTCACATCTCAGTCAGATTCTTCAATACTAAAGCACTGGACCTGACTGTGTCCTAATTTATACAGGTTTTGCACTCGCTATTTGGCACTACTGACTTAAGTCAAGTTATTTGATACTTGCATCAAAGAAGTAGTATTTACATTGTCAGGTATTAAAAATCCTATTAAATCATTCAGTCCATATCTTTCCCACTGATAAATGTCTGCATAATATTACTAAACGATGTGTTTACAAAAAGTTTGTACTCCTCCAATGATCATTTTGAACAAAAAAATTCCGCTGTTAGATGCGTAGCTATATCCTTAACAATGATTCATTTTTATTTCTTTAAGTATCTTCATCTTATCTGGCTACATTTTTCTCCCTGAATCATTCTAAAGAATCATATTTAACAGTGATGCCATTCAAACTTTTGTAAGTCACCTTTAAACCATATATATTTATTTATTTAAGTCTTTTCTCATTGATTAGCCCTTCCAAGGCCTCAGTCCTGAATGCCCTTTCAGTTTGTCAATACCTTTTTTTTTAACTGAGACACCACCATAGAGCTTTTCAAACACTGAATAATTCTAGTGATTCTATGAAAGTATTACGTTCTTGCTCTGCACTCTCATAGTGAGGTATGTGCAGTCCAAAGCAGTATAAACAAATCTTTAGAAAATTTTGTAAAATACTGTATCTAAAACTTCAGTCTCTTTTTATCTAATTTGCAGCTCTACTGGATCTTACTCATTTCATCTAAGTACAATCTTAAAATCTTCTCTACATCTATAATCCTAATAGCTTCCAAGTATCTATAGAATTAACAATGAAGTATAAGGACAATAATGATTTTTGTTTTGTTGTAGAATTTTGCTTAAGAATGGCAGGAATTTTTATTTGTTTTCCCCTTGTCCAACCAGTAGCCATTCTTTTGTCAACACAGCGTATACTTCCCCCTCTCTCTCTGCTCTAATTCTGATTCTATCAAAAATCAGAATCCTGTGACTGATGTTCAAAATGAGCTGAGGTGATATTGAGGTTCTGAACTTTATCTGAGCATGTCACTCACTTGAAGGCATTCCAGACCTCAAATGGCTCAGTGCCATTCTTCAGAAATGAGACAGGAACAAGTATTGATTTTTTTTTTCCTTTAAACTGAGTACCTAATGAGCAAATGAAGATATGGCTGGTCCTGGATTTATTAGGTGATCTAACAGAGGCTTCTCAGAGTTCAAATGTATGGAGAAAAATATACTGCAATCCTACTTTATTTTTCCTTTTTTCTGAGGAAGACTGTTACTGAGATTTGCAGCATAAATTAGATCAATTAATTATACTATATTGCATTTCCATAGCAAACTGAAAACTCTTGCTTGGTAAAAATATATTCTTTGGACCTGACAAGAGACTGGTACAGCACTGCAGCCTATTCTGGTTGGTAGTTGACAAAGTAAACAAAATTAAAAGACACTGGGAAAATGGTATACATTGCTCCCTGGAGGTACCAGTGTTTCTTCAAGCTGAAAATAACAGATTTATAAGAAAAGCCAAGTACTTTCTCAGTAAAGTGAAGTGTCTCAAATCTGCTGAAGTGAGCTAAATACATTGAACAGACAACTGAATCCAGTGAACAGGTTTCAGATAAATGTATTGTCTTAACAAAGAATATAAAAGGATGTGTGTAAAGAAGGATGGAAAAATCTTCTGGATCAACTGGAATTGGGAATCATGTAAAAATTTTATAAAATAAAATGGGAAACCCTGCCATGGAAAGGGGAGGAGGTTGCCCAAATCATGTAAGGGACAGAGAAGCAGAGACCAAATCTCAGACCATCAAGCTTGCTGCTCCTGCTGTGACTGGCACAGACAGATGGGATGGAAAGTGCTTTCACTGGGAGGAATTGCACCTCCTTTCTCTCCTCTTAGTAATTACCAACTGGTGCTGCTCCTGGGAACCTCCTCTTCAGCAGCAGTAAAAGGCCCAGCTTTCCAGGATAAAAGTATAGGTTAAAATAGACTGAAAGAAAATGGCTGCTTTGCTGTCTTGGAAGTCTGTCATCACAGTCAAGGGCCTATTCTCTCTGTCCCTAGAACTGGTCCTGACAGGAAAACCTGAATTAAGTGTTTTAAGTCCACAGATTTTCAAAAGGAAAATTTATCTGCAGATTTAACATAAAGGTACTTTTTGGAGTTCAGTGAGCAGCCTACCTACCTTTTCTGATGTCTAATTACATTTGTAAATCTGGCCTGAAATGTTAGATAGGATTACCTCCTTGAACAGTAATAAATAAATAAATAACTCTGTCACTCTTTGAGAACATAAATGGTCTTCGGGCATCCTTCTTTGACTTGATCATTGTGTTTTCCTCCTTTCCTAATCTACAAAGATTATCAATTTATTTTAAACATGTAAGAAAATGTTCACCAGCTGTATGTTTCCAGAGTTAATGTAACAGAACTCAAATTGCCTCTTTCAAATTTGTGGTACTAATGATAATTGATATTATTGATTCACCTCATTAAATATGCTTGTTCTTTAAAAGAAAGACGTGCTTTACATATGATGTTTTAATGCATTATTGCTGGAATGAGGACAATATAGCTCTTGCTTTGAGAGGCAGATACAAAAAGAAGACATTTCCATCTCAGCATGTTCCCTTTGCTTGTCTTTCTCTCAGTTCCTGTGTTCCCTCCCAGACATGACTTCATTATGGTACAGGAGAAACTGAACCCTCCCACCAGGTACAATTTACTCTGGAACAAAGAACCTCTACAAGAACCACAGCACTACGTAAGTGAGCAGAGCTCAGGGGCAAAATTTTTATTAAAGAAAACCAGCACAAATGCTGTGCATGTCATTGGAAGATTTCCCTGTGGGCTACACAGGGACTTAGTTACAAGTGGTATGGTGCGATGTTGAGGGAAAAAGTCTGGATATGTGTTTAGCAACTGTTTCCAGTGGTCCTTACTAATCAGTATGGAAGTAGTACATCCTATCTGCTATTCCCATAATCACAGTTCCTCCAGACACCTCTCCTTATGAAGCCAGACCAATTTTTGCAGGGAGAGTGAAGGAATACAGCTAAACGCTTTGTTAGGAAAATGTTTGGAAAACCAAAATAGTTTAACTGTCAAAGTATGCAGCAAAAGCTTACAATTCGCTACAGCATTTGGGCATGTAAAGGCATAACAGAAGTAGTAGGCAAAACCAAACCATATATGTGGAGGTTTTTCCATGATTTCAAAGGAAAGGCTTTTTCATACTTAGAGATTTGAAAGCGACTGAAATGCCGTAAAAGTACAGTGGCACCCAGCTTATTTATCTTAATTGAAAGAACCAAAGAATCATTTCTGTTCATCTTCAGAATGCAAAGTTATGTTATGTCAGGCTCAGACACTACGATGTAACAAATGATAAATTGTACTGCAGCAGAATGAAAAGAAAATGCTGTATTTGTATTTTACATACTGCACCAGCACTAAAAAGCCTGTCTTTAAGAAAAACAAAATGGATAATAGTGTGAATAATCCACAATCATACTGCAGTTTCAAAGATCTGTTTATGTCTGCCTCCCTGCAGCATTAACGATTAAATGTAGTAAATCAATGTATAACAATTAGCTTGGGATTACAGAATCCATTTGAATGCCAAGCAATGAGTCTTTACGTTAAGATGGAAAGTCAACTGCCATCCATTTATTATAAAAGTCTCTCTGAGAATCTGATCTAATGTAATATGTTGTCCAGAGTAGGTATAATAATCTAAACAGTGTTGCTAAAATTAGATATGGTAGTGTTGATAAGTTAAGTGCATTTTCAGCAGCATATTTTAGATGAAGGTTGTTTATTACTAACACTGGCTTATATTCAGCTCTAAAGTACTTGATAAAAATTCCTGGTGTAAAAAAAAGAATGTGTAATCACTCATTCATTAGTAATTCTTTATTATCTCATTTTCTCTTGGGAAAGAAAATATGTTGTACATATCAATCAATTGATCAAAGAATAATGTGAAAATCTTAATCATGGTAAATGCATTTTGAGAATATCAATTTAGGACTGGACCCATCAATTTTTACTGACATGAGGTGGCCTTTCAAAGTCAGTGTGACAATTTACATAAGTAAAGACTGTCCCTCTCAGCAAGGGCTTGATGGCCTGATACTCCAAAGAAGTACAAGGTAATTTTTTGATGCACCTGTCTGGTTAGCCTAATCTTCTAAGACTAGAGTTAATTAAAGTCAAATCATAATGGAAATTCAGCTTTTGTGCTGGATTTTTATTGGTAATTTGTTTCACTTTCCTTTTGAGATTTTCGAGCAGCATTAACCAGATAGCTTGTCTGACTCTGAATACAACAAGATCCACCGTGCCAGTAAAAAAAAACACACAGGCAAGCTGGGCTGAAACCGTGAAACAAACATAGATCAGGAGGACATTAATAAACTGTCCTCCTGCTAAGCCCGGTTTCACCCTGTGTTTGCTCCATAGTCTGTGGGATCATGACTTAGCAAAGCAATGCTAGGAGTTAATGCTCTTGTAAAGCACGTGTATCTGCAGCAGAATCTTTTTCTTGATGGATGGATTTAAGGGTAGATGGCAGTACTAGTAAGTTTTACACAATGTTTGCTGCAAAGACCCCTGCAAGGCCATCTTGAAAGGCAGACAATGAATGTTGAGTCTCAGACACAGCAGGATCTGACTGGATCCTTTCAAACCATGAGATACGGATATGCAGGTCTCTCCAATCTTTATAGCTTTTACCCTTCCAGAGGGAGCATTATACTTGTGAAACCTTTACAGTAATTTTAGACCCTCCTCTCCCAGTAAAGTTTCTACAGTAGCATAGAAAAAGGCTGTCGGTGCTTTAAATGTGTGTTTCTGGGCACACAAATCTGTTATTTCTCCTGGACCAACTATGCCTACTGAATCCTGCTTGGATAATCCAAATGTAAAAATATACAAATATTGGCAGCCAATAGGGGGCTTTTCATCTCAAGCAAGAAAACAGAAGTAATTCTGATAGCTTTTCCAAGAGATGCCTGGTGGGGCTTATTTGCCAAAGTTTGAATCTGTAATAAACAGCCTACTGCTGTTTCTATTTTGAAGTCTTTATATTTAACATTCGTTGATGGATTGCCACGCACAGAATGTGTATAAACAAAGTGATGAGAAGAGGCCTTCCTTTAATTCTATGGTTTATGAAATAACTCAGAGACAATGAAGTGCCATTTATCATCGGATGCTTTGTGCGAACAACACACATCAGTGGAGGAGAAAAAAAAAACTTTAAAATGCCACCTGCTTTGTAGATAGGGATAGATGTTTTAGAAGATTCCAGTGTTTTCAGTGAAATTCAAGGCAGAATCTTTCATCCTTATTTTCTTCTCCTTGGAATTTTAATGTCTAGCTCTGCAGGCACAATCCTTCCATTTTTTTGGCAGGCATGAAGAGCTGTAACACAATAATATTACATTTAATTATATATCACACCTTTAGATTCTGATTACAGCAGACATATTTGAACTTGGTAGATTTTCTTATACGTACAGATATTGACATATAGTACGTAATGAAATGCATAGCTGTAAGGTAAACCTGGACAGCATGAGAAAGCATGAAGATTTCATGGTATCAGTGTAGGACTAGATGCAGGTAAATTGACACAAATATTCACGAGTTTTCTGGAGGGAAAGACATCAGCAATTACTAAATCTGGGTTGGATTCAGACATTAATTTTGGTGGTAAGAAGGAGAAGAATTTGAAAATATATAGAGAAAAAAGTTTAACACTTTTACAATGACTTCTACTGTTGAAGTAACATTTCTCCTTTGAAAAAAATGTTTATAAGTTTGTAAATGGATCAAATACCTTTTAAACGAGTTTGATCCAAAACAAAAGCAAATGCTTTGGTTTCTGAATTCCCCAAAATGTGTATTCATTTTGTTTTATGTTTGTCCACTAAGTAGAAAGTCTACTCTTTTTACAGCTCTGTTTATATTTTTCACCTATGATGTGCTGGAGTATTTCCAAACGAGCACCTGACAACTATACTCATAATCAGGTAGTCAGCATACAAGTCGTGACTTAGTACACATTATAGGTTTCATTTTCAAAACAAACCTATCCTGGAAATATTTAGAGCAGCAGTTCCTAAGCAGAGCACTTTTTAAGTTTTAGGAAGATATGGTCCCTGCAACTTTCTCTTTATTTCACCTGCTACACTGTAATAAAACCTAAAATATGTTAAATGCCTTTTTAATGATTTTTCTTGTGTGAGCAGAACGCACAACAAACTGACAGTTTGAACACATGCCAGTATAAGCATACAGGGTGTTAGTGGTGAGACCTTAAAATGCTTTAAGCAGCTTCATTTCACCATTTCTGATGCACAGAAAATCAGTTTTCTCCTTGAGGATGAACTTCGAAAAGTAACAGATAGGTAGACATTTTCCAACACAATACTTCTCTAACTCTATAGCTCCCCAAATTAATATTTAAGTCAGWATAATGGAACTCAATAAAATTAGCTCACACAACGTATACTTTCTTACCTCTGGGTAAAAATTATTGTTTCTTATTTGTGTCTTCTTTCTAGTCCCTATTGCTAATACACTGATTTTTCTTCTGTGGATCTGTAATATACCAAATGGTCTCTTCTAGTAACTTATTTAACAGAATAATATCTTGCAGTTCCTTCAGCTAATGATTTTATTTTTTTGTTAATACCTTAGTCCTAAAACCTTTTTGGGAGGCTTCCTAATTATGCTAGAAATTTTAATGAAGACTTGCTTCTTAGCATTAGTAAGTTCCTATGTACATGCTGTAATATACATCCAGACAACCTGTTGTGTGTGTGAAGTGGTAGATGGAAGGGATATGATTCACGGGGCTTTGTGGGTCAGGTATCTCAAGCAATGTAGTGTAAGAGAAGCCGCTCATCTCCTCTGCTGGTTCTAGGCTGACGATCCCAACCCCTATTTCCAAGGCATTCAATAATAAAATTGTCACTGTCTTCAAATACTGCAAAGATAGTATACTCCTGCAGAAGCAATTATAACCGTGGCAAGAAATGTCCATCTTTCTGTTCATTCTCCTGTTGTACACAAAAAAGGTAATGAACCAATAAACTCTGGCCCACATAAAGTCACTGGCAATATTCACTGGTGTTGGTTGGTCTGAGATTTTTTTTGACAGCGCTTCTTAGCATAYGTTTAGTATATTAACTAATATAGAAAATCACATCATCTGTCTCAGCCATATTAGTTATATAATGCAGTATAACTGATTAATAATTTTTTTTTTCTCTTTCTAAACAGTTTTTTTATCTATTACTTTCAAATACCACAAATATATCACAGTCTATGCACTGCTCGTTGTATTTCGGTGTCAGTATATAAGTTTTGACATGGTCTTGATCTTTTAGAAGTTGATTGCAACTGGTAACAGCCAGTTCTGGGGAGGAAATTGGCTATAATTTACCTTTACAAATCAGTTTACATACTTTTTCAACAACAGCAGGTTAATGTGGTGGATGTACATGTTATTAATTATAAAACCGGAGTACACCCTCCAGCTGAAATTAATGAATTATGTTCTTTTGGGTGGGAGAAGTCTAGTGTGGCAGTTGAGATGTAGGGTCATGATTCCCTGCATCAGTTTTATAGTTGATTATATTAGATCTGACAAGTTTTGTGCTGAAGCTAGAGTTTTGTTCATACAATAATGATACTGCTCTTTTTTGATTTTTTGTGCAACTTACTGGAGTCTTTTCAACCATTTTTCTCATTATTTGTTGGTATGTCTGGACCTTCCTTTTGTAATTATAGTGTATTTCTGAATGCTTTTCTTTTCGCAGCAATTCTGCAACAAGAACCCCTAATAATGTTTATTTTACTTAATTGGGAATATTAACAGTTTGAACATTAAATCAACTGTGTACTCTTAGGCCAAGTAATATTTTTTTCATGGCTTCCAAAGCATGCTGACCTTCTTTGCCAAATACTGTGATCCTGTGTGACTGTAAATAGCCAACAATGTAATGTCTTACTGAAAGTGATGAAGCTCTGCTAAGGTGATGACTACTGCTTAGCAGAATAGTCTGAACATTTAGAACTACAGGGATGCAAACTGAAAATGCAGAAAATGAGTTAAAAAAGAATAAGAGTAGGAACAGATGCTTTTCCCAACTATCCCTCTAAAATAAACCATTCAAAACATGAAGATATAAAAGCATGGAATTTGATTTTTGGCCAAGAAACAAAGTGAAGAATAATATCAGTTTGCTCACTTACTTTAAACAATAAAACATAACATCTTAGGGTTTTTCTCTATAGCTTTTGCTTTTCTTTAATCCTGCTGATTTAGAAGCCAACACAGCTAAAATACAGAAGGAAAAGACCTACAATTAGGATTTAAGCATATGAATGTAATAGTAAGAAACCAAAAATAGCACATTCTACTAAATTTACAGGAATGAGCTATACTTGTATAACACCTTTACACTGCAACTGTATGAGGGGTTATGCCAGTGTAATTATCCTAGCATAAAATTGCACTCTAATCAAAAAGTTAGGGCAAAAAACAGTGTGTAGATGAGGCTGGTATTTCAATGAGCTGAGATGTTTTTCTGTCAGCCAGTATACCTAAACATCAAACAAAACCCAAGCAATTACATACACTAATCCTTCCCAATGTGAAGTTGCAGCCCAATGTGAATTTAAAAGTACCAAGTTGCAAATCCTTCAAAAAGAGCATTTACAACTTATAATGGAAATGCCAACAGAGCTCTAACTGTAATAGTGTGACTACTGCAGTGATTATTCTTTATTGCCATGGCATTTACTGCTGAAATAGTGGTGGGCAGATCCTAACATTCTCAAAATTAATGTGTGGTAACATCCTCATGTGAGGTATTGCCCAAGGTATGGTGTTTTGAAGCGTAATATATCAAAATGATGATACTTCTCCATTTAAGTTGTTCTGGTCACTCACTCCATACAATTGCTGCTTCAAAGGTACTTTTCATAATTTGAGAATAAATATATATGGAATAGGAGAATCTGAAAAGCATTTTGATTCTGACTAGTATTAATGAGGACTTGGAAAATGCCAACCTATCTCCAGTAGAGCAGCTTTATAGCTGAGAGAACATTATGGCAGAGTGTTCCCTTGTAATGATTAATTTCCCCTTGTGAGCAATACACTTATGGCCCAAATCAGCAACTACTCCATGCTTAGAACTCATATTGTTTTCAGTCAAAATTCTGCTTGAAAAACAAAAAACGTCAAGTCTGACAGCAATAGCCTGATGGAAAGTAATCACCTGAATATGAACAACAGTTAGAAGGTGGCATCTAAGAGAAATATTATAAAGCTCCATCCCACTAGCTTTTTTTCCTTTTTAATAGGAGAGAAATCACACAGCTGTTAGTTCAGTTTCTCTTATGTATTCATGCATAGTTGGATCAGTAGTGATACATAAGCTAAAATTAAGAATTTTTGTTTTGGTGGTTCAAAGTTCAGTCAGATCATGATGTTACTGCCGGTAATGCAGAAACACTGCATTTTTGAAATAGTATTTTAAAAGTATTTCATTTCTAATCTTTATGTCTTTACTGTAATACATTTTAGGGATGACAAGAATCTGGTCATTTTGTGTCCTTTAGGTGTAATACTCAGTGCCACACTAAAACATCTGTCAAAACAAAAAAACAACAACAAAAAACCATAACTAATAATTCTAAGGGATGATGGAGTAAGCTGAAGAAGTAATATCTGCTCACCTGTCTTCAGACTGAAAGTTGGGCAAAAATATGAGTAGCTGAAAGAAGGGACAAGAACATGTGATAACAGCATAAGGAAGCCACCTAGAAGAGAAATGAGAAAAGGAAACAGACTTTCCCTAATATATAGGAAGCAATATAGTCACTATTTTACAACAAGGATGCAAAGGAAAAAATAAATTTTTTAAATTTTTAAGCCTTTATGCAGGTCCCAGTGAGGATAATTCTTTCAGCGTTGCTACTTACATGATGTTTATGTTGCAATCTCATACTAACAGGAGCTGTACTTCCTTTATCAAAAGGATAATGTAATATATAAAGATTAAGGCCAGTTTAATAGCAGTCTTGTTAGAACCTGGTATCTGACATTCACTTGTGAATACGAAACAGAAAAAGTAAACTACACTTTTTGAGTTGACTGTAGGTTGGGCTGATAATTCCGAGCTCTCTGATTTTTCATTTCAGTCTTTTAAATTCTTCTATCCAGATTGATATTTGCCTAAAATAAATAAATATATTACTACCACCATTTCCAAACTCACATATGGAGTACACATTATTATATTCTGATACACTACAGGAATCATTAAAATAGTTTCTTGTTTAAATCGCATTCTCATGGCTTTAATGAGAAAAGCCTCTTACGCTGTGGACTTGCTATATATACTTTATTTTGAAAAATTCTTTTTTTAACCAGATGGTTTCTTTTAATTAATTCTTATCACAGAGACATCTTTGTCATAAAGTACTTCTAGAACAGATGAGCACAATTATATAAGTGCTTTTGTTTACAGGATTACTAAAAGAATTACTATTTCACAGGGGAAGCACTGTTGTAATTTTATTTTTAATTTTTCCAACATCCTTGACATTTAAAGGCATTTTTAAATTATTGCTATTGAATTGCAAAAAAGAAGGGTGTTAAATTTGTATTGATTTTACATGTGTGCTTACACTCAGAAAGATGGCATTTCAAAACCTTTTCTAAATATAAGTTTTCTCTTTCATAATAAACAAAAGTTCTATTGATGCCAGTATTTGAATATAGGAGAAATGTTCCCTTGCATCACAAAGTCCTGAAGAATTTAAGAATGTATTTTCCTTCCACTTGTCTCTACAGACTGTACAGGAACTGTGATGCCATGAAGTTCAGACGGCTTTGACTATAAAAGCACCAAGTCTTTAACAACAAGAACAACCTTCATACTGAAGGTTATCATCTTCTTTTGCAATGCAAGGCATAAAAACATCCCCTTTTAAAGACAGCTCAAATTCGTAAGTATTTGTCACACAAGGTCAAAATCATGCCAAGTTTTCGTAGGCTTTGTAATTTTACTAAACAAAAACAGTAATTCAAGGTGAATATTGAAAAAAAACAAAAAACCCAACCCCCCGAATGATAATGTGCAAAGGCACTTGGGCATACATTATGTAGGTTTCATGACAAGACACTGCTATTTTTACTTCAGATATGCTCCTGCTCTCACCTTCAGGTAGTTGAGGCTTTCTTGATCTAAAGATCAAAATTAACATCTGAAGACCACTGATGCCTCATTATTTGGTAGGATTTTTTTTGCTAAACAAATTATTCATTAGACACTAAGCTAAAGCCATCAAAGGAACCTCTTTATCACTGTCATTTATTACGAGATACACTGTAACTTCAGTTTTTTTACTAYTTAATGGCTTGATTATATGTTGTGTGTATAATTTTATAAATAAAATAAGCCAGTATCTTTATTTCCAGAAGGAAAACTTACAATGTGCACTACTCCGGGGTCTCTGTAAGTGGGCACGCATCAGCTTTACAAGAATATTTCCTGAAAAATCCAAATCAATTCCCCTTATTCAAGGTAATTCAGTCAYAGTGCCACTCATCACCAAGAAACCAGAAGGTATTTATTCTGATATGCCAATGTAAAAATAGGTATAGCAGATATTATCTCACTTGGGATGTATAATATACGTTATTGTAAATTGCTACTAGACTTAATTGGAAAGAATATGAAAGAAAATAACGTCTTATATTAGACTGTGATGTTTCAAACTAGAATGGTATGACAGTAGTTAAAAAAAATTAAAAAAAGGAAGTACTGCAGGCTGTCAAGTTCCCCTTCCCTTTGTTGTATTGGCCAGTCTTGACTCGCCGAGAGGCCCACCTGTCCCGGGCCCCTTCAGGGGACGTCTGTTGCGGGCCAGGCGGCAGTCCAGTGTCCGCATGGCGCCACGGGAGACATTTTGAGGGTGTTTCGCTGCGAGGAAAT